>NC_143143.1:75826500-76142833 GCF_059928025.1 Delphinapterus leucas | reverse complement strand
CAGATATTTGTAACGTGACATTAAGAGACCATTCATTTCCTCATAGTAGCTATCTGTAGATAATTCTGGGTGGCAGGAGTGGGATGAATATCCAGCCTAGTGGCCAGCCCCGAGGGACACTTGGGTTAGCAGCCTTCTGCGTAGTTTCTTGAGGTTGGGGTCCACTGAAAGTATAATGGTGGGGTGTGGCCAGGGTCCCTGGGCCTCAGGCTGGAATCAGGAGAGTCAGAGAACTGGGGACTTGGAGGCTTTTCCAAATTCAGACCCAGATTGTGGGTAAGTGCCTAGTGTCGTCTGGCAGGTTTCGGTGTCCGAATGCCGGCATTTTTGCTGCAGTTTCACCACTTCTTAGTGAACCTTCTTAGGCAGGTTCTTTACCTCCCTGGGCCTCAGTTTGCTCCTCTGTAAAAAGGGCTGTTCATAACGGCCACCTCGCAAGCTTGTGAGGATAAAGTGAGTCAGTGCAGTCGAGTGCTTGGACCATACAACATGCTCAATAAACATTAGCAACTATTATTACCATCATTATTAATGCTGTAGAAATACTTGCTGACTGGACTAGTGGGTGAGAGAAGCACCCCAGGCCCTTTACACACCAGAGACAGGATGGTAGCATGGGTGAGAGGCCTGGCGTGGAGATCAGCCTCGCTGACGCTGCCCCTTCCTATTTGCGTGTGATGCTGTCCCTCTCTGTGCCTCAGTGTTCTCATCTGTGAAATAGGATTAATCAGAATACCACCTACCTCAGGAGAATTAAATGAGATAGCGGCACGTAAAATACATAGCCCGGAGCCTGGCACACAGGCAGTGCTCCCTATAAATGCTTGCTGTTCTTATTTGTATTTATTAATGCTGAATTCTCACATGTCCCCATGGGGTAGGTGTTGGTCTTCCTTCTGGAGAGAAGCGAAGTGAACCACTCTGGGATCCAGTGCTAGGCAGGATCCTTCACTGAGTGAAGCCTGGGCCTCCAGTCCTGCAAGCCGTGCCTGCTGGCTTTTCTGAGGGCCCATGAGTCACGCTGCTTTAGAGAGGAGCCTGGGAACCCTCCCTTCCCCATTGACTCCCCCTCTGAAGCAGTGCCCAGCCTCAGGCCCCAGCTGCCGGTTGCCATGGAGTCCGGCTGCCATTCCAGTGCACCGTTGCTAGGCAGGCGTCTGGTTGCCAGGCACCACCTCCTAGGACACCTTAGCTCTCAGAGAGCCTATTTCAGGCTGTCTGAGGGGGGTTGGGTCCCTGGGGATCCAGCATTTCTGTTACACACTGGAACCTGGGAGGTTTGTTCTAGGGGGCAAAGGGGTCAGAGCAGCTGTGAGGCTGGGGTCTGGGATGCCCCAGCCTCCAGTGCCAGTGTCTCAGCATGTTCCTCATTGGGCCCCTACAGGAGGCTGGGCAGGGCTTGCATCTCTGTTTTACAGATGGGGACAAATGAGGCTTGTGGCAGGGAGGGGAGGGCCCCAAGGGGGCCGCCGAGTCCTCTGCACTGTCCTAGGGGAAACGGGGCATTACTCACCCCCCATCACTGAGGAGTAGGGTCTTCCTCCTGCTTGTCCAAGGTGCTGGGTGACCTTCTTCCTCAGGGCCTCGCCCATCATGCTTAGAACACAGTCCGTCTCCTGAGCCTGCGTGGTCCGGCTCCTGCTTACCTTTCTGCCTGAGTCCATGACCCATCCCCGCCTAGATCACCTTGCCTAGTCCTTCTACTTACCTGTTTGCTCTGCTCCAGCCACAGTGGTTTCCTTGCTGTTCCTCAGACACACCAGGCAGGCCCCTGCCTCAGGGCCTTTGCACTTGCTGTCCCTACTGCCTGGGCCATGCTCTCCCCTGGTATCCCATGGCTCACTCCCTCATTTCCTCAGGGTCTCGACTGGATGTCCCCTGATCAGGGAGGCCCTCCCTGGCCACTGCATTTAAAATAGCACCCATCCCCCTGCTTTATATCTCCCTTTGCTGCTGAGTTTTCTTTGTAATGCTTAGTATATTGTTGTTTATTGCCTGTGTTTCATCCATCAGCTCTCTGACAGTGGGAGCATCCTCTTTTGTTTCTTGTTCTATCCCCAGGGCCCAGAACAGTGCCTGGCCCTTAGTAGGTGCTAAATGTGCTGTTTGCTGAGTGAGTGCATGCATGACTCCGTAGGGTTATCCAGGATGCAGAAGCAGTGTGTTCTGGGCTGCAGAGTGGGTGTGAGAGAGTGTGGCAGCTGGCTTGCAGAGGAGCTGGCCCATGGGCATCCCGTGTCCCCAAAGCTGAGAAGACATTGGGTTCTGGTTGCCCGCTGACCGGTCCCCCTCCTCTTCCCCAAAGGGCAGTGGCCCCTGCTGCCCTGCACAGCAGTTTAAGACTAAATTCAGCCTCACTGGAAAAAACTCCCCAGCCCCAAGGAAGCTGTGCATTTTCAGAGAGTCCCATTTTGCACTGACGGAAAATCCCAGCAGGACCTGCCAGGGCCGCGGCGGGCGGGAGGCTCCCCTGGAGCCAGTGGTCCCGGCTGTGGTTTTAGTCCTGCAGGTCCCGCAGCCTCCCTGACAAAGGAGCTTTCACTGAGGCTAGGGAGAGGCACGCCGTGTGGCAGGGCAGGGGGATGGCAACCCTCTCTGGGTTTCCAGAGCTTCACACCGCCCCCCCTCCGCAAGCAGGGACAATCACCCCCTTTCAGAAATGAGGAAACTGAAGCCTAGAGGGGTGAAGTTGCCAGTTCAAGGCCACACAACAAGAAAGAGGTGAGTCTGGGATTTGACCTCACTCTGTCTGACCCCACAGCTCAGCCACAGAAGCCATGTTGCCTTCATTCTTGGACTCTTTCCCCACCGGGTGAGAAGTGGGAGGTGAAGCAATGGGGAAAGTGGAGAACACACGGAGGTATCGGCTTTCACCGCCTCCCTCGCGTCCCCGGCTCCTCAACCCTCTTGCCTTAGCTCTGATTGTGCCTCCTCCAGGCAGCCTTCCCTGAATGCCCCTGCCTGGGTCACCTCTCCCAGTCCTGCTTCCTGGCACTCAGCACGATTGCCGTTGAGTCCACGCTGTGCAATGTTTTGCTGACCATCTGTCTCTCTTGCCAGACTGGCTTGCATGGCAGACACTTAAAATGTCCCCAATTCAACTCTTGTTCTGCATGCTCCCCCCACGCCCAAACCACAGTATTTCCTGTCTCAGTAAGAGTGACCTCCATCCTGCCCGTGTCTCAGGCCAGACACCAGGGAGTCAGCCTCCTCTCACCTCTCACATCCCATCCATTAGCACAATCCTATGGGATCTGCCTTCAAAGTACATCTAGAATCTGACCGTTTCTCCCACCCCCACATCACCACCCTGGTCGAGTCCACCATCATCTTGCACCTGGACTCATGCCAGCGCCCCCCTCCCTGGGCTCCCTTTGTCCGCCCCACCCCCTGACAACTGCAGTCCACCAGGATGAGAAGCTTGAACTTAATCATTGTGAGGGACATTTGTGGAGCACATGCTGTGTGTTGGGCCCTGGGCCAGTAAGTGCTTTACAGGTATTCTCTTATTTAGATCGTCGTCGTAGCCCTGGCGCGTAGGCACCATTTGACTCGTTTTATAGATGAGTAAAACTGAGGCCACTGAAGGTAGTGAGTGACCTGCCTATGGACACAGTCTCTGAGTAGACTTGTTTGATTTCTCCAGACAGCTTCTCCATCTGCCCTGGCGTGCTGCCACGTGGTCAGCCCTGGCTGGACGATGGTGGCCAGATGAGCCCTCGGCCAGTCCGAGCAGCCTCTTCCTCTTTCCTCAGTAGGTGTGAAATGATTTGTGTTGCTGTCACCATTCCTCCCTGTGGGAGGCTGACTTCCTTTTTAGCTTGATGCGGCGGGAAGTTCCGCAAAGAGAAAAAGGGAACTGGGATGTCTGTGCGGAGCTGAGTACAGGATTCTGGGTCTGTGTCGCCTGGCTTGCGGCTGGTGGTCGGGGTGAGATTCGGGGCACTGGGGCGCTCTTCTCCAGGGGCACCGCCTCGCCCGCTGCCGTCTCTGCAGACTCGTGCCTTCCTTCAGTCATTTGTTCTCCGCCGTCCTGAGGACTTGGCCCCAGGCCCTGGGCCACGGGCTTGGGCATCTCTTCAGCAGGCAGAGTCCAGCCATACCCACGGATACACGTCACCCCGTGTCGCAGGGACCAGGGCTGGCTTGTTGCCAGGAATGGCTCTGCCACAGGTTGTAGACTGATGATCTCTTGTCCCTTCTCGGGGGTGTGGGTGCCCTGCCAGGCCATCTCCTGTGCCACCTGAGAGACCCAGCCAGCTTCCTGGAACCCTGATTTTGCTCAACAATGTGGTTGGACAAATCATTTTTTTTTTCCACTTATTTAATTTTTATTGGAGTATAGTTGCTTTACAGTGTTGTGTTAGTTTCTACCGTACAGCAAAGTGAATCAGCTGTACTTATTGGCAAAGCAGAAACAGAGGCACAGATGTAGAGAACAAACGTATGGACACCAAGGGGAAAGCGGGGGGTGGTGGTGGGATGAATCGGGAGATTGGGATTGACATATATACACTATTGACACTATGTATAAAATAGATAACTAATGAGAACCTGCTGTATAGCACAGGGAGCTCTACTCAATACTCTGTCGTGACCTCAATGGGAAGGAAATCCAAAAAAGTGGACAAATCATCTTTATAGGAAAATTGAGTACAGGTGGTGATGGTGGTGATGAAACATGCTTACCGAGTGCTCACTGCAGGCCAGTACGTGGTCGTCAGCCCCAGCCCACAGGGTTGTGGTGAGGGTCACAGGAATTCACCTTGGTGAATCACTCAGAACTGCATCCAGCATAAAGTCAGTTTCCAGAGAGCGTTAGCCACGGACACTTTGCTCTCTGGGCCTCGGTTCCTCCTCTGTAAGGTGGTGGGGCTGCACCTCTGATAAGGCTCTACCTTGTGGCCTTGGGCATCATTTGGGGGCAGTAAATTGGTGCAAACTCTTTGGTGAAACATTTAGCAGAGTTTGCAGGAACCTCCCAAATATGATGCCCTGGGATCCCTGGATCGCACGCTGAAAATGGAGCCCGAGAAAAAGTCCTAAGCATGGGGGCAACTCCCAGACATTTATGTGCCGCAGTGTTCATCAGAGCACCGTGTGTGAGAACTCAGCGTTGGAAGCACCTAAATGTCCCCAAATGGGGAAATGGTAAGGTGACCAGGCACGCCCCCTTCTCTAGCTGCCGCAGACCGAGGAGAAGGTGACACGCCTGATTATGTACAGCCTGTGATGGCATCTGTGCTTTCAAAAGTGCACAGGAAGAACCATTGAAAGTGACACACCAAAGTGTTAGCGGTGGGTGTGGTTGGAATGCATGATTTCCAGTTTTCTTATTGTGATTTTATTAAGTTTCGCCTTGAAAGGCAACTGTACACATTCAAACCAGAAGATTAGACTCAACCAGCGCTTCCTAAACTTCAGTGCCTGCCCCAGGCACCTGGGAAAGTGTATTACAAATGCAGATGCCCGGGCTCCACCCATCCCACTGCATTGGAGCCTGTGAGTAGAAGTGCCCAGGAATCGGCTTAGTCTGATTTTGGCTGTTTGTCAGGATCCTCTGTGTCCTCCTCCTCTGAGCAGCCCTCCTTGACTGCCTGCCTGCTCCTGAGTTCCCCATGCTCCCTTGATCCCTGCAGGGTATCTGGGAGCTTCTACAAAGGTACAAGTTCCCTGGCTTTCCCATATCTCTTGAATCAGATGAGCACTTCCTGTCTTTTGAAAAGCTCCCTGGGTCATTTTTACACCACCCTTTGGACATCAGACCCCCTGACCTAGGGATTGCCCCCACTTGGCTTTTAAAACCAGACTTCTAGTTGTGCCTTAATTTTAAGTTGTTGAGATAGCACATGCTCATAACATTGAAAAGGATTGAAACGAGGCAGAAAATTATAGGAAAGTCAATCCTGTGATAAGCCTCTGGTTTACCTCCTTGTGCCTATAAGCAATTTATTGGTCATGTACTATGTACCAGGTGCTGGGGATGCTGCAGTGCACAAGACAGACAAAAGCCCTCATCCCCATTGAGTTTACAGTGAAGCTAGACCACGAAGATATTAAGGAAGAAAAGTCTGTAGGGTTAGTAGGAAGTGCTGTGGAAAAAAATGAAGCAAGGTAAGGGCAGTGGGGTACTGGGAAGGAGTGGTCAGGGTGGGCCTCCCTGAGGAGGAGATGTGGAGATGTTTGAGCAGAGACCTGAAGGAGGAGAGGAAACGAGTGTGTGGCTACCTGGGGACAGGTGTTCCAGGCAGAGGGGACAGCCAGTGCAAAGGCGCTGTGGCGGGAGCCTGCTGGGTATGTTCCTGGAACGTCATGGGGGCCCGTGCGGGAGGAGAGGAGGGAGAAGGAAGTCAGAGGGGTTAGGAAGCGAAGTTGTGTCAGGCCTTGCAGGCTGCCGTTGGGAATGTGGTTTTATTCTGAGAGTGGTAGGCGCTGTGGGAGGGTTTTAAACAGGGAAGCACCATGCAGTGGCTTGTGATAGACGGTGATGCACGGGGTGTGCCCACAGCTGGGGCTCCTGGAGGTGCCCCCTTAGCAACTGTACAGCAAACGTTTGTGGATGTCTCTCTGCCCATGGTGGGTGGGGGACACCTGTCAAATACCTGGATAGGATCCTCCTACAGTATTCAAGGCACTTCTCATTCAGTGGGGACCCCTCCCTGCTCCCAGCTCCCCCCTCCCCTGCACGACCACCCTGATCTTTTTGCTTCAGAACCTCAGAGCAGACCGTCTTCCTGTTCTTGCATCTTCTCAGAAGCTGGGCCGCGGGGGGCAGTGAAGGGGTGTGTGTGGAGGGCGGCTTGTCTCTTTGGCAACAGCCCCCACCGAAGCCAGGGCCGCGTGCGTGAGGGCCCGGTCTGCCTGAAGCCAGAGGGACGTGTTGGCTGCCAGAGCCTGGGAGACCCACGTGTGGGCAGGTGGATGAACCAGGGTGGATGGGAACAGTCTCCTTTCCATCCGTTTGCTGAAAAAAAAGTGTTTGGAATAATTTTTAGAGCAGTATAATTACATCCATTTAAGTACACAGTCTTAAGTGCACATCTCCATGACTTTCTACTTGTGCATCACCAAGTGAAGTTCTAGAACGTGTACTCACCCCAGAGGGCACTTCATGCCCCTTGCCAGTCAGCACCTGGAGAGAAAAAGTTATGTCTTTGGTTTTTTGATGAGAAAAATAACCATTTTGGCAACGTCTGTCATCAAAGATGCATTTTGCCAGTTTGTTGGCTTTTGTAGAAGTGCAGTCCCACAGGATACACCCTTCTGTGTCTGGCTTCTTTGACTTGGGCAGCGTTTTTAGGACACACCCATGTCATCATGTGTGTCAGCAGTTTTTCTTTTGATTGCGGAGTTGTATTCCACTGTGTGAATGCACTACAATTTGTGATCCATTCGCCTGTTGATGGACATCTGTGATTTTTTAAAACCTGAGTTTTTATTGTGTTCTCTTCCCCGTGCTAAGCACTTTATGTTATACGTAATGTTTCCTTTAATCCTCCAAAGAAACCTAAGAGAAAGAGGCTCTTATTTATCCTGTAGAAACGAAGGCTCAGGGGCTTATGTAACTTCCCTTCCTTTCTTCTCTTAAATATTTTTTCAGCCTCTTATATCTGCCTTGTACCAGTCTAAGTGCCGTGGAGACAGTAGTGAACCAGACACACAGAAATCCCAGCCCTCGTGGAGCTGGCGTTCCATGGAGAGAAGGACCACTCGTCAGTGTATAAAATAACATGTAGATTGTGATAACTGCCTTATAGAGAATTAAAGCAAGGTGTGGTGGCAGAGAGTGTCCTGTGCTGTAATAACCTGGAGGAGGAGCCTTCCAGACTGAGAGAACAGCACGTGCAAAGGCCCTGAGGTGGGAATAAGCCTGGCGTGTCATAGGAAAAGGCAGATTGGCCAGTATGTTTGGAGTGGAGTGAGACACCCAGTTTCGGGGAGATCTGAGGAAAATACACTGTGGTCTGTGTGTTGGGGGTGGGGTTTCTTCTGTCATCATGCACTGACAGATAAAAATAACATCAGTGATGGGGATGTAAGTGCTGGCATTTCACGAGGCCTCACTCTGGCACGATGCTGAAGTTCAGGTCCATTACTCTTTCATCTCCTGAGGTAGGTGTTTGAATCTCTGTTTACAGACGAGGAAGCCGAAGTTAGCACTTATGCACCTTCTCCCGCTGGTAGGTGGGGGTCTTGAACCAGAGCCTCCCCCTCCCCTCCTCTCCCCTCCCTCTCGGGGTCGCTGGGTGGTGGTTGAGTCCCCCAGGAAAGGAGCTGTCGAAAGACTCACTTGGAAAAATCTCTGGTGACCTGTCGGACCTGTCGGTCTGCGGTGGGGCTTGTTTTACTGGCAGGGTGTGGGGTGATTAAAGTGTGTGGGTCTGACCCCCAGTTCCAGATCTGGGGGATCCTTAGGGAGCTTCTCATCCAACCCCTGCTATCCCCATTTCACAGAAGAGGGAATAGAGGATGGAATATGGGAACGGCTTCCCCAGGGTCACACAGTGAGTCCATGGCAGGGTCGCATTTGGAAACCAAGTCAGAGGGCCCTGAGCAGTGGGCACTGTGTGGTCCCCATTGTGCGGAAGGGGAAGCTGAGGCCCAGAGAGGAGTCAGTCTCCCCAGGTCACCTAGCTAGTGTGCATCATTTCTTATAATCCTCATGGTGACCATGGTGGTTGGCACTATTACTCTTCATGTTTTATAGATGAGGAAACTGAGCCCCAGAGAAAGAGATGTTTCATTCATTCATTCATTCATTCATTCATTATCACCTATTCATTCATCAGAAATGTACTGAGTGCCAGGCACTAAGTGCTGGGGCTGTAGCTATGAATAAAACAGAGTGAATGAAACAGGAATAAAACTGTGACTAAGCAAGACCTCTAGGAGTTCTGGTGAGGAAGACAGGCATGAATTGAATAATCTCGTAGGTTATTAGAGCTACGAGGGCTCTAAGAAGGGTTCACGGAGCTGCTGGAGCCTGTACGTGGGCTTTGACCTGGTTGGGAGGGCAGGGAAGGTGAATCGATGTTAACTGGGTAAAGGGAGGGCAATGAGCGTTGTGGTTGGAGGGAACCGCATGTGCAAAGGCCCAGGGGCAGGAGCAAGCTTGGTGTCTTTTTGGAACAGCCTGAAGAGCCTAAAGGCTTGGCGGTGGTGGCGAGGTGGGGTCCTGCATGGCCTTTTTGGTTGTTATCCTCAGAGCAGTGGGGAGCCATTGGTAAGTGTGGCAGGGCAATGGGGGACCACATTTGCATTTTGTAAAGATCCCCCTTGTCACTTGCCTAGGGTCACTCCAGCCAGGGATGCCTAACCGACCTAGGCCTCCCGACTCCTGGTCATCCCACCAGGCCACACCACTCCCCCACCCCCAACTAAATTCTGCTCCCTTTTGAACCCAAGAGGCCATCTAGTCCCACGGGAAAGACTCTTGACTCTGGAGCTCCACGGGCCTGGGCTCAGTACTGGCTCCGTCCTTTCCTCCCTGCATGACCTTGAGCAAATGACCTGAGATCCCATTTCCTTGTCTGTGAACAGGGCTACAGCAGTCACCTCCTCATAGACTCTTGGCGTTGGCATACAGTAAGCACTTAGTTCGTGGTGCTGCTGGTTCTTGTGTCCTACTCCACTGGAAACGTGAGCATCCTGTAGTTCAGCTAACTCGGCATCCTGAGGCTTCCCACGTCTGATCTTACTAAATGGCTTCTTGCGTTCTAAATTCAGGAGCTGAATACAGCTGGGTAGTTAAGGAGAGTTGATATTATTATAATTATTATGATAATTATTGTTTTCAGACCACCGGTCCTTAATGAATATTTGTTAATAGAGACCATCAGTGGTAGGGAAAGAAGATATTTCACAGCTTGCTAATTATAAGACTAAATAGAAATGTATGAACTGTGTAGCTGTGCTACGTAATAGTATCTGTTATATAGTTAACAGTGGAGTATTAGGATTGTGTCAGGCTATTGGTGGAGGTTTTGTTTTCTTTCCTGTATGTGTCTCCAGCTGGGCGGCTGTATCAGTTTCCCTTTGCTGCTGTAGCAAATTGCTACCAAATTGGTGACTTAAAGCAACACAGATTTATTATCTTAGATTTCTGGAGGTCACATGTCTGCAATGGGACTTACAGGGCTAAAATTAAGTCGCTGACAGGGCCGTGTTCCCTCTGGAGGCTCTAGGGGAGCATTTATTTACTTGCCTTTTCAGTTGCTAGAGGCTGCCCGCATTCCTGGGCTCCAGGCCCCCATCCATCTTCACAGCCAGGGATAGCAGGTCTTCCTCACGCTGTATCACCTGACACTCACTCTCTGGCTTCCTTCTTTCTCTTTTAAGGACCCTGTGTCCTCAAAGCGCCCAGTTGGGTAATCTGCCATAATTTCCCCATCTCAAGATCATTACCCAGATCACATCTGCAAGGTCCCTTTTGCCATGTAAGGTCACATATTCATAGGTTTGGGGATTACGATGTGAACATCTTCGGGGGGATCCTTATTCAGCCGACCTTGGTGGTCAAGGGCAGCAGGGGCCTCTCTGCCCCCTGGTGTCCTCCGGCTCCCCTTGCAACATCTCCCTCTCTTTATCTCCTGGACGTGGAAGGCCAGAGGCTGTGCTGGACCATGGGGACAAAGGTGACGGCCCTTGTGGAGCTAGAAGGGAGAGGACTTCAACAAAGTGGCCCCATCACAAGTGGGATGTGGGTGGGTAGTCAGTCAGGGAAGCTAAGAGCACAAGACTAGGTCAGCAGATGCAGCAGAAGGCCAGTGTTCGGACTCTGGTGGCCCAGAGGTCAGATCCCAGCTCTGTCCACTTAGCTGTGTGCTCTGGGGCTGGTGCTTCATCCACTGAGAACCTCGGTCTCCTTTTCTGAAAAACGGGGGTGAGCTTGTCTGGGATAAGGCAGTGTGTGGGAAGCAGTGGGAGCAGAGCTGACACTCCCTAAATTTAAGACCCCAAACTCCATCTGAGCAGCAAATGTCAGTGCTCTTGAGACTGGCACGGCTGTCAGCAGCCTCTTCGAGCGCCTGAATTCCTTCCCTGGGGCCTGAGCAGGCGCTGGGAAAAATAAACCGGAGGAAACCTCCACGCTGAGACCCCTCCCCGGACGGTCGCTGAGTGCCACTATTTTTACATTCTCTCACTTTTGTGCATTGTTTCCTGACTCTCCAAAGACAATTCTTCACAAGCCCCGGGGGGGAGGGGACCGCTCCCCCACCAGCCCCAGGAACAATTGTTTAGGGAAACGGAAAAAAAAGCCGGGCCGAGGAAAAAACAAAACCTCTTGAAAGTCATTGTCTTCAGATGTCAAGTGTCAGCTCCGTGGAGAGGAGACCACATTCCACCCATTGTCCTGCCACAGACAGGCACAGGGACCCCAGGGCGCCCAGCCGCCCCACCCTGCATCCTGGGGCCCCCCGAGTGACTTGGTTTGCTTTGTCTGGGACATTCCGGCGGGAAATACCACCCAAAGTGGAGCCCGTTCCCAGACACCACTGTCTCAGTCATTGCGGGCTTTTCCTCGAAGCTGCCCGCCCATCTGCATCCCCTGATCGGTGTGGGCTGATGTTGATACTATGGGCTAAGACTCATTTTGCGCTTACTAAGGTGCTTCATCCTAAATCATCAAATTCTCACAATACCCCTGTGAGGTAAACACCGTGTGTGTGTGTGTGTGTGACAGCTTACTGAGATAGAATTCACGCACCATATAATTTACCCACTTAAAGTGTGTAATTCAGTGGTTCTTAGTATATTCACGGACTTGTGCGACCATCAACTGCCCATCTAATTTAAGGACATTTTCATCACCCGCAAAAGAAACTCCATACTCATTAGCAGTCAGGTACCGTTTTTGTATCTGCATTTTGCAGAGAAAGAAACTGAGACAGAGAGGCTGCCCAGGGTCACACAGCCAGTAAATGACAGAGCCAGGATTGGCTTGGCTCTAGAGACATTTTCTTAACTATGATGTAATACAGTGGTTCTTGACTGGGGGAGATTCCCCCTTTGTCCCCACAGGAGATATTGGGCAATGTTTGGAGACATTTCTGGTTGTCACAACTGAGGGTGGGGTTTGCTACTAGTTTCTAGAGGGTAGAGGCCAGGGATGCTGCTAAATATCCTATAATACACAGGACAGCCCACACAGCAAAGAATTATCTGCTCAGATATCAGTGGTTCCAGGGTTGAGATACCCTGCTCTAATCCCACAATGCTGAGCCCATTCTTCAGGAAAAAAAGCTGAGGGGCCCAAAGGAGAAGGGGGAGGAGTTGAGGTTAGAATAGGCAGGATCTCAGATCATGTTATGGGTGTGGGTGATAACAGCAAGGGGAGAGAGATTCTCAACAGTGTAGAGAAGCCTCAGCAGGAAAGAGATCTGTGCTCCATCAGTGATGTCTGCTCTGGGTACCGGTATGGGGAGAATTGGTAGGCGTCACATTTGCCAGGTCTAGGATCGGGGTCTCACATTCAAATGCCCACAGGGCCAGGTAGGAAGATGACTGTAGCAAGAGGTTGGGTAGTGGAAAAGCAGCAGCACCTGCCCTGGGTAAATTTGGTAGCTGCCACTCTCCTACAGCCAGCTGTGGCTCTGTGGGCTTTTGAGACCTGTGGTCAGCTTTTTCAAGAGAAGCTGAGATTTTAATGGGAAATCTGATATTCAGACTTAGGCCTGAATTTCCTCAAAGCACATTGCTGGTCAAACTAAACATGCCTGTGGGCCACCAGTTTGAGACCCATGAGAGTAAATTATAGCTTGGTAGCATGTTGGAGGCACTGGGTGTATCGTTGCTGAAGGAATGACGGGTCATGGGGGAATTCAGGGAGATTGCAGGCCAAGCCCCAGCCCCTGGGGTGGGATCTGTGTGGGGAAGAGTGTTGGCTTCCCTTCTATGGCCCCCCTCCCCCTTCTATTGCATCAGACCTGTTCACAACAGGTTGTAGCAACTCAGTTTTTGCTTTAACTTCCTCCGTGGTGGGGAATGGGGTGGGGCTCCAGAGCTCGTGGGCACCTTTTTTCAGGGCCTAGAAGCTGTGTGGTGTGTAGCGGGAGTCTTTTCCAGATGATTAGTTGATTAGTCAATTAAACACGTATTTGTCAAGGGTATTCTGTGTGCTGGGCCCGATCCCAGACTCTGGGGTTACAATAGTGACATAGACAAAAACATCATTGCCTTTCTGGAACCCATATTCTGGTGGGCTAGAGGGACAATAGACAGATAAGTGGACACACATAATGCCCACAGTGACTGGTGTTGTGAAGAAAACAGGCCAGGAGGAGGGACAGATATTTTAGTTAGGCTGCTCTTAGATGGATTGAATGTGCCTGAGGGACTTTGCTCTGACTGTTCCCTCTACCTGGAATGCCCTCCCCTCGGATGCCTGCAGAGCTGCTTCTTCACCTCAGTCCCCGAGTATCTGCTCAAATGCTAGCTCCTCAGAGAGGCTTTCCTTGAACATCTCTGTGAAATACCTCCTCCCTCACCTGATCCCTCTCTGTTGCCTCATCTTGCTTTATTTTTCTTCATAGCGCTCACCCCCACCTGCCATTTAATTTTAAAACCTATTTATGGTCAGTCTTGCCACTGCTCCATGAGGGCAGATTTGGTCTGATTTGTTCATTTACCGATGTGTCGTTGGCTCCTAACAGTGCCTGGCACACAGTAGGTGTGCAGTGAGCGTTGAGTAAACAGGTGAGCGCAGGAGTAATCGATCCCCCCGTGGCAAGGTCATGTCTGTGTCTCCAGCGCCCAGCTCCATGTTTGGCACACAGTACGCCCCAGGTCATGCTTGTTGGCGTGGGTGGTCCTTGGTGACAGCCTTCTCCCCCGAGAATACAATTATAAGCAAGTTCCTGTTTCCTTGCATAGTCTAGCTCACCTCTCTCTGCCCCGCTTCTGTGCCACTTCTTCCAGGAAGTCTTCGTAGTTAGTTTTTACCTGCATCATCTTGCTTACGCCTCAGCAACTGCCTCTTTTCCTTGGATGAAGAAATAGGCTCCGAGGAAGAAGTTCAGTGACTCTGAGGTCACGCGGTTGGCAGGCGGATGGAGCAGGGTGGCGAGGTGCCGTGGCAGCAGCGGTCAGCTTTGCGTGGTGCCAGGCAGATGTGGTGGTACAATACAGTCTGCAAAGCCTCCCCCTCATCTCACCCCGGAGCCGGGGAAGCCATTGATAATAGGACTGTTTTTAGGGTGAAAAAGACAAATAACAAGTCAACGTTAACGTAGGATAAATGGAAAAGTCTCTGGCGCGTAGTGGGAGGTCTGTAAATGGGGTTGCTCCAATTCCAGAAGCTTCCTTAAGAAGCACAGTGTGTTCATGCCTGTCTCCCTATCAGCTCGAGATGGGGCTATGGAGGTTATAACAGCTGATACTTGATTGAGCACTTACTGTGTATCAGACACCTTTCAAAGTGCCTGCTGTGTGTGTTAGGGTCTGTAACCCTCATTGGAGTCCTGTGTACTCATTTTACAGAGGTGGAAACTGAGGCGGAGAGAGGTTAAGTGAGGTGTTCAAGGTCACACAGCCTGTCCCTGGCAGAGCTGGTGTTTGGGCACTTGGCCTGTAGTATTTCATTTTAGCCTCATGGTAGCCTGTGGTGTCAGTAACTTTAGTATCCCCATCCATTTCATAGATGGGGCACAGAGAGGTGGTCTAGTCTAAGTCACACAGCGGTAGGTGACAAAGGCGGGGTCTGAACCAGGTGGCCGGTTCCAACCTCTGAAGCTCAGCCCTTCTCATATATACTGCTTCCTTAAGAGATGCAGGACCCTTCTGTCATTTGAGAAGGGAGAGTTTCTCAGAGCTGGAGGAGACCTTGGGATGCTGTGGCCTCATGGCGGGTATGTGCAGATGCCCTGTGACACAGCCGCTGTGCGAAGTCCCCTCCAGGTCTGACTGGGCTTGCCTACGGCTTCTCAGCTACCTCCTCTGACCTCAGTCCCCACACACTGAGAGATGTTGCCAGTCGCCAAAGTATTTCACAACCAGGAGGGTCATCCTAGTGCAGACCAGGAGAACATCACTTTGACCTGGGAGGCCCTCTGTCACAATAACCAGCTGGTGCAGCCTTCATTTTTCAGAGGCTGGCCTTGTGCCTTGGAGCAGACACAGCCGCTCCCCGACTCTCGGCGACCCTAAACCCTCTTTCTTCTGGAGGCTCCTTTTGGCTCCCCAGCCACTCAGGGCACTCCAGCTGGACTTCCCCCTGCCAGTACCTGCAGTCCTCCGCCTGGCGGCTTTATCTGGCCAACCGAGCTGCTTCCACACTTACAGGGCAGACTGGAAGTGCCCTGCCTCCTGCCCTCCATCCAGTGACCAACAGGTTGGGTGTATAAATGCCCCAGCTCCCTCGGCCCCCTCTCGCCCCACCCCGGGGATCACTCAGAGGTGACCACTCTGGCTGTCAGGGGGCCTCAAAGGGATTGAGCCCCCATGGTCCACCCTGGCCACTTGCTTGATCTCATACCCTAAATTGGCTGCCCTCTCTTCCTGGGCCCACTTCTCCCCTCCCCTGCCTGCGTTTGCCAACGTCACCTCCCAGATCAACTACTTGTCTCAGACCTTTGTCTCAGGGTCTGCTCCTGGCGAGCCAGCCCAGGGCTCCCGTCGTGGTAAAGCTACTAAGACATGCCCGTGCTCCCCGTATGTGCAGCTATGAGGGGAACTGATTGGTACTTGATGCGCGGACGCAGGTTATGCTTTGCAGACATTTAAATGAAGATTTAATAATTTTGACAGCAGAGTTTTCTTTCTGTATTTGGGGCCAACACCCGTATTTTTAAAGGGCTCCAGTGTTTTTGTAGGTCCAAGGAATGGTACCGCCTGTGGCCAGAGGCTGGCGGGAAGGGGCCTCTTCTTGTTCAGGGGCGACATGGAATTAAAAGTGCCCACCCCTTCCGTGCTCATCTGCTCACCGGGCACCTCCTGTGACCCTGGCACCGAGCCTGATTGGGGGTCCCTGCGTGGGGTGGGGAGAGACCCTAGGCAATGGATTGTTGACCTGCAGTGTGGCATTTAATCCTTACTTCAACACCTGGCAGGGTGGGGCTCCAGGCACAAACCTTGACCGTTGGGCTTCAGAGCCCCATTGGTGATTCATGTCCTGGTTTCCTTTTTCCTAAAAAAGGGGCTACTCACAACATACCTCATGGGATTGTTACCACGGATAGGCAGGCTGGTCACCAGTCGCCCGCTGAAGCCCTTTTTACTGAGCACCTACTCTGTGCCAGGCATTGGTCAGGCCCGCGAGGTGGATGCCGTGTGAACAAGCCACTGCTCTGCTGGAGCTGATGTTGCAGGGGACACGTAGCAACAAGCAGAGATGTAGATCTGTGTAGGTGGAGGCCAGTGCTGTAGCGGGGATAGAGAAGGATAAGAGGGGGAGGGGGGAGGGTGGGCTTCTGCTTTAAAGCGGGTGGTGGGAGAAGGCCTCTCGGAAGTGAGCAAGGGGCCCTGCAGATTTCTGAAGAGAGTCTTCCAGGAAAAGGGAACAGCACATGCAAAAGCCCTGAGGTGGGACGGTAAGGACGGTGCCTGGGATGTTCACAGAACGGTCGGGAGGCCTCAATTGTAGCTCATTTTTAGTGCTGAAATGGAAGTCTGTTGAAGACACAATACAAGGCAGCGTATTTTTGCTATTACTATAAAATATCATGATCTCTTGATACATAACGTGCTATGTGAGATGCGAGGTACAGGAGGAAGTCTGAAGTTGCAACAGACGTTATTTTCTCTCAATCCTCTTAGGTAGGACTGTGAGTGAGCAGGTAACCTTCCTTGGGGATGACGTCTCAAATCTGAAATTTGGGTCTCTTGGGAAAGCTAGTTTTGGGCCAGTGGCTCTGTGCGCCTGGCATAGGCCTGACGAAAGGGGGTGCTTGCGGAGAATGGAGTGGAGAGGTTTTTAATCTCTGCCTGGGTGGTGGTAGTGGCTGCGGGTGGGGGAAGCTCTTATGTTCTGCCCAAGGCCAGCTCCTGGGGGGCTCGGCCAGTATGGGCCCCTTCCTGGGGAGCCTGGTGGTTTCCAGAGTCAACACGGAGAACGAGGGGTGGGCAGCTCAGAGGCCCCACTGCGGAAGGACAGCCTTCTCATCTCACGTGTGTCTGGTTTCGTCTCTGCCGGTGGGCACTCCCCTTTCCACCCGGGGACACATGCCCTCCAGGAGGAAAATGCAGACCAGTCTTCCTGGTGCTGAAGGAGCGATGATTGGGGCGAGAGCCTGGTGCGTGTAGTAACCTCTCCCGTCCAAAATTAAAAAAGGAAACCATACATTTATGTTACAAAATGACTTTTGATTTGAAAGTAGAAATTTGGAAAAAAAACAGAAATGAAGAAAGGAGAAAATTGAAATTACTTCTAATTCCACCCTCAGAGTTAGGTTCCGTGGCTAGTGATAAAACCCAAACAACAGTGCCTTAAATGATGTGGAATTTTCTTTCTTACTGAATTATAGGCTGCCCAGGATAGATATGTTGGCTCCACTGTCATTAGGGACATAAGCTCCTTCTGTATTGCTGCTCCATCTTCTTCAACCCCTGGCTTTTACTTCATGGTATAAGATAGCTGCCTGACCTCCAGGCATCACATTTGCTATCCAAGCAGCAGGAAGGAGGAATAGCAAGAGAGAATCCCTGCCCGTGCCTCCCATCATCTCCAAGGATACTTCCATGATGTCGTATGTAATACATCCACTTATACCTCCCTAGCCCAAACTAAGTAATGGGACCACACCTAGTTGCAAGGGAAGCTGGGAAATACAGTCTTTATTCTAAAATCTGGAAAAGGAGAGACCAGATATTGGGCAACAGCTAGTAATCTTGGCCATACTCTCACACAGTTTAGGGTATTTCATTCCATACTTCTTTTTTCTATGCTTACGTAGAAATAATTTATTTAACCAAAAATGAGACTATATTTCATGTGCTCTTCTGTAACTTGGCTTTTTCCCCCCTAGAGATACATTAACAGTCTTTTTCTGTATCATTATATGGATTTCTGCAAACCATTTTTAGCACGATGTCCTTTTGTCAAGATGGACCATAACTCAACCCCAAGTATTAGAATTTTAAATCAGATACTAAAGTTAAATCTTTTTTTGTTTTTTTTTGCGGTACGCGGGCCCCTCACTGTTGTGGCCTCTCCCGTCGCGGAGCACAGGCTCCGGACGCGCAGGCTCAGCGGCCATGGCTCACGGGCCCAGCCGCTCCGCGGCATGTGGGATCTTCCCGGACCGGGGCACGAACCCGCGTCCCCTGCATCGGCAGGCGGACCCCCAACCACTGCGCCACCAGGGAAGCCCTAAAGTTAAATCTTGATGCCACACGTGAGATTTAGTTTTTCCTGTAGGATAAATGCTCAGAACTTAAGTGGACGGAGCGTAGCACTTGGGCTTTGTAGGAGTCGCTGCGCATCTGGGCGTCTTCCCAAACTCTGGCCTGTGTGTGGCTACTTAGTGCAGGCTCTCAAAAAGCCCCTTCTGCTGTTGTTATTGTTACTTTATTATTATTACTTCGATTCAAGGCTGTTCTATGACACTCTGCTTCCCTGGACCCTGGGCCACCCAGATCACATGGGGGTTTGGGGTCTTCAGGGCACCCCCTTTCCTCTGTCCTTGTTATGGTCTGGGGGCTGCCCTGCCCCACCTCCCCTACTTCTAGCCATTCCCCTGGCCCTCTCAGGTTTCGCCATATGTCTGATGAGGTCACCCCAGCCGAGGCGGGGGTGTCCTTGGGGGCAGGCGGCCCTCTCCTCTCAGTGATCAGGTTGCTGGCATCCGTCTCAGAGAGTACCTTCGAGGCCTCTTTCCCTCCTTTTTATCTCCAGGGAGAGAATTATCCTCCCAAGGCTGTGGCTACAGGTTCCAGACAGATGGAGCCTCCCCAGGGGCACCCCAAAGGGCAGCTGCTACCTGTCTTATGCTTATGTGGTTTGTTGGGTACAGTTACTCACTGCGGATGCATGTTGGAAATGGATTGGAGACTCATCCTCAGGCCAGACTGCCTGGGTTTGAGGCCCAGCTCTGCTACCTACTAGCTGTGTGGCTTTGGGTAATCTCTTCATTACACTGGGCTTCAGTTCCCTCCTCTGTAAAATGGGCACAGTAATAATAGTACCTACCTCCTAGGATTGTTTGAGGAGTAAAACACTTAGAGTAGCACCTGTCACATAATAAGGTCCAAAGGTGTAAGGTATGATAATAATTGCTAAAAAATCTGTTATTATTATTAATATACTTTTCAATTCTGTACCTGTTACTTCTGGAGCCTATTCTGGGGCTCCTTCCTCAGTTTTTCTCCCTCTCTCCCACCTTTCCTCCACATGTTTCTTGAGCACCTACTATGCGTCAGACAGTGTTCTGGATGCAAGGGGACAGCAGTGAACGAAACCATCTTCCACTGTGAGAGGGTGGACACTCTCTGGGGAAGATGTTACCAAACAATCAGATATATACAAAACTTAGCTGATAGGAGCACTGCCAATAGTGATGAATTCTGTGAAGGGTAACAGGGTTCAGACGGCTGTGAGGAGTGAGGCGAGACCCTCCTTTATACGGAGTCCGAGAGGGAGACATCCTTGACGAGGGGGCTCCCCTGCCAGTTGAACATCTTGCAGCGGTGGCTTTATAGGCAGAGAGCTGCAACGGCAAAGGCCTGGGCGGGAGGACAGGGTCAGTGTGTTCAGGAAACAAAAAGGAGCCAGCACGGCTGCACCTGAAAGAGTAAGCCCAAGTGGGGTGGGAAGGGCCATTATCTTACAGGATCTTGTCGGCTATAGAAGGGAGTGGATTGTTTCCTAGGTTTTAGTAAGAGCCACTTCTAAGGCAAGGGTTTCTCTGCATTGGCACTATTGACGTTTGGGGCCAGATACATCTTCGTGGAGGCCGTCCTGGGCATTGTAGGATATTTAGCAGTATCCTTGTCCTCTACCCTTGAGACGCCAGCAGCACCCACATCCCCAATTGTGACAACTAAAAATGTCTTCAGACATTGTCACATCTCTTCTGGGGGATAAAATCAGCCCCCCTGGTCAAGGACCACTGCTCTAAGGCAAAGGGGGGGGCAGGGACAAGGCTGGCCTGGTATCAGGAGACCTGGTTCTGAACTGTGGCTTATCACCAACTTTTTGTTTGAACTCAGACCTGTGTCTCTCACCCTCTGGGTTTCTCAGTCAAGTTGGAGCTCGCTGGACATGGCAAACACACAACTCTGCTACTCTTCTCCTTCCCGTGGCCGTGGCAGACATCACTAATCAATTATGCTGTGTCTTCCTGTTCAGCTCAGAGGTCTGGGGACCGTGAAGGCACTTGGGTTAGGAGCTCTATGAGCAGCCTCTCTGGTCCCCTCCTCCCAAGCAGCAAGCAGGAACCAGACAGTCCTGGGCTCAGGTTCGGCTCTCTTGGTTTCTGGCTGCGTGACTTCTGTTAGGTTACTTCACTTATGAGCCTCAGTTTTTCTCATCTATAGAATGGGACCAAAATAGCTACCCTGAAAGCTGATCATGGGGGTTGCAATGAAGTCATGTCGGGACTTTGCTGGTCTCAGCAAATGTTTGTTGCATGAACGAATGAGAGCATGTGGGTCTTGTTCTGGGTATGGAATGGTGGGAATTCTCGTCCGCAGCTGGTTGGAGTGTAGGTTGGTACATTCACGTTGGAGACCCATTTGTCATTAACTAGTCAAGTTGAACATGTCTCTAATCTACGGCCAACCATTCCATACCTAGGTGTACACTTGGAGGAACTTGCACACCTGTGCTCAGGAGATTTAGGTGCGCCTAGAGGATCTTGAGCACCTGAGCCCCAGTGGGCCTCTTCATCATAGCATCGTTTATAGAGAGAACATTTGAAACAACTTAAACATCTGTGGCCTGGTAGTGGTTCCTTACATCTGCTCAGCAACTTAGTGTGGGGCTCCCCGGAAACAGACCCTGAGACTGATTCAAGGGCGAGCAGTTTCCTTGGGAGTTCGCCCCAGGAAGCACCAATAGCAGAGTCGGGGAGTGAGGCAGGGAAGGGAGGGCAGCTGAGAAAGGTGTATCATCAAGCAGGTGACCAGTGCGGGCCCCTGGGGCCCTCGGGGAAGCAGGCCCTCACGTGCCTCAGTCCTCGTCTGTCTTTGCAGCCTGCTCTGCATGTGAGAGAGGGTCCTCACGCCAAGAGACGCGGGTGCTCGTGGCTGAAGTGGTGCTGGGGCGCACCCCAGGGCTAAGAACCAAGGGAGGTGGGTGGGGTTTGGGCGGCAGGCGTTGCCGAGTGCACGTATTGATGTGGGTAAAGGTGGAAAATGTGATGTTGAGTGAGAAAAAGAAGTTGCTGAAAGGACGTCATTTATAAAAATGTCGTAAGCACGCAGAACGGTGTTCTTCATTGCTCGTCAGTTCACACATGCCTGGTAAGCGGGCGAAGGCATGTGTGGGTGTGAGGACCACATATCCAGGGCAGTGGGTGCCTTGCAGGGTGGGCAGGTGCACAGGTAGCTCACCTCTCTCTGTAGTGCTGCCTTTCTTCCTGTGTCTCCACTGAGGTTTAATATTTACAAGGTACCTGGGTAAAGTGCACGGATCTCAGGTGCACACTGATTAGGCTTTGCATATGCATTTGCCCGTGTAACCGCCACTCAGATCAAGAAGTAGAATATTTCCAGCCCCCGCCCTGAGGGCTTCCTCGTGGCCCTTCCCTGTCTGCACCTCCTCAAGGCTTGATGAATTTCTTTTTGAAAATAGTTTAAAGCAAATTTGACATAATGCTAATAAGATTTGCTGAAACTGGGTAGCGATGCGTTTGTGGGTGTTTGTTAAATTTTCCTCTGTCCTTTTCTGGCTCCTTGACGTATTTCGTCATCATCATAAAGAGAAGAGGCGGACTTGGCCAGATGCAGGGAAGCGGCCCAGGCAGGGGTTGCGGCATGGACACGGCATGGGCAAAGATTCCAAGGCCGGAGGAGAGTTTCAGGCAGCCCTGGAAACCCTGAGAACGGGCTTGTCTCTAAGGGAGGTTTCCAAGATGAGAGCTGCTTTTGGCCGAGTGTTTCAAAGCTGTCAAGGTTTGGACACGGAGTCACCCTGGAGGGTCCCTTTCACCATCCTGCCTGCACAGAGGGCATTGGCGCCGCCTGGAAAAGCCAGTCGTGCCGTGGGCAGCACGGGGGCTGGGCCCAGAGCCCCTGCCTGCCCATTCTTTCCGGGTCACGAGCTGCCCATTATGCCCATCACACCAGCCTGTTTGCGGCTCCTCTGTGGGTGGCCCGAGCCTCGCATTGTCCCAGCACAATAGTGGTGGCCGTGCTCTTGTGGAGAAAGTGGGACAGGAAGCTGTGATCTAGGCCAGCCGAGCTGCGCTCCCAGCTTCCTGCTCTCCCTGGCGGTGCTGGGTGAGGCTGCCTTTGTCGCTCTCCTGTCTGAGGAGGCTGGAGGCTGGACTTCCCGGCAGTATCACAGGCCCTGTTAAAACATCCTCTAGGAACTCCTGTCCCCTGACCCCTCTACCCGTTGTCCTTTAAAGAGAAAGATCATCAGGTTTCCAAGAAGCCCGAGCTGAGGTTCCTGCCATGTGTCGGGCACTGTGTCAGGCAAATTTTATCCTTCCTTTGATATGTGAGGGTTTACTGTGTTCCAGGCACTAGTCTAGGCCCTGGGGGTACAGCTGGGAAGCAGACCCTGCCCTCATGGAGCTCCCATTCACTTTATCCTAGTACATTCTGAAAGGTAGGACGACAGTATTACTATGATCTACGTATTTGCGAAGAGTAAACTGAGACTCAGAGAGGCTAATGCACTTTCCTGAGGTCACACCACACGAAAGAGGAGGAATGCAGTTTAAACCCAAATCATTAGTCTCCAAACCTGGCCTCTGTTGTTGGATTGGGATAAATGCTTCATTCCAGCCATGCTCCCTTCTTATTTTGGTCTTTCCCTTAGGCACTGGTGTAGACTGCTTAATCTTAGTCTTTTTATCTGACAAATGGGCTCTTAATGCAAGATGAGAAGGTGATAAGTGCATGAAGACAAGGAGGACACCCTGGAGGAGGTGACATTTGAGCTAAGGTCTGATGAATGAGAAAAAGCTGTCTCAGGACAGAGCTGGGAGAGAATATCCTTGCAGGTAAGAACAGCATGTGCAAAGGTCCTGAGGTAGGGATGTGCCTGGCAGGTGGAAGGAATAGAGGGGTTGAAGATGTGGCTGAAGATTATTGAGGTGTGGGGTGAGGGTGGAATGCTGGAAGATGAGTTCAAAGAGATTAACTAGTACAGGTCATGGGGACCTGTGGCCGTGGAAAGATGTGGATTTTTTTTTTAAGTGTATTGAGTAGCCATGGAGAGTTTCAAGCCATGGATTGATAGGATCTGATTTACATATTTAAAAGGATCCCTCTGGCTGTGTGTGTGGAGAAAGGAATAGGGATGAGGTGATTGCATTAGTCCAGGCAGGAGGTGTTGGTGACTCGGACCAGGTGGGTGGCTGAGGAGGTGGGGAGAAGTGGTCCAATGTTTAATACATGTTGAAGGTAAAGCTGATAGCATTTGCTGATGGATGGAAATGGAGTGTCAGAGAAAGAGGGGGTTCGAGGATGACATGGGGTGGGGGTTTGGCTGGAGCACTTGGAAGGCAGAGGTGCCATTCCTCAGGCTGGGAAGGGCTTGGTGGTGTGTGGGTTTGGAGGGAAGTTCAGGAACTAGGTTTTGGATGTGTTAATTTGAGATGCCTCTTGGACATCCAGGTGGAGTTGTCGAGTTGTCAGAAATCCACCTAAGTCCAGGCTGGGGATATACACTTGGGCTGCAGGGACTGGTCGAGAACACGCTGTGGTGAGTGTGGACAGAGAGGCAGGGCCACTTTGCTGTGTGTCCCTGACTTTCCTCTCTGTGACCTGCCATGTGGAGCGTCAGCGCACCTCTTCCTAGGAAAGCAGAGTCTGCAGGTGGCCGGCTCCCCATAACATCCATGGATGTCCCTTCTCATGATGGGGAAGAATCCAGCAACCTCCTCTCTGTTGGCCTGCCCCTGCTTCCCTCCCTCCTGGGCTGTCCCTTCCACCTCCCCCAACTCAGAGATCTCCCCTTTGCTCTAAACACCCATGGCAGGGAAGGTGACTGACAGGCCACCATGCCTCATCGTGGCCAGTGGACCGTGAAGTCATTTTCGCAGGGGACTCCATGTGGTCAACCTGGGGACAAGCCCTCGAGTCGGGGCACCCACAGCAGAGTCCGCTGTCAGCGGGGCTGGCCTCAGTCTCCCTCCGATGCTCCCATGTCCTCCTCCCCACCCCCATGTCTGTTCTGTTTCCCCGGCCTGTCCATGGGATCTCTCAGTGGCTTGTCCTCTGCCTGCTCTGTCCCACCCATACCAGTGCCAGGCCGCTGTCGTTGCTCATCAGTGGAGGGGCTGCACCCCTCCACTCTGGTCCCTCCACTTTCATGCCTGACCCCTAAAACCTAGTTCCTCACAAAAGCAGATGGCTCTTTTGCCACCATTTAAAAGCTGGGAGACTTTGCTTTAAAAAAAAATCCTAATTTCTGGTTTCTCTTGGGAAATAAAAAAAAAAACCCAAACCCGGAACATCTGGTGATACTGGGCCTGCTGCCCTCCCACCTGGCCGCACTCGGCGGGGACAAGTAGCCACCCCGCTTCGATGCATGTGAGCTTGCCTGTTCCCCACAGTCCCTGCCAGGCCCCGCCTTTATCGTCTGTCACATCACAGAGGAGGGAAATGATTTCTCCGTTCCAAGACCTTGAAAAAAGTGGCAGAACGACTCTGGTCTGTCCATACAGTAGGATCCTGGGCAGCCATGAAAAGAGAATGAGGGTGCTCCCCATGTAATGATATGGAGAGATCTCTAAGTGGAAAAAGCAGGTGCAGTGCATCTTGTGTATGCTGCTATCTCTTGTTGTGTGAAAAGGGGAAAATAAGAATATATATGTGTGTGTGTGTGTGTGTGTATGTATATGTATATACATAAATATATTTGTGTTTTTTTCCCCAGCTTTATCGAGATACAATTGACATGTAACGCTGTGTAAGTTTAAGGTGTACAGCTTGCTTTAGTACATTTATATATTGCTAAATGATTACCACCATAGTGCAACTTTAAGTATATAATAGAGTATAATTAACCATAATCACTATGCTGTACATTAGATCCCTAGAACTTATTCATCCAATAACTGGAACTTTGTACTCTTTGATCAACCTGTGTATGTTTATTTGGAATGATACATAAGCCACTAGGAGCTGTGGTTCCCATGGGGTATGGGAAGGACTGGATGGATGGGGCCTGTGGTATGGGAGACTTTTCATAGTTTTGACTTTTTATATTTTTGATTTTTGAGCCATGTGGATGGTTATTATTTAGAAGTTAAGTTTTTAAGCAAGAGGAAAAAAAGGAAAATGAATTGTGGTCTGAGAGGGTCCTGCAGGTGATGAAGCAGGTGAGTGCTGCTCATGAGGGCAGGGTTTGTGTTGGCCTCTGCAGAGCCTGGTGGAGCAGATGCTCCATAAGCACATGTTGGCTGAAGGGCAGAGTCGGTTGTTGCTTATTTCCTGCCCACGTCCCTGGATTGTGGTGCCTCCCAGGGCCTAGTTGCCATTTGAACTGGTAACCCTTTTTTCGGGCTACCTCCGGGGGACTGGAGGCGTGGACGCTCACCTCTCCCTACTTCTCTCCTCCAGGCATTCCTGCATCGCATCCGGCAGAACACGGCGGACTCGGTGGAGAAGGGCCTGACGGAGGAGAACGTCAAGGTGTGGACCCGGGGCTGGCCCCTCTCCCGACTGTCCCTGCCGCTGTGTGTGGAGCTGCCCGTTCCTCCCGGGTGATGCTCAGAGCGTGCCCGGGTCCACCCCGAGGGCAGCTGCCTTTGGCCTCCCAGTGGCTTGCTCCCTGCAGCCCCTGGAGGGCTCTGGGTCCCGCAAGCAGACAGTGCTTGGGGGATGTGAGGAGGACTCAGCCTCAGGGCCCCACTCCCCACCTCGAGGCTTTCCCCTTGCTCAATGCAACCAGCCTGTCTTCCAGCCTCCTTATGCCAGGGACCCTGGCTTAGAGCCAGTGGAAAATCCCTTCCCAAGTGCCCCTGGGAGCCTGGCACCTCCATCTGCCCTCCTGGCAGCCCTGGCCCCTGCCCTGCACTGGGTGTTGAGTGTCGAGGCTGGGCGGATAAGTAATTGGGTCCAGGCTAAGTCTTGGCTGTGGCTCTGGGGAATTTTGAAAGGAAGTCAGTAGACCTTCTGTGTGCATGGTGGAGGCCCCAGCGGTCCCTAGGCCTGGCTTTCTAATGTGGCCTCACTCTCTGGGAAGCCACCTCCAGTCCTTGGGGCTCCAGGGCCCTGGTCCTCAGAGAGAGGGGAGACGGGGCAGGGCCGGGGTCAGAGGTGCCAGCATGTACAGCATATAAAGGGCTTGATCAAGCAGGACATCCCCTTGCGTGTGTCCTGGTTAATAAGGATACCGTGTACATTGACAATTCTGAGTCCAGTATTTTGGATAAGAAAGCTGAGGCTTAGAGACGTAAAGAGACCTACACAGGGCCAGTGCATGGCAGGTCCCTGGTAGGGCTGGGATCAAAGCTTTTCATTCATTCTTTGGGCAAATAGTTACTGACTACCTACTGTTTATTAGGTCTGTTTATTACAAACTATTTATTACAACTTAAAAACTATTATAGTTAAAATTTATAATTTATTACAGTTTGAAAAAATTACCTTTTTTATGAGGTATAATTCACACACAGTAAAGGGTACAATCTTAAGTGCAGGCTCCTCTGTGCGCCCCCAGTACATGCCCCCACCCCAAAGATAACCACTGACTTCTAGTGGCATTAATTAGCTTTGCCTGTTCTTGAACTATGTATAAAAATGAGCTCTTTCGTCATGCCCGGCATCTTTTGCTCGCTGTTATGTCTCTGAGATTTGCCCATGTTGTTGTATGTAGCCGGAAGTCATTCTTTTTCATTGCTGTGTAGTATTCTGTAGTATGACTGTGCCACAATTGACTCATTCATTCTCCCGTGGATGGATATGTGTGCAATTTCCAGTTTTTGGCTGTGATGACCGTTCTTGTCTATGTCTTTTGGGGGGACACAGGCTCTAATTTCTTTGGGGTATACACTCAGGTGACAGGTATTTATTTTGAAATTCTGTAGCCATTCCTTGAAGTAAGCATAACAGTAGGATCTATCCTATGTGTCTTTAACATAAGCAGATTTAACCATGTGAGCTGGACAGAAGAAGAGAGAGAAAAATAACCCAACAGTGTGGGTGATTCTTCCAGCCACTTCATGGGACAAGTGTCCCTCAGGGTGAGTTTGAGGAGGACGAAGAGGTACCCTGGCCTTCTGGGACTGCAGCTTTGACGAGTGGCCTCCTGCCCCTTGGCCTTCCCTGCTCACTTTCAGGGCTCTCCCCCTGCAGACTGTCTGGTGCCTCCATAGGGTCCATGGAGTTGGTCTTCATTCCTTGGGACCTTGACTCAAATGTCACCTTCTCAGAGCGGTTGTCCCTGGCCTCCATGTTAATTGATTGATTGATTGATTGATTGATTTTTAATAACATCTTTATTGGAGTATAATTGCTTTACAATGGTGTGTTAGTTTCTGCTTTATAAAAAAGTGAATCAGCTATACATGTACATATAACCCCATATCCCCTCCCTCTTGCATCTCCCTCCCACCCTCCCTATCCCACCCCTCTAGGTGGTCACAAAGCACCGAGCTGATCTCCCTGTGCTATGTAGCTGCTTCCCACTAGGTATCTATTTTACATTTGGTAGTGTAGATATGGCAGTGCTACTCTCTCACTTTGTCCCAGCTTACCCTTCCCCTCCCCGTGTCCTCAAGTCCATTCTCTATGTCTGCGTCATTATTCCTGTCCTACCCCTAGGTTCATCAGAACCATTTTTTCCACATATATGTGTTAGCATACAGTATTTGTTTTTCTCTTTCTGACCTACTTCACTCTGTATGACAGACTCTAGGTCCATCCACCTCACTACAAATAACTCAGTTTCATTTCTTTTTATGTCTGAGTAATATTCCATTGTATGTATGTGTCACATCTTCTTTATCCATTCATCTGTCGATGGACACTTAGGTTGCTTCCATGTCCTGGCTATTGTAAATAGAGCTGCAATGAACATTGTGGTACATGACTTTTTTTGAATTATGGTTTTCTCAGGGTATATGCCCAGTAGTGGGATTGCTGGGTCGTATGGTAGTTCTATTTGTAGTTTTTTAAGGAACCTCCATACTGTTCTCCATAGTGGCTGTATCAGTTTGCATTCTCACCAACAGTGCAAGAGGGTTCCCTTTTCTCCACACCCTCTCCAGCATTTATTGTTTGTAGATTTTTTGATGATGGCCAATCTGACCAGTGTGAGGTGATATCTCATTGTGGTTTTGATATGCATTTCTCTAATGATTAGTGATGTTGAGCATCCTTTCATGTGTTTGTTGGCAACCTGTATATCTTCTTTGGAGAAATGTCTCTTTAGGTCTTCTGCCCATTTTTGGATTGGGTTGTTTGTTTTTTTGATATTGAGCTGCATGAGCTGCTTGTATATTTTGGAGATTAATCCTTTGTCAGTTGCTTCGTTTGCAAATATTTTCTCCCATTCTGAGGGTTGTCTTTTTGTCTTGTTTATGGTTTCCTTTGCTGTGCAAAAGCTTTTAAGTTTCATTAGGTCCCATTTGTTTATTTTTGTTTTTATTTCCATTTCTCTAGGAGGTGGGTCAAAAAGGATCTTGCTGTGATTTATGTCATAGAGCGTTCTGCCTATGTTTTCCTCTAAGAGTTAGGTAGCGTCTGGCCTTACATTTTTGGCCTCCGTGTTTAAATGTCCAAATTCTTCCTCCTGCTCCACCCTGGGACTCCCTTCCTGTTTTATGTTTGTCTTTAGTGCTTCTTTTCACCTAGAAAACTATAGTTATTTGTTGGTTGTCTGTCCTCTTCCAGTAGAATGTCACCTCCATGGAGGCAGGCACGTCGTTGTTCCCTGTTGTGTCCCCAGGGCCTGGCACACAGTAGGGGCTCAGCTAGTACTTGCTGAATGAATGAATGGTGAGAAACCCTAGAGGGAACCGTAGCCCTAGCGACACTGGTGACCCCTGGCTGCCAGCTGCTGTGGGTGGTGAGTGGGGGGTTGGGTGGGAGAGGGACTCTGTACCATATTTATTTTACTGTTTTGATTTTTGAACCCTGTGAATGCCTTCTTCAAAATTAAATTTAAAATGCACCTGTTTAGGGAATTCCCTGGTGGTCCAGTAGTTAGGAATCGGCGCTTTCACTGCCAGGGCCTGGGTTTGATCCCTGGTTGGGGAACTGAGATTCTGCAAGCCACAGCGTGTGGCCAAATTAAAAAGAAAAAATGCACCTATTTAAAAAAAAAACAAAACAGAAAAAGTAATTCATGCAGTTCAAAGGGCCTTAAGTCAGTGAAAATCTCCCCTAGTTCTTCTCCTTAGAGGCCCTGACGGTTAGCAGCTTGTGTTATTGTCCAGGGGGGTCTCTGCTTCTGCCAACATAGGAGTGGCCTTTGCGTGTGTTATTTTACACAAATGGAGCCATATTGGAATCGCATGTGGCACCATGATTCCCCTCCTCCCCCCCGCAGTATATATCAAGGATCATTCCAGGGCTCCAGATCCATTTCTACAGACCTGCAGATTCTTTTCACAGGCTCAAAGTATTTCAGGATATGGCATGTATTTAAATATAGCCAATCCCCTTTATTTAACTGTTTGACGAGTCCCCATTAATGGATATTTGGCTTTTGTCTAATCTTTTACTAGTGCACATAAGGCTGCAGTATATGGTCTTGGCCATCCACCCAGTGCTCAACCTGGGTGCAATGAACAAGTTGGGCTGGACGATTCTTTGCCATGGGGGCTGTCCTGTGTATTATAGGATGTGTAGTGGCATCGCTGGCCTCTACCTATGAGACACCGGTAGGATCCTTCTCCCCAGTTTGTGACAACTGAAAATGTCCCCAAACATTGGCAGATGTCCCCTGGGAGGCAAAACTAGCCCTGGTTGGAAATGACTGGTCAAGAGGTTAAATTCTGAAATGTACAATTGTGGATCAGATTGTGCATTTCAAACTTTATAGGTTCCTGTGGGGAAACAGGCACTGATATATTGTTTGTGAGAGTTTAAATGGCACATTTGGAACATCCTTCCCTATTGTATTTTCTGCTATCAGGTCATTTTAATAGGTGCCTGGAAGTACCCTCGTTGTTTTTAAAAATCAGTCCTACGTGTATGCATATGGCTGATTCACTTCGCTGTACGGCAGAAAGTAACACAACCTTGGAAAGCAATTATACTCCAATAATAAAAAAAATCAGTCTTATGGTTGGACATACCAGGTGTGTCTGGCCGTGATGAAGATTGTGATGGATGTCTTGGTATATATTCCTCTGCAGGCTGAGTGTGAAGTTCAGTTCCGCTGCTTCACTGGCCCACGTGACCTTGGGAATGTTAATCCTCTTCTCTGAGCGTCAGTTCTTCCTCTGTGAATTGGGGATGATAATAGCTCCTGCCTCGTGGAGTTATAGTGAGGATTAGATGCCATAAGTGCATATAAAGTTACTGGTACAGGATTAGGCATTAATCCTGTTTAGTAAACGTTGGCAGTATTTTTGTTAGTATCATGATTTCTGTTAGCTCCAGCGTATGAGACTGCCCGTTTTCCTACACCCTCCTCGCCTGCACCGGGGGATTATGTATTTTTTTAAAAAGATTTATTTATTTATTTATTTAATGTATTTTTGGCTGTGTCCAGTCCTGGTTGCGGCACGTGGGATCTTCGTTGAGGCATACAGGATCTTTTGTTGTGGTGCGTGGGCTTCTCTCTAGTTGTGGCGTGCAGGCTGGGCGGGTGGGCTCTGTAGCCGTGGCACGCGAGTTCCAGAGCGCGTGGGCTCTGTAGTTTGCGGCACACAGACTCTCTAGTAGAGGTGTGAGAGCTCAGTAGCTGTGGCACATGGGCTTAGTTGCCCTGCGGCATGTGGGATCTTAGTTCCCTGACCAGGGATCAAACCCACGTCCCCTGCATTGCAAGGTGGATTCTTCACCACTGGACCACGAGGGAAGTCCCTATGTATTTTTTTTTTTTTTATGCTTCATTTTGGCCTCCTCTACGCCTCGATTAATGTTCTCCTTGGGCCTCATTTTTCCCTCGCAGATCCTGTTCTCAAACATTGAAGACATCCTGGAAGTTCATAAGGATTTCCTGGCTGCCTTGGAGTTTTGTTTACATCCGGAGCCTCAGTCTCAGCATGAACTTGGGAATGTTTTCTTAAAATTCGTGAGTACGATGCCCCAGCCCCTACCAGAGCCTGCAGCTTTTGGGGAGTGGGCTTCTCCCCCGGGTCCCCATTCCATCCACCCTTGGCTAGCTTCGTCTGCAGGTCTATCTGGGAGGGGGAGAGGCAGGTGGGCAGGTGGGTCCAGCCTCCACCCCGGGAACACTGGGCAGAGGGTTGGACCCAGCAGACTGGGGCTCTTTTTAGTTGGCTCTCCCTCCCTTTAATGTTATGTAGAGTGTGGTCCCCTTTTCCTCAGAGCTCTTTGCTGAATGACTGCGTCCTGGGGCTCCTCCTGGCCTGGCCTGGCGGGGCCCCTCTGCTGCAGCATGACCAAGAGGGTGGACTCGGGTCAGACACACCTGCATTTGAGTCCCGGTCTGGCCACCCACTGGCCACCGAGGGTGTCTGACCCTTGGGTGCCCCCTTGGACTGCTGGACAGGGAGACTGATCCTTGTTGTAATAGCCACTCTCTTCCCAAGTCACTTAGAATTGTGAGGGGACAGCTGGAGGAAGGGGGGCAGCCTAGCCCACAGGAGGCAACTGCTTTTCTCTACCTGTGCTGCGTGGGACCCTCCCCACTGGGAGGAAACCCGCACTGGCCTCACGGGCATGAGGCCTGGGCCAGATTCCAGTTCTCTCTGAGCCTCAGTTTCCTCCTCAGATGGAGCAGTAGGGATAATGGTGCCTCCTTGGGTTGATGGAAGGACTCAAAGAGGTAAAGCAACAAAGTGTGTAGCCAAGAGCAGCAGTTCTCAACCAGGGGGTTATTTTGCCCCCAGGGGACATTTGGCCACATCTGGAGACATTTTTGGTTGCCACAGCTTGGGGAGGGGGCCATGCTACTGGCTTCTAGTGCGTGGAGGCCAGCGATGCTACCAAATAGCCCATAATGTGCAGGACGGTCCCCACAGCAGAGGATTATCCGACCTCAAGTGTCAGCGGTGCTGAGATGAGAGACCTGGGCCTGGAGCAAGCACTCGGTCCATGTCGGTGCTTACTTTCGTTGTCATTGTCATCGTTACTAACTCCCTTCTCCAGGGAATCACATCTGTGTGGTCTGAGATTAGCATGGCAGAGCTGGGCTGCTCGTGGGCTGTGTCATCCTTGGCAAGTTGTTTTAACTTGTCTGTGCCGCGGTGTCCTCACCTGTAAAATGGGTAAAAAACTAGACCTGACCCTTGATGTCCTTGAGGATCGAGTGAGCTAATACAAGGAAGGAGAGGGCTCCGAACAGCTCCTGGCGCACAGTAAGTGCTCACTAAACGTTGGCTATTAGCTCTTCACGTGGCCACCATTCCTCAGCGTTTGAAATAGGATGAATGTGAGAGCAGACGGGTGAGATGGGCACTAATGGAGGGCGTGGTGCAGGGCAGGGATGTGATCTGCTTTGCATTTAAAGGGCTGCTGCTGGGGAAGTGGGGAGACCAGGAAGAGGTCACTGCACGTCTGAGATGATGGTGCCCATCGGCCAGGGTGGTAGCCGTGCATGTGGTGAGAGGGGCTAGTGGCAGTACTGGTTAAGGACACATCTTGTTTTTTTTTCTCTTCCCGAGCCGCGAGGCTGGCAGGATCTTAGTTTCCCAACCAAGGATTGAACCCAGGCCCTAGCAGTGAAAGCACCGAGTCCTAACCACTGGACCGCCAGGGAATTCCCCAGGACAAGTATCTTGAATAGGAAAATAGAAAAGATGGGAGGGACAGTCTTCCCTTTGGGTTCAGAGGAAGGAGTGAGCCCCTATTTCTCTGGAGCCAGGCTGCTTAGGTTCCATTCCCTGTTCCATCACTGAAAAGCTGAGTGACCTTGGGCAAGTGACTTCACCTCTCCAGGCCTCAGTCTCCAACTCTGTAAAATGGGAGTAATGATAGTACCTGCTGTATGGTGCTGTCATGAGGATGAAATGAGTTAATTCGAGTAAAGCAGTGAGATCTGGCCTGGCTCCGAGCTGGTGCTGCATGAGTGTCAGCAATGGGTGTTATTCCAGCTGGGGCACCAAGGAAGGCTTTTGGGAGGTGGTGGCATAGTTGGGGATGCCCGTGACGTGATGACATCTGAGCTGAAAGTGGAATAGTCCATACTTTAGACGAAGTGGGGGAGGGGTCCTCAGGGTGCATTTTCCAGCTTGCCAATAACTCCAGGCCCCATGTGTCCCCCGACTTCTCTGCCTGAGCCGCAGAGGTGTGGTAAGCAGGTTTAGCGCACTGGCCAGTGAGGGTCTCCAGCTCCTGAGTCCCTACTTGGGCTAATTTGCTCAGAGATGCAGGGGACGGCTGGAGGAAGGAAGGTGGGGATTTTAGAGCCCAGGAGACAGCCTCTTTTCCATACCCTCTGCTGCGCTGCCCGGAACCCTCCTCATGTAGCCTCATCAAACTGGACATCTGTGAGGGCAGTGCCTACCCTCAGAATCCTGATGTGCCTACGGTGGATGTTCAGGCCTTTGTGGGGAGTCAAAAAAACTTATTTAAAAGGGTAATTTGCATCATTATTGGACGTGGAAAATGAGTGTCTCTTGCTATTAAAAATAAATGCAATAGAAACCAAGCTGTGTTACAGCATTCCGTCTAGAAACTCTTGCCCACCTGAGTCTCTGAGCCTGAGACCTGCGCTGGGTTTGATCAAAAGGAAGATGAACGGTGTCAGACTGGCTTTGGTGTCACAGCACACCTTGCTGAGACCCTTCCTTGAGGTAATTGGAACAGCTGAAAAAGGAGTCAGCTTTCTCCACGTATGATTCAGTGTTTTTAATTTAAAGTCATCTTTTTCATTTAACATTTGCAATCATCACCCCGCTCCCCCCAGGCTCATGGCAGACGGTGCTGAGTTCTTTTTAAAAGCGGCCACTGCTGTAGGCTGGTTTCCAGGAGCTGGAGGCCTGCGTACAGGTGGCCTGTTGGAAGCAGCTGAAGAAGGTTGCACAGTCTCCACCTGGCCTGACCCCACCTGGGGTTGGGGGAGCTCTGGAGCTGGCGTGCCTCTTCCTTCAGGTCGTCCTGAATTGCCATGAGGCGGCGGGGCCTTTGCCACCCCCATTGGACATGGGCTGTCCCGGGGAGTGGGTGGACAGCCTCGGGCCAGCCAGGCAGCTGTCTCAGGCTGAGGACGGTCCCTGGGGAGGGACTCACGGATAGGACACACTCACCACAGCATCCCCCGACAGCCCCAAAGGGAGGGGGCACCAGGGCCAGCCAGACAGCATCGGGGTTGTAAGGTGGTGACTGGGAACAGAGCTCTGTGGACAGGCTCTCCAGGAGAGGAGGGGGCACATCAGACCCTGTGAGGGGCCCTGGCTTACAGACCAGCCCACCGCTGCTGCCCAGTCAGTGGACAGTGGGGGACTCCCTCACACCCTCACCCCCAAACCCAACCACTAACTACTGAGGTGATTGCAAACTAGCACTCAGTGAACCTTTTCTTTGTGCTGGGTGCTGGTCTGAGTGCTTTACGTATATTAATTCATTACAACGTCACAACAACCTTTAACAATGGGTGCTGTTATTATACCCACTCTACAGATGAGGAAACTGAGGCCCAGAGAGGGTAAGTCAGTGCGCAAGCTTACCCAGGCAGTGAGTGTTGGAGCCAGGATTTGAGCCAATGTCGTCTGACTCCTGGACTTGTGTTTCTCACCGTCTTACATGATAAAGTCCCTTTATATCATTATTAAGCACCTACTGTGCACCAGGCACTGTACTTGGCCCTGAGGATGGTGCCCTAAATAAGACAGATTTGCTTTTTGCTGCCATGAGGCTCCATGAGGAGGGTTAGTCAGTTGACAGAGGAGGTCGTTTCAGATGTGGACGTGGGTTTGTGAAGAATATAAAATGCAGATGTGAGGAGTGACTCTCCTTGAGGTTGTCTGAAGTTGGGAAGTCAGGGACAGGGTTGCTAGATTGAGCAAATAACAACACCCAGAATGGTGGGTGTTTGGATGAATTTGGATTTCAGGTAAGCGACAAATAATATTTTAGCATAAGTATGTCTCATACAATGTTTGGGACATACTTCTACTGAAACACGATTTGTTGTTTATCTGACATGAGCACTCAGCTGAGTGTCTTGTGTTTTATCTGGCGATCCTGGTCAGGGAAGGCTTCTGTGAGGTGGTGACGTAGGGGATCTTGGAGAAGGATATTCCACATGGAGAGGAAGCCAGGGCAGGGGCCCTGGATGGAGCAGGCTTGGTCCACTGGAGGAAGGCAGGGAGGCCAGAGTGGTTGGAGCGGAGTCAGTGATGGAGCGAATCCAGGGATGTCATGGGGGGCCCTGTCCTGCAGGGACTGCATTATGAGAGTTGGAGGGTTTAGCAAGAATTGGTGTGGTCTGTGTTAGGTTTTAGCCTCTTCACCCCACAGCTGTGTGGACAGGCGGAAGATAGCTTGCGGAAAGTGACCTGAATCTCATACTCCCCTCCCCACCAGAGAGGTCTACGTGGCCAGCTCCTTCCCTTCTCCAAGTCTCAGTCGTTGTGGGTGTGAAATGAGTGGTTGGGAGCAGATGGTCTCCGTGGAGCTAGTGTCACCCCCTGGGTACTGTGGACGGCAGCCACCACTTCTGACAATCCTCGAGCTCTCTCTGGGGGCTAGAGCCTCTCCCCCAGCTGTCCCCAGCTGGCAGCTGTCCTCTTCTCTTCCCTCACAGCCCAAATCCATGGCCACACGCCCCCCATCCCCATGTCTGTGTGTGCACAATGGTTTGTCCATTTCCTCCAAGCCAAACAAGCAAAGCCCCACGGGGCGTCCCTAGGAGGAAATTGAACGCTTGGCCTCTTAGCTGTCAAGGGTAGTATTTCCACATTTGCTGCATCTTCGGCCTGCGATGCAGCTGGGGTTGAGCTCAATGAAAGGAGATGGGAGTGATGAAACTCGGCATGGTTTTGAAGAGGGGTGTTGTCATTTACTAAACTTAACTTCTCCAAGTCTCAAGCCTTCTCCCCTGCCCTTTTCACAGGCTGAAGGAGAGGATGACATTGCACAGTGTGTCAGAGAAGGGGCTCAGGGAATGAGGAATGACAAACCTGTGGCGATCTTATGACTTATTCCCCTCTCCTGCATCCGTGGCAGACATTGCTAGTCAATCACAGCATTCTCCATGGGGTTCCAGAATTCTTCTCACTAGTGTTCCAGACAGCAGTACTTATTGATTGGGGTTGGCATGTGAGAATGAACAGATTTGGCTGTCCTTCTTGGTCCAAGCCCTTCATGGTACAGATGGAGATGAACAGGGAGACGGTCATCACACCAGACTTGGGTCCATGTTTTTCATTTTCTTCCCCTTTTAGAGTGTGCATATATTAGTACTGTCTTCACTGCGAGTGACAAAAACAACTCAAGTAGGCTTAAAAAAAAAAGGACTTTATTGGCTCCTACAAATGAACTATTCAGGGTGTGTTGACATCAGGTATAGCTGAATCCAGGACCCCATATGATGTTTTCAAAACTTGGTTTTTCTTTATCTCTAGGCTCTGCTTTCCTCTGTTTCGGCTTAATTCTTAGCGTGGTGGCAGAGGTGACCCTCAGCAGTTTCAGGGTGACAGTCAGCTAGCTTAGTAACAAAAGTTCAAAGAGAGCTTCTCTTCACAGCAGTTCCAACCTGAGTCCTTAAGGGCTCTCACTGGCCCAGTTTGGGTCGCATGGCCATTGCTGCCAGGACCGGGAGCTCTTTGATTGGTTTGGCCTGGGTCACACGCTCACGCATGGTGCCTGGGAGTGGAGTGGAGTCAGTGGGGTCAGAGTGTAGGAGGCAGATTCCCCAGGGGAAAAACTGGGGGCTGTGACCAGAACAAGGGGGAATGGATGCTGGGTGGGTGAAACAACACACGGGCCAGCGAAAAGCTGAGGCTGCATTGCAGTGCACCAGGGTTGTCCGGAAGAAACGTGGGGCTGGTGTGAGGGTCTCGGGCACCACTCAATTCCTCCCTCTGCTCTCTTGCTTCATTCATCAAATAGTCACGAGGCCTGCACTCTGTCTGGGACTTCAGTCCCCCCTGGCCATAGCCGTGACCTCATCAGTTTGCAAAGCCTGCCTCCGTGGAGCTCATGGTCCAGGGTGTGGTTGTGGGGAGGTGGACAGTGCAAGGATGAGAAATCAGATATACCGGGAAGCGAGAGCCACCCCAGTCCTCAAAATCTGCCTGGTGCCTTCCCTGGTGGCCTTCCCCAGACCTAAGAGTCCACTCAGCTCCCTTCCTCCTGACTCTGCCTGTCTCTTTTTTACCATCAAATCCTACCCATCCGGGCTTCCCTGGTGGCGCAGTGGTTGAGAATCCGCCTGCCAATGCAGGGGACACGGGTTCGTGCCCCAGTCTGGGAAGATCCCACGTGCCGCGGAGCGGCTGGGCCCGTGAGCCATGGCCCATGAGCCTGCGCGTCCGGAGCCTGTGCTCCGCAACGGGAGAGGCCACAACAGTGAGAGGCCCGCGTACCGCAAACAAAACCAAACAAAACCTACCCATCCACTGTCCCACCTGTCCTAGATGGATTCACCAAGGGGATGATGAATTTGCTGAAATAGTAACCATGGTAGTAACAGCAACATCGACAACAGCAATAACAATAGCGGCTAAAAGTTCAGGAGCCCTTACTATGCACTGTTTTACACGTTTACTGTGAATTCACCTGATAACCCTCACAGCGACCTTATGACGGGGAGACCATGGCTGTCTGTAATTTGTAGGCACGAATGCAGAGGCTCTGAAGCATCGCATGCCTTGCCCGAGGTGCAGAGCCGGCGGGCGGGGGTCGGGCTGTGAACCTGGACTTGCACTTATGAGGCTGATGCTGACCATAGCCATGGGGGCGTCGGTGTCTTATCTGGGAGCTGTGCTAATAGCAGGGCCTCTAGGCTCTTGGCTGCAGAGCCGGACATCAGCGTGCGGGTTAAGAGAGGTCGGATCCTCCTTCTGCCACTTCGCTAGGTGTGAGACCCTGGGCTCATGACCTTTCACTGGTTTCCCACGTGTGAATGGGTTGGATACCGTGATGACCGGGTCAGGTTACTGTGAGGTGGAGTGAGTCTACCCGCACGCATTCCAGGAGAGCAGAGGGTGGCGTGTCCTAACTGCTCAGTACATACTACGTGTTGGCCGTCGGCTCTGGCTGTGGACACTTCGCTGCTCAGGGCATCTGCTCAGATGGTGTACACGGAGCCCCAGGGGGAGCTGGGCCGGGTTGGGGTGGCTTACTGATTCTGAAACCCATTCTCTCTCCTCGTTGGTTTCCTCTTTCCTGCAGCCACCCACCGGCAGGATGACTGGGGGCTTGTGCAGAAGCAAGATGAGCTGCTTACTTTGCAGACCCACCTTTTCCTTCCTTAGCTTCTTGGGGTCTCCTGGCCACCCCCCAGCCCAAGGTCAAGGCCCTTCAGCCACCTTCAGCCCTTCCTGTCCTGCAGCCTTCCCCAGGACATCCTTGTTTGGGGTTTGGTGGGTTGGAAGGAGGTGTTCTGTGAGCCTTTGGGAACTGAGTATGCTCAGTGGAGAGCTTCCTGCTAACTAAGACGGCTCCTGTCCCTTTCAGTCCCGGAAACCCTGACTGACGGTTACAGACCTGGTGACTCACAGGTGACCTCTAGGCTGGAAAGAGTCCAGCTTTGGGCTCAGGGGTATCTGGTGGTCAAGAGAACTATCCCCCTGCCTCAGCAGTGCCACTGCTGTGTGGCAGTGACCAGAGATCTACTTGTTCCCCCCAATTCCCGAGTCTTATTTAGACTCTTCTGGTTCATATATACAGGGCATTGCACCTAGTAGGTGTGTAGAGTTCATTCATTTAGTAAGTATTTATTGAGGGCCTACTGTGTGCCAGGCATTGTGCTAGGACCTGGGGACACCTCAGTGAACAAGAGGATGTGGTCGCTGCCTTCAGGGAGCCGACTGCCAAGTGGGAAAAGACAGGTGATGAACAGATAATCTGGATAATTCCAGACTGTGAGAATGCTATAAAGAAAATGAAGACGGGGTGGGGGGATGATAGAGTACACCTGAGTGGCCACTTTGGCTAGGGGTCATTTGAGGAGGTGGCATTTGAGTTGAGACCCGAATGCTGGGGAGTAGCCAGGCTTTGGGCAAAAGTGTTCCAGGTAGAAAGAACAGCAAGAGCAAAGGCCCTGAGGTAGGAACAGGCTTGGCAAGTTCAAGGAGCAGATAGAAGGCCAGTGAGATGAGATCAGAGAAACTCAGGGTCACATTGCCTGGCCCTTGAAAGGTATAATAAAGTGTTGGATTTCATTCCTAGTGTAATAGAACACCACTGGAGGGTTTTAAGCAGTGGGGTGACACAATCTGACTTGTGTGTTGATTCTAAAGACATTTATTGAGCACTTCTTGTATGCTGAAACCTCACCTATTAAATCATTTAATTTCAGTAACAATCCCATGAGTTAGGGACTATAATTAACTCCACCTTAACAGATGAGGAAACCAAGGTCAGGTAACTTGCCCAAGTTCACAGCTGGAAATGCACAGCCAGGGTTCAAGCCCAGGCTGCCTGGCTTGAGTCTGTGTACTTGACCCTGGGCCCTGCTGCTTCCTGAGAGGTTACTGGGTGCAGAACTGGGGCAAGAGTGGAGGCTGAGAGGCCTGTAGTGAGTGGGAGCGACTTCATGTGAAATCCCGCCTGCTGGGTATGTCTCAGGGTCAGGGTGTGGGGTAGGCCTTTCCTCCCAGGCCTGCTGGCCCAGCTGTCCATACATCTCAGAGCGTCTGCCTTCCTGCCATGACCTGTCTCCCACAGGCTCTGTCCTTGTCTTGCAGAAGGACAAGTTCTGCGTATATGAAGAATATTGCAGCAACCACGAGAAGGCCCTGCGTCTGCTTGTGGAGCTGAACAAGATCCCCACCGTGCGGGCCTTCCTTTTGGTGAGTTAACCATTGCCCCTGCTTCTCCCTTCCTCTCTGCCTCAGCCTTGCGAATCCACACAGACCCATGGTACCTGATCCCTTCCTCAGCTAGGGCAGTCTGTGTACAGCAGGTATCGCAAACGTTTTCTGTAAAGGGCTAGATAGTGAATAATTTTTGCCTTTTTGCATCATACAGCCCTGTCATCACGACTCTACTCTGCTGCTGTAGCATGAAAACAGCCATAAGTAATATGTAAGAAATGAGCATGGCTGTATTCCAATAAAACTTTATTTATAAAAATAGGCATAGAGGGCTGGATTGGCTCTAGGGCCAAATTTGCCAATTCCTGTTTAAAGTAATGATCCTGATAACAATTAATAATTGTATTCAATATTATTAGTATTATTTAATTATAAGTGAAAGAAAATCAGGTTAAAATTGGCTTAAGGAAAAAAAAAAGATTTACTGGTTCACTTTCTTTGGAAAGACCTGAGAGAGCTTCAGGTACAGCAGAATCTGGGTGTTCCAGTGACATCATCAGGAGTGTGTCTCTTGGTTCTGCTTTTCTCACCTTGGCTCCATTCCCAGGCAGGCTCTCCGCATGTGGTGGCAACGTAGCCTCCAGTGGCTCCACGCTTATACCTCTCATAGCCGAGCAACTCCAGGATAAAGAGGGCTCCTCTTTTCTAATGGTAACAACAAAAATTCTGGGTCTGATGCTCATTGGCTCAGCTGGGCTCAAGACCATATCCGTGAACCAGTTGCTGTAGACAGAGGGATTGGCTGGTGCTCGGATTGGTCACTTCTCGAGCTGGAGGGTGGGGTCAACTCCATTCATACTACAGGCCCTAAGGCTGTGGATGGATTCCTAAAGGATGTTGGTTTGCACTTGTGGAAGTAAGTTGGGAATGGATGTTGGTCAGGCAAAACCACAGACACCCATGATGGTCTTTCCTACAATCGCACCATTCACTTGTGTATAAAACGGGTTCTCATTTGTGATCTCCTTGGAGCTTTACCAGCCGCTGTCTGTTGTGTATGAGTTGAGGTATTCATTTGTCTGCCTTACAGACATCCCAAGTAACAGTGGTCTAAACAAGGTAGACATTTATTTCTCTCCCATGTTAAGAACGTGGAAGTAGGCAGTCTGGGGGTGGTATGGGGGTCCCAGTGTCAGGGGCCAGTGCCCTAGTATGTGCCCTCATCGATATGGTCTAAGACGACTTCTCACCACTTCCACACTCCAGGTGGTGGGATGCAGGAAGGGTGGGAAGGAGGGCCTGCCCCTCCCCTTTTAAGGGCACAGTAGGAAGCTGCACACATCTGCTCACATCCCATTGGCCAGAACTTAGTCACGTGGCCACACCTAGCTGCAAGGGAGGCTGGGAAATGTAGGCTTTATTCTGGGCAGCCCTGTGCCCAGCTGAAAATTCTGTCGCTTTGGAAGAAGAATACATTCAGGGACACCGCATAGCCTTTGCCACAGGTGGTTTTGACGACTCCAAAATATTAAGTGACTTCCTGAGAGTACATACTTGAAAAGTGATCGAGCTTCTCATGGGTTCCAGTCTTCCTCTTTCGCCTCCAAATTCCCTGCTCATTCAGTCACAGACCACCCACCCCCTGAGCCCCCATGCTGTTTTATTTCCCAGTGGCACACACAGAATTCAGCACACAAAAGTAGAAGAGTTAACTGCCATGGCATGAGGAGTCTTAACCGTGTGCCCAGAGAGCCAAACTATATAGTACAATTCTTAATTGCACTTCTCCCTAATGCACAGTCTCCAAGAAAATACTTCCAGGATCTTGATTCAGAATGTGTGTTTCCTTCACCAGTGAGTTCGTGTTGCTTGGCCCACTTCCAGTGAGCATCTGAGGCAGGGGAGCTTGGCCAGCTGATCGCCACCTTTGTCTCAAGCGTCTTAGGTGTTCAGGACTGGCGCATTTTGTTGTTGGTATCTGCATCTTTACACTTCTGGCTTTTCACTTATAGTCGTAAGAGTCTGGGCACAAAGCAAAGATAAGTCAGGTAGTGTAAGGTCACACACGTGGCCACGTTTCTGTGGTTGGCCCGGGACTTTGAGGCAGCACCGCTCTGCAGTGGTCCTTCTGCCCAGGCTTGGGCTCCCTGAGTCCCACTGTCTGGACTCGGCTGTGTCTTGGGAGGCAGGAAGATGCCCAGGAGGTGTTTGCAGGGGTGCGGGAAGGAAGCGCTTCACTTCTTCTTTTTTCCTTCCTCTCTCTCCTGCAGTCTTCCTGGTAGGCCAGGCTGCCCTTTTCCTGGCAGCAGCTGGGCTGGGCCAGATTGGGCAGGGGGAGGAGGTGTGGGGTGCCAGCACACACGCCATCTGTCTCCCTCCTTGCTGGCATCTCCCAGCTTCTGGCCACCTGCAGAAGAGCCGTCTCGGGTGTATTATGGGATGTTAAGGCATTGGGAACAGACACAATCTGGCTTTCCATTCATGAGGTACTGTACACTACAGAGAGATGGGGCGGGGACTTTGTCTTTCTGTGCCTCAATTTCTTGTCTATAAAATGGGGATAATTGATTCATTTATTCATTCAACAGCTTTGTTTTGAGCACCTACCAAGTGGTAGGGATCGTTCTAAGTACTGGCGATATAACAGTGACCAAGGCAAGAAAAGTCCCTGCTCTCATGCGGTGGCCATTCTCGTAGGGGGGACTTCCATGGTATGTCTCATGGCATTTCGTTCTCTGCAGGAAATAAAGTGAGTTAAGGATGGCAGGAGATTTGAGCAAGTTTGGGTGGTGGCTGCTATTTTAGATGGCTCTTTGGGAACACAGTGTCTTAGGTGACATTCAAGCAGAGACCTGGATAAAGTTAAGTGAGAGAGGCAAGGAGTATCTGGAGGGAAAGCATTCTAGGTAGAGGACCTGCGAGTGCAAAGGTCCTGAGGTCCTACTGTGTTTGAGGAATAGCAAGAAGGCCAGGGTGGCTGGATTGGAGAGTGTGAGAGGAAAAGTAGAAGGACATGGGGTCAGGAAGATTGAAAGAGGCCATATAATGAAGGAGCATTTAGACAATGGGACGAATCTGAGAGTTTTAGAAAGCTTTGTTATTGCCCCGTAGCACACTTGTGATGCGTGTACTCACAGCATAATGCATATTCGCATATTTGTGCACCCATGGAACCACCCCCGAGATCAAGATTTAGAACAGTCCACTCCAGAAGGTTCACTCCAGAAGGTTCCCTGTGCCCTTTCCCAGGCATGCCCCTCTGTGCAGCCAGAGGTAACCTCTATGCCGATTTCTCTCACTAAAGGTTAGGTTTGCCTGTTCTAGAATGTTTCACGAATGGAATCACACAGGAGGCTTTTGTGTCTGCCTTCTTTCGCTCAACATAATGTCTGTGAGGTTCGTCCAGGTTGGAGCATGTGGCAGTACTTTCAATAGAATATTCAATTTTAGTCTGAGTGGGATGGCAAACTGTGGGATGGTTTCGAGCAGAGGAATGATGTGAACCAATTTGCATTTTGAGCGGCTCCCCTTGGCCGTGTGAGGGTAAGAGCAAGGAGACCAGGGTGGAGGCTTGTGTGAGTTTCCCAGGGCTGCTGTGACAATGACCACAAACTGGGTGGCTTAAAACAAAATTTATTCTCTCACAGTTCTGAGGCCCGAAGTCTGAGATCAAGGCGTCAGCAGGGTTCTGCTTCCTCCGAAGGCTCCGGGGAAGGGTCCTGCCTTTCCTCTTCCAGCTTCGGGTGGCCTCACGTGTTTCTTGCCTTGTGGAACCAGAACTCCAGTCTCCGCCTCCCTCTTCACACAGCTGCCTTCTCTGTGTCCTGTCCTCCTCTTATAAGGACACGGAGCCTGTTGATTTCAGGCCCACCCTAATCCAGAATGAAAATGACCTCATCTTAATTGGACTAATTATATCTGTAAAGACCTTATTTTCAAATAAGGTCACATTCTGAGTTTCCGGGTGGACATGGCATTTGTGGGGACACTATTCAACCCGCTCTGGGGCTGCTGCAATGGTCCAGGCGGGAGATGACGGTGGTGAGGGTGGGGCGGTAGCGCCTGGAGAGGTGGTTGGATTTACACAGAGTCCGATTGTCCAGCTGACACGATGTGCCATGTGGTTGGCTTTGGGGTATTAACGAACGGGAAGAATCAAAGGTGTCTCCAGGGCTTAGGGCCCAAACAACTGGAAGAATGGAGGTACAATTTCCTGAAATGGTGAAGGTTGGGTAGGAGCAGGTAGGAGAGGTAAATTAAAAAATTCCCTTTTGTGGAATTCCCTGGCGGTCCTGTGGTTAGGAGTCAGCGCTTTCACTGCCGAGGCCGGGTTCGATCCCTGGTTGGGGAACTAAGATTTCGCAAGCTGCGGGGGGCGGCCAAAAAAAAAAAAATTCCCTTTGGGATGTGTGAGGTTTAAGGATGCCTGTTAGATGTCCAGGTGGGGATTTGGACCTAGAATCAGAGATATGAGTCTCGGGTTTTGGGAAGGGAGGGGCCAGGCTGGAGATAGAAAGCTGAGTAGTTTCTGCGTAAAGGATGGTTAAAGTGGTGAAAGTGATGGGTCTGGATGAGGTCAGCGGGGAAAGAGTGTGGATGGAAAGGACGACCCAGGGGCATGGCTGCCATTAGGAGGTTGGGAAGGGGGTGAGGATGACACCTCACCTGAATCAATTCTGTGAAATTAGGATGGTTTAAAGAGAGGATTCTCCAACGTTCTTCCCATAGTGCCTGGGGCATAATATTAGAATAGTGAATAGCTCTGTGTGTGCTTGCTTTTTTTTTTTTTTTGTCTTTTTAAATGAAAATCTAGGGTGTTTGGGGTGAAGAGGAATTGGTGGCTGTGACAGTCCTGTGAAAACTTCTTGATCCTGGACAAAGAGACAGGCCTTTCTCCAGCCAAGCCCTGGGGGCGTCTGGAAAGCACACCCCACTCCCAGGCTCCCTCTCTCTGCCTGGAGCTGACATCATCAGGGCAGCTTGTGGGGAGCGCTGGCTTGGAGGACAAAGGCCTGAGTGTGAGCAGTGTGGGACCTGGCACATCCCAGCTGCTGCAGCCCTGATCCCCCGTCTGTGCCAGGGCTGGATGTGGGGCTGGGAGCCATGCAGCTCCTGCTAGAGCAGGGACCCAGGGTCCCTGGGACTATTTCTCTAAGGAGAGGGTCCCCAAAGATCCGCGAGAGGCAGAGGACTTAGCTCTGAGACTTGGGCCAGTGCTTCTGGCCTCTGAGCGCCAGTTTGCCCATCTGGAATAGGGATCTTGCTTATTCTAGGGCTGTGAGGATGAACTTTACCTATGGGTGAAACGCAAGGCACAGAGCCTTAGGCCCGGTAAGCACACGGTCTTATTTTACCTTGACTATAAGCAGGGAAATCGTCTGCTTTTTCGGGCAGTTCCCCAGTGCTTGGAACTGTGCCCGGCACATAGTAAGCATACAGTATGTATTTGGAGGATGAATGAATGAATAAATGATTGGATGGGAATCCACTTTCCCAAGGGTCCCGTTCCATTTCCATTCTGCTAGCACGGTGTTGAGGCGGAAGGCTGAGACCCCTTCATTGCTGGCAGCTTGTTCATCCATTCATTAGTCCATTCATCCATTCATTCATACATTGGGCACACAGTGAGCCCTAGGGACCCAGGACTGTGAGGGGCGTGGTGGGAGACCACAGACATGTAACTCGGTACCCTTCCTTCCCGTGCATGACTTTCTACTTCACTACGGATAGGTTCTCCATAAACAATGCCTAGTTTTGTTTTGTGTGTCATTAAAAGCTTTATGTAAATGGGTTCATACCATATGTATCCTTTTGTTTTCCTTTTGTGCTCAAGAGCGTGTTTTCGAGGTTCACCCACATTGCTATACATAGCTTTAGTTCTCTCGTTTTCACCACTGCGTGGTGTGGAAATGTGCTGCAAACGTTTTTCATTCTCCAGTTGATGGATATTTAGGTTGCTTTCCACTTTTTGCTGTTTCAAGCAAGGCAGTTTTGAGTGTCCATGTTCCTGTGTCCTGTGCATGTGTGTGAGTTTCTGTAGAATGAGGGTTGGCAGACTTTTCTGTAAAAGGCCAGATAGTAAATATTTTAGGTTTTGCAACTATAAGGTCTTTGTTACAACTACTCAGCCCTCAGACGCAGCCATGGACGTTATGTAAACAAATGGATATGGCTGTGTTCCAGTAAAAATTTAATTGCCAAAACAGGGAGTAGGCAGGATTTGGCCCACGGGCAATAGTTTGCCAGCCTCTGATATAGGCTTTGGGCTGGGTTGTAGAATATACACATTTCTTCCTCACCTAGGTATTGTTAAGTTGCTTCCAAAGTGATTGTCTGTAGCTGCATTTTGAGAGTGCTTCCCATGATTATTTGAGGGTGGCCAAATTCCTTTGCTGTCCTTGGTGAGTTCTAACGAAGGTCTCCTGTCCCTTTTCAGAGCTGCATGCTCCTGGGAGGCCGGAAGACCACGGACATCCCTCTGGAGGGCTACCTGTTATCTCCTATTCAGAGGATCTGCAAGTACCCCCTCCTCCTCAAGGTGAGACGTTCCCCCTGTTCCTTTCCCCTATTTTGAAGCGACAGAAGATTCAGCTTTGCCTGGCTTAATCAAAAAAAAATAAAACTTGTTAGTTCAGGTAGCTGAGAAGTTTAGGGGCAGCATCGGTTTTGGGCCAGGCTGCATCCAGGCCAGGACCCTGCCTCTTTCTCCCTGGTTCAATTCTGCTTCCCACCTTTCAGCTCTTATTTTCAGCATGGTAGCAGATGGCTGTAGTTACTGTGGCTTTGCACCCTCTCAAGTTCAAAGACAATGGGAAAGAGTGAGCCTCTCTTCCAGTAGCTCTGACAAAAGTCCTGAGAGTCACTCAGGCTTTGGTCATCTGTGGCCAGGAGAGTGCAATATTAGGAATGCTTTGGGCCTGAGTCATGTGCTTCAATTTGAACCAATTACAGGAAGCCTTTGCTTGTGCTGTTTGCCCTCCTCTCATATGCTTGGACTTGCGCTCTACCCCGACCCAATCACTGTGAACTGGGTAGTGTTGTGCTTTGATTGGCTGAGATATGGTCCAATGACAGTGAGCAGGGCAGTGTCGTATTCTGATTGGCTGAGACCACAGTCGGGTGCTCCACCCCTGAACCAATCAACCCTGAGCAAGCCAGCTCTGATTGGCACAGACTTGTGTCATGCGCTCCCACCAGTCACTGGATCCCACAGGCCAAAAGTCCAGTGATGGAGAGAGAGGGACCCCCTCGCCCAAATCTGGGCTCTTGGTGGAAGAGGGGTGCGGGTGCAGATGCGGGGGGACAAACCAGGGCCATCGCCACACCTGATGTCTCCCTCCCCGCCCAGCCACATTTGACTTGGTCTTGGTCAGGCGGACCAGGGGAAGATGTGCTGCCTGTGGGAGGGCCCAAGAAGTCTCGATCCTCAACTTCCGAGTCAGCTTCCAGGCAGATCTCCAGCTGGGTGCATGGCTCTGCCGCCATCCACTGCTTTCAGCGCAGGCTTTTCCGCCCTTGGAGATGGTGGCCGTTGGCCTGAGCCTGCCCTGGCTCCATCCTGAAGGCCTTCTGTCTGACAGCTGTTTCCTGGGATCCCTGCTGGTGGATTAATTTGGCTGGTGGTGCCTCATTCATGCACCTGCGCACTGGGGCCACATGCATCTTTGCTCCATGAGCTGAAAGGGAGAGGGGAGGGGAAAGGTACTGGGGATTCTTGAACTTGCCTTTCTGCTGGAGACGGTGTTTGGCAAGACCCTCGTGGGGGCCATCAGCTCTGCCTGTGAACACAGGCCTTTAACATGGGTACCCGTGGGTGGTGGGACCCAGCTCTCCCTGCACCTCCTCTGGCCTGCTGCTGTTGATGCCTCCCAGGGAGCTGAAAGAACCATCTGTAGTTGTTCTTGCAGCTGCTTTGATCCCCAGACAGGTGTTGGAAATGCCATAAGTAGCTCAGCTCTTCATCTTGGTGCTGAAGAAGCTCCAGGTGGAACTTGTAAATTGGTAACCTGTGGACTGCAGTGGACCCGCAGATGTGCTTCACTTGATTCGTTTGGTGTGTTTTCCAAACTTGAATCAGTTGCCGGCATTTAAGAGGTAGTATTCTGCAGTGGTTTAGGGCAGGGGTTGGCAAAACTGTGGCCTGTGAGCCAAATCCAGCCCATGGGCTGTTTTTGTACAATCCGTGAGCTAAGAATGGTGTTTACATTTTTTTAAGGGTTGTTAAAAAAGCCCCCCAAACAAGCAAAGAAGAATATGTGGCAGAGACCGGCTGTGGCCAGCAAAGCCTAAAATATTTACAGTCCGGCCATTTACAGAAAGAATTTGCTGACCCCTGGATTGGAGCCAGGCTTTGCAGTCACAGGCTGTCTGGGTCTGAATTCTAGCTCTGCCATTTACTGGCTGCTTAACCTTGGGAAAGTCACTTCCCTGGGCCTCAGTTTCCCTGTCTGTAATACGGCGTTTGTATTAATAGTACTGATAGGGTTGATATGATGATTAAAGATTTATTTGCTTAACTCTTACAGCAACTCAATGAAGTAGGCACTGTGATCAGCCCCACATTAGAGATGAGGCACAGAGGCACAGACAAGGGAAGTGGCCCGTTTAAGGTCTCACGTTAGGTAAGCGGGAGGAACCATGATTGGAACCTGGGCAGAGTCTGATTCTAGAGTTCTGCGCCCTAACCATCAGGCTACACTGCCTGTTGAGAAGCACTTTGGAGAGTTAAGCCGCCGAAGTGCTGGGGTGTCGGGGATGCTGACCTTCTCAGTTCCCTAGGTGGGGGTCTGGGAAGGTTGGTGGCCTTGTGTTTTGTGGCTTGGTGGCCAGTTTGCTCCTTCTTTCCTGGGCTTCAAAACCTTGAATATCTGACCCATTGGAAGAATCACCAGCTACAGCCCCAGACCCCAGCCAAGGTTCCCTAGGTACAAACACTTTGGTTTCTGGATCTTGGGAAAGTCTGGCATCCCAGTGGCCGCTTGGAGTGGCAGTTTCCGTAATGTATTGTAACAACCAGTGGGGCTGGACCCGTATGTCCTGGTGGACTCTAAGCTCTCGATGTAAAGTCCAGGTGTTTCTGAGGCCTGCTCAGCCCCAGGGGCCACAGTCTGGCCTGGTGAGATTCCTGGACTCTGGCTTCCCAGGAGAGGAGAGAGAGAGAGAAAGAGAGAGAGAGAACCCGCGTGCAATTGATGGAGGAATAACTGCCCACAGGAAACAATGAGGAAGCAGAGCTGTGGGTTTTCCTCCAAACCAAAGGGCTGTTTACGTGTCCTGTTTCCTCCATCTCCAGCTGTGTTTATCCGGGGCTCAGAGAGCACTGGGGCACCTGCCAGCAGGGCCTGAGATTCCTGTGGGGACATGCCACGCTCCCCGCCCGACAGAATTGCTCAGAGTGTCCTGGCCTTTGGCACCCCCAGCTGGAATGTTTGCATCAGGAAACAGCTGGGATTGAGGGGAACTCTACGTACCCCTCCTGAGTTCCATTTTTCTGTCACATTTTCCAGTGGATTTTCAAAGATGATCCTATGAACCTGGGGCAGCTGAGCCCGAACCCTCAGTCCTGCCCACACCCCCTCCGATTCTGACGCCCTCGCAGATGTCCCTGTGACCCTCTGAGCCCCATTGTCTGAGCTGAACTTTGAACTGAGTAGGCGAACAGGGTCGAGGAGCCTGGGTGGGAAGGGGGACGAGGCGAAAATGAAAGTCTCTTTGGGAATAGCCCCCAAAAGCTGACCTTGAAACATTGCCTAAGAATAGCCGTAACGTTCTATTCCAGCCTTCAGCCCAGGTCTGGGGTAGCCAGTTGGCATTTGCAGGCTTTGCTGAGTTTTCCATCACCGTTTCCCAGAAAATGATTCGGGTTTGGGGTGATGCCCCTGATGCTCAAATGGCAAGTGCCCGAGGGGAGACCCACTGTCACGGACCCTTTTAGTCATTGCCTGGTGACGTGCAGATCTTACTGGCACGCGCACCAGCTGCTGGCACGGCTCAGGGCCACGGTCGTGAGCAAGACAGACCCAGTGCCTGTCCCTTGGAACTTCAGTCTCGGACTGGACCCACAAGGGCCTGGTATGTAATGGAAGCAGGTTGAGGCCGGCAGGGGGCAAACAGGAGGGGCACAACTGTCTAAAGGGGCAGCTTCCCCTCCAGTCCCCTGTTCCCTTTGTCTCCTGCCTCTCTGACCCCTTGCTTTCAGTCTCCTTTGCTGATTCCTCACCTTCCAGGCCTCCAAGTGTAGGTGGGCTCAGTCCATGGGCCATTTTTCTATCCAGATTTACACCTGCGGTGGCCTCATCCATTCCATGCCCCACCCCCCTTTTATCGTATATTCCAAAGTTGTGCAACCATCACCACAATGATTTTAGAACATTTGCATCACCCCCGAGAGAAACTCTGGATCCACGAACAGCCACTTCCCTTTTCCCTCCTTCCTGCAGCCCCCGGCAAGCACTCATCTACTTTCTATCTCTGTGAATTTGCCTACTCTGGGCATTTCATATGAGTGGAATCATATAATACGTAGCTTTTTGTGTCTGGCTTCTTTCACTTAGCACAGTGTTTTCAAGGTTCATCCATGTTGTAGTATACATCACCACTTTATTCCTTTTTGTGGCGGAATATCTTCCATTGTGTGGGTATACCATGTTTTGCTTACCCATTCATCAGTTGATGGGCGCTTGGGTTGTTTCCACTTTCTGGAGATTATGAATACTGCTGCTGTGAACATCCACGTAGAAGTTTCTAGGTGGACATTCCCATGGCTTCAGACCCCGTCTCTGTCCGATGACTTCCAGCCTGGACCTCTCACCTAAACCTGGTCTTGTTCTCCTGCCCACTTGACTTCTCCACTTGAAAGTCTCACAGGCACCTTCTACCCACCATATCCCAAAGCAAATGCTTGGCTCTCCCCTTCCCCCAGACCTGTCTCCCCTCCCACCTACCGCCTCGCCCTCATCTCCGTAGGTGGCCAGATCAAACATTCTGGGCCCAAACTGGGCACGTCCTGGGAGCCATCTTCTGGGACAGCAGCTGCAGAGGGGTTGTGTCAGGGATGCTTTTGCAGGATCTCTGCTCAGGGTATAGCCTCGGGACCCTGCATAGGCTCCAGTGTCTTCTGTGCCTCCCACGTCTATCTGTGGGTGATGCAGCTGTCACCTACACACAGTGTGAGGACCTTGCCATTTGGTTGTTACCTCTGTCTCCTTGGCCGTCAGGAGTGTGGTGCCCCTGGGGATGGCCCGTGGTCCATCGCTAAGGAGGTGTCGGCATCGGTTCTTGGTGCAGGGGGATGACGGGGGAGTGGTGTGTTTCCCAGGGTGTGGGACGGGTACCGCTCACAGCTCACCAAAGGGTTTTAGGTGGCACAGGACGAAACTTTACGTGGGGTGGGTGGTGGGAGAGGGGAGAAGATAACACCAAGCACAGTGAATCACACCGTGAGACTGGTACTTTCGTAACAAATCTCTTTCAGTCTTCCTGATTATCTCCAGGAGGGGAGCCACAGTGGGTGCTGCACTGTCTAGGGTTTTTGGAGCCGTTCATTCATTCACCAACCATTGAGCAGCTATTATATGTCAGGCATTATAGTAGGTGCTGGAGATACAAAGTGAACAAAAACTGCCCAGACCCCTTCTTCTGTGGTCTGACATTCTACTGGGGGGGTAGAAACAGACAACAAATGAATGAATAGGAAATGTGTATACTTGTTTAGATGGCATGAATACTATGGAAAAAGAAAATCAGGGTTAGTAAGGTCCAGGAGTGATGGATGGAGAAAGTGACATCTGTGCCAAGACCTCAAGGAGGTGAGGAAGGGGGCCATACAGGTGCCGGGGGGAAGAGTCTTCCAGACAGAGGGGAGAGCCAGTGCAAAGGCCCTGAGGCAGGAGTGCATCTGAGGAACAGTGAGGAGGCCTGTGTGACCAGAGGGGAGGACCTGAGGGAGAGAGTCGGGGAGTGAGGTTAGAGAGGTGGTGGGCCCGGATTATGTGGGGCCTTGTAGGGTCTTTGTCTGCTCTGAGTGAGGTGGGCACCGTGGGAAGGTTTTGAGCAGAGGAGGGACAGGATCTTAGTTCTCACGGGATCCCTCAGGCTGTTTGTGGAGAAGGGGCTGTGGGGTGATGAGGGTGGAGGCGAGGGGCGGGGAGACCAGGGAGGCATTGATACGAACGAGTGGTCCAGGCAGGAGGTGACTGGACCAGGGTGGTGGCAGTGGAGACAGAGGCATTTTATGAGAACCGCCTCTTCATGTCATTTGCTCATGTTCTGTTGGATAGGTGTCTTTTGTGTTGATTTGCCGGAGTTCTTTCTCTTCATTCTGGCTACCTCGGGTCATCTCTTTGGAATTCTTCTCTGACCCTGATGTTACGAGGTGAGTTCTGAATCTGCTGGGGATCTGGCATTGTTGCTGTCTTGCCGAGAAGGCGCAGGAAGTCACAGGTCTCTTTTCTGTGGCCCCCTTTGCCCCCGCTCTCGTCTTCCCCCACAACCACAGTGCCCGCCCTGCATCTTGCCTCTTGGGCTGAGCGCTGACACCTTGCCCACAGCTGCTTCAGCACCTCTGACTGCACCAGCCCCAATTCAGGCTCTTTCCGTGTGGTGAGCAGCAATAGCCTCGGGCTGCTCGACTCCCTCAGGGTGGGGGACCTGCTCTCTCCTCTCCCTTTCAAAGCCAAGCTCCAAAGCCTCCCAGACCACTCTTCCTCGGAGTCCTGCCTGCATTCTGCTTTCTGCCATGCTCTGCGTGATGGTTAAGAGTCTAAGTTTGAAAATCCAGCTCCACCTCTTCTTAGCTGTGTGACTGAGGGCAAGTTGCTGAACCTCTCTGTGCCCCCATTACCCTATCTGTAAAGTCACTACCTCCCAGGCTTGCTGCAAAGATCAATGAGACAATGCCTGAGAAAACCCATGAGAGCACTTTGCATTTTATTAGGTATAGTCAGTCATGCTTGGTAAATGTTAACTACTCTAATAATGTAATGATTTTTATTTTTATTGATCCCAACTCCTCCTCTTATTAGTATTACCTCTTTGAGAAATGACAAACTCTCTGTGCCTCAGTTTGCTCTTCTGTCAAATAGTGCCTTATCATTGGTTATTGTGAAGCTTAAATGAAATAATACCTATAAAGGGCTTATAAGTGCCTAGTAAGTATGAGCTATTTTTATTGTCTCAAAGTCTGTTTTGTTCAATATTAATAAGCTACCATAGGTTTCTTTTGATTAGTCTTTTCATGATATATCTTATTTCATCCTCTTACTATTAACAATTCTGTACCCTTAGATTTTTTTAAATTAATTTTTATTGGAGTATAGCTGCTTTACAATGTTGTGTTAGTTTGTGCTGTGCAGCAAAGTGAATCAGCTATATGCACACATATATCCCCTCTTTTTTGGATTTCCTTCCCATTTAGGTTGCCACAGAGCACTGAGTAGAGTTCCCTGTGCTATACAGTAGGTTCTCATTAGTTATTTATTTTATACATAGTAGTGTATATATGTCAATCCCAATCTCCCAATTCATCCCACCCCTCCTTCCCCACTGCCACCCCCATCCCCATCCCCGTATATCTGTTCTCTACGTCTGTGTCTCTATTTCTGCTTTGCAGATAAGTTCATCTCTGTCATTTTTCTAGATTCCACATATAAGCGATATTGTACGATATTTGTTTTTCTCTTTCTCACTTACTTCACTCTGTACGACAGTCTTGAGGTCCATCCACGTCTCTGCAAATTGCAATTTCGTTCCTTGTTATGGCTGAGTAATATTCCATTGTATATATGTACCACATCTTCTTTATTCATTCTGTTGATGCACACTTAGGTTGCTTCCATGTCCTGGCTATTGTAAATAGTGCTGCAGTGAACGTTGGGGTGCATGTATCTTTTTTTTTTTTTTTTTTTTTTGCGGTACGCGGGCCTCTCACAGTTGTGGCCTCTCCCGCTGCGGAGCACAGGCTCCAGACTCACAGGCTCAGCGGCCATGGCTCACAGGCCCAGCCGCTCCGCAGCATGTGGGATCTTCCCGGACTGGGGCACGAACCCATGCCCCCTGCATCGGCAGGCGGACTCTAAACCACTGCGCCACCAGGGAAGCCCGCATGTATCGTTTTGAATTTGTTTTTCTCCAGGTGCGTGCCGAGGAGTGGGATTGCTGGGTCATACAGTAGTTCTGGTAGTTCTGTCTTTAGTTTTTTAACGAACCTCCATACTGTTCTCCATAGTGGCTGTATCAATTTACATTCCCACCAACAGCGTAAGAGGGTTCCCTTTTCTCCACACCGTCTCCGGCATTTATTGTTTGTAGATTTTTTGATGATGGCCATTCTGACCGGTGTGAGGTGATACCTCATTATAATTTTATTTGCATTTCTCTAATAATTAGTGACGTTGAGCATCTTTTCATGTGTTTGTTGGCCATCTGTATTGTATCCTTAGATTTTAGATACTTCTTTAGTAAGCAGTATGAAGTTAAAGTTTTAAAATCTGCCCTGTCAGTCTCTATCTTTGAACAGGAGAGTTTATTTAGTCTACTTATATTTATTGATATATTTGATCTTGTTTCTACCACCTTTATAAAATTTTTAAATTTGTCCTCTTTTTTAATGCTTCTTTTTTTCCACCTTTCTTGCTTTATTTTGGACAGTTTTAGTTTTTTTGGTTTAGTTACTCTTGTTTTCTTCCTTCCTTTCTCCTTCCCTCACCCCCTTCCTTCCTTCCTTTCTTTTTTTTCTTCTACTAAATTGGAATTTAAAACTACGAGTACCACCATCATTATCTCTCCCAATTTTACCCTCTCCTCTCTAGAACCTGGAATTGGGAGTGCAGGATGTAGACTTTTGCAGTAAGGTGTGCTAGGACCTCCTTTGGAAGTTGGATATAGAGTCACTGCATGTTGGAGCCCCACCACTGAATGTCAGTAGATACCAACCCAGGGTGTCAAACACAGGTGCCTGCAGGGCAGGTGAAAGAAGTGAGTGAGTAGATTGGATGTAACCCAGTGGGTTGGGATGGGGATTGTGACAGACTGTATAGCACACAGGTCCCGTCTATGGGGTTGGCCACCAGTCAGGTCAGCCAATTGCTGTTGTCCAGTGGAAACACAGACCAAAGGTGGCTAGAACTTCTGCTTTGCTGAGAGAGCCTGGCAATAGCATTTGGCCTGCAGCGTCTGGATTGTGACCCAGGCTCTGATCCAGTCGTGCACTGCGTAGCCAGGAGACCAAGGCTCGGAAAGGGGATGAGACTTGCCCAAGGTCACATGGCATGTCCTCATCAAAGCCAGAACGTGAACTCCCAGAACTGAGCCCTCTTCCTGCTGTCTCCCACCATCTCTCCAAGTGGAAGGAAGGAGTTTTTAAGACCCATGAGCATTATTTCCTTTCCCCCATTAATTCCTAATCCAAGGGGTACAGTTTTCAACCTGCAGCAGGGGCTGGAATTGTTAAAATCGGAAATATATTGTCATGAAATATATTTCATATAATTGGCATGCACGGAGGTTTTCTTTACCGTGCCAGGCAGCTTTTCAGTTCTGGGTTTTCATGGACTTACAGATGTTTTTCATTTCTTGTTTTTTTTTTTCTTTTCTTTTTTCTTTTTCTTCTACTTTCAAGTGGTGGTGGGTCTTGCTAGTGCCTCTTCATTTGCATCTTGCTGTCACCCTAGACAGGGCATGCAGGGACCCAGAACTGAAATACTGGGAAGTCTTGATAATGAGATCAGAGCGTGGCTTCCTGAGCTTTGATGGTGGTGCCTTGGGCAGAGGTCTGTGGACAGACCCACAGCTGGTGCAGGATCAGCCCCTCCTGGAGCTGGATGAGGTGTCCCCAGAAAGTGGGTGTGCTCCATGGGATCCAGCCCCCATTGGTGACGTTCCCATCCTCAAGGCTGCCTTTTTCTCTTTGTAGAGGAGACAACATGACTTTCTAACCACATGTCTCCTTTTGAGCCTCCAGGAGCCCCAAGTCACAGCAAGTAATGGGTATTGTCACATCTTCCAGTGACAAATCCAGCTGTATTTTCACTCTGTGGTTTTATGGATCCGTCTCCTTGTGGCTGCATCCAGGAGCTCAAATGATGCCAGCGAGAATCAGCCTCTTCCCATCTCCTGGCTCAGATTTCCTCTGTGTCAGCTTTATTCCTGGGAGGCTCCCTTCTCATGGTGGCAACATGGGCCTCCAGCAACCTCAGGCCTGTGTCTGATGAGCACGGCTGCCAAGGGGGAAGAGAGTGTGTTTTTCCCGAATGTCCCAGGGCTCGTTGGGTCAGCTCGGATCCCACAGGGATCAAACCCGCAACCGTAGCAGTGAAAGCATGGAGTCCTAACCACTGGACTGCCACGGAGTTCCCCACTATGCTCTCCTTGAGCCGGTAGCTACGGCTGGGAGATGGAAGGCTCTCGAACACGCCCTGGGAGCTGGCCGGGAGTGGCCTCTCTTGGACTCCAGGACGGGAGAGAGGACAGGGGAAAACTGGGGTCCCATCGCCTCCCTGTCTCGTGTCCTCTGCACACCTGTCTTCCTCTGCCTCTGGGCCCTGTGTTTTTCTCCTGGTCCTTTTCTGAATCTCAAGCAAAGCAGAGCAAGAAAGGGGGAGTTGGCTGCAGCTACGTTTCCTTGATGCCCGGTTTGGCCTGGAGTTTGAGGCCCAGTGCCCACACCTCCGGGGACACGATGGGGCCGCACAGAGCGGACACCAGCGGGCACCCTTTTGGTAAATGTGATGGGAGGGGAGCGGAAGTGGTGGGTTCCTGTGCTCTGACATCCTCTCTTCCAGGAAGCCCTCACCTCGAGCCCTGCTTGCAAAACCACACGGGGCTGGCAGGACTGATGCTGGGGAAAGGTTACCCAGCCTGGCTCTAGAGGGGCTTCTGCTGCTGATTCGCTGGGTGACCCCCGCACTCCCCCTCCCTTCTCTGCCCTCAGTGTTTTTAAGGAATACCCAGGGCCTGCCCCTGCTCAGACATTTCGTGTTTGTTCTAAAGCCTACTTGTGGGGGTGTTCACGCCCTACTGGTACTGTTTCTGGAGGGGCCTGTGGATGTGGTGAGGTGTCTACCAGGTCCTGCTTTCTGGCTCTGTGGCCTTGGGCAAGAGGCCTTGCTTCTTTGTGCCTCAGTCTCCTCACCTGCAGAGTGAAGATAAAAACAGTACCTATCTCTTTGGGATGATTTGAGGATGAAATGACTTAAGAAACTGAAGTTTGGAACAGTGCTTGGTATACTTAGTAAGTGCTCAAGTGCTAGCTATCATGATTACTACTATGACTACAACTTTTACTGTTATTATTACTAGAAATAATAGTAAATGTAACAGCTATGATTAGTATGGAAATAATTATGATGATGATAAATATTGTGTCCTTACTGATGACCGACACTTTTACATTCATCATTCCATTCGATCCACACGACAGCCTTAGGATCTGACTGTGATCCCATTTCACAGATGTGCACACTTGGTCCACTTGGACCCTCTGAGGTCTTGCAGATCCAGAGGGTTTCTTCTTAGTTTTGTGGTTCTCCCAAGATTCTTAACAAGCAGCTTTTGGGTTCCTTCCAGAAATACTGTTCTCAGGGTCAAGCCCTGTAAGTTCATGTAGCTGTTCCACCTTGGATGTGGATTCCAGGGTTTTCAACACCGTAGTCTGTCTCTTTTGAACTTGACTCTGTTGTAACTTATTAAGACATTGTGTTAAGTTCTGAACTGGGCAGGAGCCTCCTCACCTCCCTCCTTTTGCATGTGAGGCTTTTGTAGTGCAGCTCAAGCTTCCATTAATTTTGAAGATACCCATATTTTATGCTTGTCTGGGGCTGACTGGGGACACCTTTGGGATTCCGAGATCCTTGCAGTCTCTCTGGGATTGTGAAGCAGTAGAGACTCTCAAATACAAGGAATGGAAAAACTAGCTCAAACAGGCTTAAAAAAAAAAAAAAAAAGAGCCCATGTAACTGAAAAGTATGTGGCTAGATGGTTTCGGGTGTGGCTAAATCCGGCTGTCATTAGGGAATTGCCAAACTCTTTTCCAAAGCTGCCGCACCATTTTATGTTTTATCCTGCACTGTATGAGGATTCCAGTTTCCCTACATCCTCAAGAACACTTGTTATTGTTTGTCTTTTTGATTATAGCCATTTTGGGGGGTGTGAAGTGGTGTCTCATTGTGGTTTTGTTTTGCATTTCTGTAATGACTAGTGATATTGAGCATCTTTTCATGAGCTTATTGGCCATTTGTGTATCGTCTTTGGAGAAATGTCTGTTTAAATCCTTTGCTTATTTTTTAATTGAGTTGTCTTTTTTTTTTAATCAATCAATCAATTAATTAATTAAATTTTTGGCTGCGTTGGGTCCTCGTTGCTGTGTGTGGACTTTCTTTTAGTTGCGGTGAGAGAGGGCTACCCTTTGTTATGGTACGCGGGCTTCTCATTGCGGTGGCTTCTCTTGTTGTGGAGCACGGGCTCTAGGTGCGTGGGCTCAGTAGTTGCAGCACGTGGGCTCAGTAGTTGTGGCTCGCGGGCTCTAGAGTGCAGGCTCAGTAGTTGCGGTGCACAGGCTTAGTTGCTCCATGGCATGTGGGATCTTCCCGGACCAGGGATCAAACCTGTGTCCCCTGCATTGGCAGGTGGATTCTTAACCACTCTACCACCAGGGAAGCCCTGAGTTGTCTTTTTGTTAAGTTGTGAGAGTTCTTTGTATATACTGGGTGCAAGTCCCTTGTCATATATATAATTTACATATTCTGTAGATTGTCTTTTCACTTTCTTTATAGTCTTTGAAGCACAATGTTTTAAATTTTGCTGAAGTCCAGTTTATCTAATTTATTTTTAGTTGCCTATATATTTGGTGTCATATCTAGTATGCTTTGCCTAACTCAAGGTCAAAAAGATTTACACCTTTGTTTTCTTCTAACAGTTTTATAGTTTCAGCTCTTACATTTAATATTTATTTTTGTCTGTGTTGGGTCTCCATTGCTGCGCACGGGCTTTCTCTAGCTGTGGCGAGCGGGGGCTACTTTTCATCGTGGTGCACGGGCTTCTCATTGTGGTGACTTCTCTTGTTGCGGAACACGGACTCTAGGCGTGTGGGCATCAGGAGTTGTGGCACGCGGGCTCAGTAGTTGTGGCACGCGGGCTCAGTAGTTGTGGCACACGGGCTTAGTTGCTCCATGGCATGTGGGATCTTCCCGGACCAGGGATCGAACCTGTGTCCCCTGCATTGGCAGGTGGATTCTTAACCACTACGCCACCAGGGAAGTCCCTATGATCCACTTCGAGTTAATTTTTGTGTGTCGTGTGAGGAAGGGGTCCAATTTTATTTTTTTGCATGTGGATACCCAGTTTTCCCAGCAGCATTTGTTGAAAAGACTGTCCTTTCCCCATTTAATTGTCTTAGTACCTTGTTAAAAATTTATTGACTATAAATGTAAGGATTTCTTTCTGGACTCTGACTTCTTTTCCATTGACCTATATGCCTATCCTTATGCCAGTACTGTACCACCTCTTACGATTTGGAGAAAGGGTGTGCCAGTAAAGGGCACAGCAAGTGCAAAGGCCCAGAGGCAGGAATGGGCCCTGAGTTTGTGGCTGGGCAGAGCGGAGTCAACACTCCCTTGTGAACCAAGACACCAAAGCCAATACCTTCCCCTCAGTTTTGGCCCAGCCAGGAACCTAGCCAGAAGGTCCTGCTCAGTTTCAATTCTCCATGCCCAGCAGCGACCTCAGGCAGGGGGAGAGGTGGGAGCAGCCAGACGGAAGAGGGAAATAACCTTTTTCTCATTTTTACTAGCTACTGGGTGTTGGCAGCCCCTCAGGGAACCATCAGTAGAGGATTGCTGAAATTCCAACTTCCAGGGGTTTGGGATGTGGTGGCAGTGCCTCCCAGGGTGTGACAGGCCCTAAAGCTCTTAGTCTCAAGAATAAGAGAGCTGAGGGCTTTGCACTTGTGGAGGGAGGTGGGAGGAGGTAGGATCCCAGGGACACAGGCTGGAGAAGCATGGAGTAGTGGTTAAAAACGTGGGCTCTGGACTTCAATTGCATGAGTTGGAATGTTGGCTCCACCCCTTAGCAATCTTCGACCTTGGACAAGTGACCTCGCCTCTGGGTCCACCTCAACTTCCTCATCTGTCACATGTATCAGGATATATTTTAGCTACAGTGACGGAGACCCGAAATAACAGTGACTTAACGTGTAATTTTATTTCTGTACAAGGCAGTCCAGGGTTTATGTTCTTCCACCCCTGGGTTCTCAGATGTTCACACCGTGTCCACGTTCCAGCCCAGGGAAAGGGGAGACAGGCAAGGAAAACGGAAGCTGCACATACCCCAGTGATCAGAACCTGTGTCCTGGTGGACGGGAATGTTGCCTTTATTCTGGGTGGCCTTGTGTCAGCTAAGAATCTGTTCTGTTGCTTTTGACCAGGGATCAGCAAGCTTTTCCTTTAAAGGACCAGGTAGTAAATATTACAGGCTTCACAGGCCGTATGGTCTCTGTCGCGACGATTCCACTCTGATGTTGTGGCTACAAAGAAGTGAGGACAGCGGGGAAATGACTGAGCATAAAGCTTCGTTTATTGCAACAGGTGGTGGGTTGGACTTGGTCTGCAGGCTTTCATTTGACCCCCTGCTTTTAGAAGGAGAGGTTGCTGGATCTGCTTTGGCGGGTTGAGCCTCTGTCACTGCTCACTCGGAGGAAACAGGGAGCTGGCTGGCTGCACTCCCCTTTTGTGCCTTGGCTGGCTTGACAGAAGTTCAGGTGCTCAAAATTACTTACATTGGAGCATGGGGCTGGGGGTGCTTTGGGGAGTTCAACTGAATTCCGCATCATAGGTCACAGGCTTCTATCGTAGTTTTATCTGTGGACATGTCTACAAGCAGGCCGTCAGCTCCAGGAGAGTTGGGGCAGTGTCAGTGTCATCTGTGTCCTCAACAGAGGGCCCAGCCTGAGGCCAGGTACACAGGAGGCCTCACTGGATGGATGAATGGGGCACAGAGCTTCCTGGTTCCAGCCTTGAGTATCTCTTGCCTGGACCATTGTAGTAGCCACTAGCCAGTCTTCCTGCTTTTACGTTCACTTTATGTTCCCTCCAGTGCATCTTCCACTTGGCAGTCAGAGGTGTTTTTTTTTCTTTTTCCGGTACGCGGGCCTCTCACCGCTGTGGCCTCTCCCGCCTCAGAGCACAGGCTCCGGATGCGCAGGCCCAGCGGCCATGGCTCATGGGCCCAGCCGCTCCGCGGCATGTGGGATCCTCCTGGACCGGGGCACGAACCCGTGTCCCCTGCATCGGCAGGCGGACTCCCAACCACTGTGCCACCAGGGAAGCCCCTAGAGGGGTTTTTTAAAGGCTAAATAAATTGGATGGTGTTAGGCCTCAGCTTATAACCCCCCATCACCTCCCCATGGCTCGTGGGATGAAACCCAGAGACCACACCCAGGCCTTACCTGATCTGTGTTTGGTGTGTGCATCCGACCTCAGCACCCATCCTTCTCCTTGCTCACTCTGCTGCGGCTTCCCTGGCCTCCTTGCTGTTTCTCACTGCCTCAGGGCCTTTGCTTGTGCTCTTCTCTTGCCTGGAGTGCTGTTCCCACAGATGTTTGTATAGCCTGTGCCCTTACTTCATTCAGGTCTCCACCCTGAGGCCCTTCTCCTCAGAGAGACCTTCTCGGACCAGTGCACCTCCCTCACCCTCTGTCCCTTCACTTGCCTGATGTTTCACCTAGCACTTAATCAATAATATAAATTATATTTACCAGAGAGGAAAGTATTCCTATTTAACTATCTGAAAGGTTATAAATAGTATAGACGTTCAGAGCACTAACCTCAGAGCCAGGCTCAAGTCTGATCCGTGACCTCAGGCAGATGACCTGACCTCTCTGTGCCTCAGTTCTCAAATCTGTCAAGTGAGGATAATAATAACTACCTCATAGGGTTGATGTGAGGATTGAGTGAGCTCAAAAAGAGTAAGCACTCACGAAATGCTAACATTATTACTGTTAGTGGTAATACTCAACTTCTGGACTGTTCTCTTGACTGTGAGCTCCCTGAGGGCCGTCTCAGCCTCTGTCCAGACCCCGGTGCTCTGGCACGTACCTGTTGCTCAGTCTGTGTTGGTTGAGTGAGGAGTGAATGGAAATACGTCCCCTTTGTACAAAAAGCTCAACCCTCAGTGACCGGCCTGCCTCTGTCTTACTTCCTCCTTGAAGCCTTTCCGGCCACACTGTCCTTCCCCTTCTCTGATTGATCACGAGCGCTTTCACCACTTGGGGCTGTTGTTTGTGCCCACCCCCCACTTCCTCCCTTCCTTCCTCCCTCCGTCCCTCCCTCCCCCTTCCCTGGGAGCACCTTTCCCAGCTCAGTTGCCTCCAGAGAGAGGGCTCCATCCTTCCCCACCCCTTGCTTCCTTTCTGGTCTGTCCCTGGGCCCAAGGCAGGTGCTCAGCAAACCCACAGGGTCCTGATGTTACAGAACATCTGGTCCTTGGGCCATTAGGATCCTCTCTGCAGAAAAGAGGCTGTTCACGTTCAGGCAGAGAAGAAGTGAAGTGACTAGAGAAGACCTATTTTTGGAGCTGGTGCTCCGCAGGGCGTTCTCAGAACAACACCTGCCTGGCCCATTGCGGCCTGCGGGCCCTGCTAACGTGTATCATCCTACGGAAGCAGGACTGATAATGGTCAGCATAGACTGAGTGCGCACTGAGGCTGTACTTTCCCCCAGAGCTGCTTTTCCTGAAGTGTCTGATTTACCCCTCACCATGACCATGAGCGGAACCAGATGGCCGGGTTCAAATCCACACTCCTCCTCCTACTTCTTGGAGCCTTTGGACCATCCTGCTGAGCCTGCATCTCCTCCTCTGTTAAATGGATAATAACAGAACCTACCTCCCAGGCACAGAGTAAAGGCTCATCGTCACCATCCTCCCCCACATCACTGGTTTTCAGTCGATGAACCTGAGGCTTGGCATGCAGGGCATCTGGCCCGAGGTCACCCAGCCGCCCAGGGGCGGAGCTAGCCCTGGAACCCATGTGGGACGGTACTGGGAACCAGCCCACTGGAGTGTCATATCTGTGATTTTTGAGGGAGCAGAGAGATGGAGAGATACTGGAACATCTGAGCATGTCAGGGCCAGATGATTAGAGAAACTTATCTCTGCCGGCGCGTCGGTTGAGTGACGCGGCCTGAAAACCTTCCCTGATATCTTGAGACCCAGCTGGTCTCTGCCGTCTCAGTTCCTTTCTCATCACACTTACTATGGGGCTGAAACCCTTTGATGAAGACCAGCCTGACCTTTAGAGCGTCCCAGCCTGTGCCGGTGGTGAGGTGCGAGATGAGAGTGAGAAACAGTGGGGGAGGGGCTTGCAGATTAAGCCCCCGACTGGCGTCTTTGTCCTCTTTACATGTTTCCTCCACGTCCCTGTGAAGGCAAGGGGTTCTTTATACCCATTTTACAGATGAGAAAAACTGGGGGCTAGGGAGAGGCAGTGTCTATGGCCACCTCTCTGGAAAACTGGTCTCTGTCTCTGTCTCTTTCTTTCTCCTTCTCTCTCGCATTTACTCTCCTCCAGCCACACTGCCTCCTGGCTGTTTCCCTTACAGACCCCATACACTCCCACCATGCCCCTTTGCGTTTGCTGTTCCTGTTACCAGGCATGCCCTTCCCCCAGATTTTTGCAGGACTCTCTCCCTTGCTTTATCCAGACGCTCTGTTCACATGTCACCCCCTCAGAGGGGCTTCCTTGACCTCCCAATTTGAAAGAACACCCCCTTTCCCAAGACCTTCTAGCCCCTCATTCTGATGTGTCTTTGCAATATTTGTCACTGATTTTTCTTAATTTTGGCCCACCTCCTTTATTAGAATGTAATAGCCACCAGATGAGGAATTTTTCTGTTTTATTAACAAATTTGTCCACAGACTCCAGAACACTGCCTGTTGGGGAGGAGCTGCTCAGGGGACATTTATTAAATGAATGAATGAATGAATGAATGAATGAGTGGTGTTCTCCAGCTCCAGATCACAACTTGTGTCCAGAGTAGAGCTGGGACTTGGTTCAGGCCTGGGTGTCCTGGAGGCTGTTTGGTGCCCTCTGGGCCGATGTTCCTCATTCCTGCCCTCTCCTCTACCCTAGGAACTCGCCAAGAGGACCCCCGGCAAGCACCCCGACCACCCCGCGGTCCAGAGCGCCCTGCAGGCCATGAAGACTGTCTGTTCCAACATCAACGAGACCAAGAGGCAGATGGAGAAGCTGGAGGCCCTGGAGCAGCTGCAGTCGCACATCGAAGGCTGGGAGGTGTGTCTGGGGCAGGAGGAACCTTCTGGGCTGGGGACGGGCCCGGGGGGTGCACAACTTGGGTTCAGACTGTGGTCTGGGCACCAGATTTGGCCTGTAGCATATTTTGTTTGGCCTCCATGGTGTTTGCAAAAAAAAAAAAAAAGTTTAATTATTTTTCAATTAGGTCCACATAAAAGTCTAGATTTAAAGTTTCTCTTAAAAAATCGGTAACACTGAGCCCCCATTTTCCATGGCAACAGCCTCTGGAGCCTCTAGTTTTCCTCCATCCCCACCACTCCCCAGTCACTCTCCTTCGCATGTTGCCTGTCTGCCTGGTGTCCCTTGAGCTTTTGATGCCAAGGTCAAGGGTAACTTTTAAGGGTTCACTCCAGGATAGAATTCTGGCTTTGACACTCCCGTACTGGGTGACTGTAGGCCAATGTCTTAACTTCTCTGAACTTCGGTTTCCTTATCTATACCTGCGTAGAGTCGGTGCTCAGTAAGTGATAGGTATGGATATTACTATGGTGATGATTATTAAGGGATGGGATTCCTGAGATCTTCTGCTGTGTCTTCCTTAAATTATTAGAGCTGTCCTAAAAGACCTGTAGGATGAAATGGGAAAATCTGAATCAATAAAAAAGTCAATATCCGAGTAAGTACAGCTGGAATGGGAGATGAAGACTAAAGAGGAGCGACTCTTGGACGCAGATAATTTTCTGAATCATCTGTCTTAGACCCTTTGGGTGGGCTGGCACTGGCTGCATTTGGGATTTCCACTTCATCTCCCTGTGTTGGGGAGTCCTAAATGCGACCGTATAGGTGCGAGGTTGAGGGTATGGCTGCAGAGGGGAGGGACCTGTGCTCTGGAGGAGGTGGGTGTTGTGGATTAGTGTTTGGCATGTACCCACTCTCCTCTACCTGGCCTTCCCGCCCGGCTGGAGAACAAATAGTTGCATTTCTCAGACTCCTTTGTAGCTCAGGTTTGGCATATGATTGGCCTAGATCAGATCCAGCTGCTCGAGATTTGGAAAGCGGGAGTGGGACGGAGGCCACCCTTGTGCTGTTGGTGCAGCAAAGCACGGCCGTGGTTCTGTTTGACTTTCTGTGATAGCATTTGCAGAGGGCCCGGTTTCCAGCTTCTGAGTGTCAAGAGGAAGGGCATCCATTGTGTTGCTGGTGGCGTGTATCTAGCAGGATGGGGTGGCTTTGTAGCTGAGAGTTGAGGCAACGGCTTCTGAGGGCCTGGAAGCAGCTTGGGCAGCATTTCCCTAGAATATCAGCTCGGGCAGGTGGTGGTCTGCCTCTCCTGGAGGAGAACTGGCTTCCCTGGAGGGCCAGTTCGACAGTGTTCTTGGTTTTTCTGGCAGCTGTGAGTCTAGGCTCTTCTAACCCCTCCAAGGATTGGATAAGGCCCTCATTTCTTTCTGCTTAAACTGCATAGCTTGGTTTCTGTTCCTGCACCTGAAAATTGTGTCAGGATGTGTCCTCTAAGGAATCACATTTCACCTTCATGATGTCAGAGCTCTGATTAGGTTTCTTGTGATCCTCTCAGCCTTCCCCTCTATGGTTCCATGATGGCAGCAGCTCCAAGCATCATGTGTTCCAAAGCAGGAGGAGACAGGGGCTCGGCCAGGGCAGTGAGGGGGAGCTCTCCTCCCTAGTGGAGGAAAACCTTTCCCAGAAGACCTTTCCAACTCATTGGCCAGAAGTGCGTCAACTTGGTCACTTTCAGCAAATATGCTGACCTAAAGAGCACATAGAGTGGACACGGTTAAACATCTGCCTGTTTGGGCTTTGAGCTTCCTGGCAGCCAAGGTAAAAAGAGCAGGACACCGAAGTTACTCAGCATTCATTGTCAAAAAAGGAACAAGCTGAGCAGTTCTTCTGGGTGACAGAGAGTTTCCTGGCATCCAGCTAGAAGGGAAATTTCTCACGTGAGCCCCTGTGGAGAGAGTATTAAGCAAGCGATTTGGCAGCCAGAGCAGAAGTGATTTCCAGATGCCTCCTGGTAAGGGCCTAGGGAAATAGGAACCAAGGGTCTTTGGGGTCCTTGTTGACCCTGAACTATCTGCAGTTTGAGAGTGGCCCTTGTTTTGATCTCTGTCGCTGGGTAAAGTAGGAAATAAAGTGACGTAGAGTAAGAATTGCTGACAATTTACTGAGCACCTATTACACATTTTCAACGCTGGAAGAGAGGGCAGTTGTTATCCCTATTTTACAGATGAGAAAACTGACGTGCAGGGTCCTGGCTTTGGTGCCCAGCCTTTTTTTTTTTTTAAATTTATTTAATTAATTAATTTATTTTTGTCTGCATTGGGTCTTCGTTGCTGCACGTGGGCTTTCTCTAGTTGCGGCGAGCAGGGGCTACTCTTTGTTGCGGTGCACGGGCTTCTCATTTCAGTGGCTTCTGTTGTTGTGGAGCACAGATTCGAGGCACGCGGGCTTCAGTAGTTGTGGCACACGGGCTCAGTAGTTGTAGCTTGCAGGCTCTAGAGCACAGGCTCAGTAGTTGTGGCGCACAGGCTTAGTTGCTCCGTGGCATGTGAGATCTTCCCGGACCAGGGCTCGAACCTGTGTCCCCTGCATTGGTAGGCGGATTCTTAACCACTGTGCCACCAGGGAAGCCCCCAGCCTTTTAACTTACAGATTATCCTGCCTTATGCAAGTTTGTCCTACTCTCCTGGCCTCATTTTCCCCTACTTGTCTAATTTCAGAAACCTCTGAAGTTATCTCCTGGCGTCATTGTGAGGGTCAAGCGAAGGGTAGAACATGAATGTTCTTTGGAAAATGTGAAATGGTTTTCTGTATAGTAGAAAGGTTTTTAAGTTTAATCCTCAAGATGACTTGGGAAAATAATACATTCTAGCTAGAAAAAATAACGTTTAACAGTGAAGCTGCTTGTAATAGCTTCATGCCCTCAGTAGTTAGAACCTCAGGCCAGGCCAGGGCACGAACCCGCGTCCCCTGCATCGGCAGGCGGACTCCCAACCACTGCGCCACCAGGGAAGCCCGCTTTCTAATCTTTTTGTTTGACCTCTTGCCAATCTGATTAGAGGGCTGTCATCTCTCTTGGAATATGGCTGACAAGGGACTTATTTCTGGAGGAGGGGGAGTCTTTTCTTGGCCACTTTCTTGCTGTGCGCTTGGGCTTGCATCATTAGTTTGATCTCCAATCTCTGGGTTGTTTTTTTTTTTGGCCTGATCCTCTGTAAGCCAATTGTCCTTTTTAGTTGTGGGACTGGTTTAGTTAAAACCGGATAAGTTAATCCATAAATCCATTTTACTGAGCACAAGTAAATGGGAGTATGTTGCCATACTGTGGATGTGAGTATATGAGCCCACCCCCTCTGCTTGGTGGGGTACCTTTGCCTCAGTTTCCTCATCTGTACAGCCTGGCTAATGGCAGGATGCCCCACGGGTCACTTGAGGATTCAGGGAGTGGATACATGCAAAGCGCTCAGAACGGTGCTTTCTTTATTGGATCAGAGTAAACGCTCAATAAACGTCAGGAGGAGCCGTGGCAGCAAAGCAGGACTTCTTTCTTCATTTTTTTTTAGATGAGAAAACATCATGCAACTTTTTGCCTAGGGCTCATACCAGTGTGGGCTGACCCTCCTGCAGAGGGACACTCCGGACGTTGGGCCCCGCAGACTTTCGTGAGAAGCTCACTGTCATAAAAAGAAGTGCATGTTCTTAATAAGAAAGAAATAGAACACACCACTCTTGCTGGCTCTGGAAGCCCTGCTTTAAGAGACCATCAACTGCACTCACCCACGAGGGACAGAAGGAAATAGGGGTGAGGAAACATAAGACCATTAAAAACAAGGACCATAAACAGAAGTTCTTGTATGTTCTTCCCACCCTCCCTGGGATGCCTTGTGCTCTTGCCCCGTCGAAGACCCCTGCTCTAGACCAACAGCTGCATAAAAACACCTTCAGGTTACCTTCTAGGAGGCGGCACAGGGTATAGTAGAGGTGAGTGGATAGGATGGTGGGACCGCCTGTCTGGGTTCAGGCCCCAGCTCACTCACTGACCATCTCTGTGACCGTGAACAAGTCACTTCACTGCCCTGTGCCTCAGCTTCCTCCTCTGTAAGATGAGGGTTGTGAGGATTAACGGAGTTTTGTAAGATCCTTAGAACTGGAGTTGGTGGGTGGTGAGCCCTATGCCTGTGTTAGCTTTTGTCATCTTCTCTGAATGTCACCACTTCAGTTCTGCACCGTCTGAAAGAGGACTCCAGCCCTGACTGGCGGACACCTTGGTGCTCAGCCTCTTCCCTGTGTATCTGATCCTTAGCACCACCCCTGACCTGGGATCAAGGATTCTGGGGAAACCGAGTGTCAGCTGGGCTTCTTAGCAGGCCTGGGGTGGAAGGGGCCTTCCCCTGTACTGTCCTTGGCATTTCAGATGCAGTTGGCTGGGTGGTCCTTGGCCAAGGCCAGGGAGGCAGCTTCCCAGGCTGGGTGTGCTTCTTCTCTGCCGTCCCCTGACATTGGTCTAGGTCTGTGTGACCTCCAGGCTCTTGGGCCCTACAGCTGGGCCAGGTACTAGGTTCATATACAGTACATACGAACGAGTTCCATTCCAAGAGTGTGTTTGTAAGTCCAGTTTGTTCACGAGTCCAACAAAGTTAGCCTAGGTACCCAACTTTTTTTTTTTTTTTTAATTTATTTATTTTTGGCTGCGTTGGGTCTTCGTTGCTGCGCGCGGGCTTTCTCTAGTTGCAGAGAATGGGGGCTACTCTTCCTTGCGGTGTGCGGGCTTCTCATTGCGGTGGCTTCTCTTGTTGCGGAGCACGGGCTCTAGAGCGCAGGCTCAGTAGTTGTGGCACGCAGGCTCAGCAGTTGTGGCTCACGGGCTCTGGAGCACAGGCTCAGTAGTTGTGGCGCACGGGCTTAGTTGCTCCGCGGCATGTGGGATCTTCCCAGACCAGGGCTTGAACCCGTGTCCCCTGCATTGGCAGGCGGATTCCTAACCACTGTGCCACCAGGGAAGCCCGGTACCCAACTTTTACAGATAACGCCAGACACGAAAACTAAGTTATGTGATTGGACATGCAAACACATGTTCGCATCTTTGAAAGTTCGCAACTTGAAGATTCGTATGTAGGAGACTTACTGTACAAGCAGCCAAAATCTCCCTTTGGAGCCTGGAAGGGCTGGTGGGTGGACATGAGTGAGGTGGAGGAGACAGGAAGCACATGGTCTCGAAGGAACTGTCGAGTTGCTCTGTGCTCTGAGCTGGCCCATGGGCCACTGATGGAGTCTTATCTACCAGGGAATCGCACTCTCCCTGTTTGCAAGGATACTGGGGCTCCAAGGGGCTCTTCATCCCCTAGCCCCAGGGCAGCAGGGGTGCTACCTCGCTGGGTCGCTGTGCTGTGGGCATCACATATCTGCCTGTGTGGCACGCAAGCGTCCAGGCTGTGATTTCTGTTAACGGGTGTGTGCTTCTGTCCTGGGCTGCACAGCTCTTGATTGCAAAGAAGCTGGTTTCCCAGGACCCCGAGTGGGCCCCAGAGAGGGTCTCTGGCACCATTGGGCAAATGGATTTGCTGCTTCTAGCCGGCCCGTGGGCACAGAGCAAACCGACTCTGACAGCAGTTGGGGAGACTGCAGTGGGCAGTTAGAAAACAGCCTGATTTCTGAGTTGCCAAAACCAGTTTCCCATACTGGGTATCAGAAATAATTGAGTCAGCAGATCTTTCTGGGGTATGAACGCCTTGTCACTTCTGGGCGTTGAGTGTCTGGGGAAGGAGATTCTATGAAGAATTCTCCTTCTTTCCTCCCCAGGTTCCTTTCCAGGCAGAGGTAGCATCATGTCTCTTTGTTGTGATCTGCAGGTTGGTGAAATGAATTTCCCCTAAAATACCACTTTTGCATAATACCCCCTGGGCCTAAATGTCAGAGGCACCCCCTTGCCCGCCTGTGGATGGGGCCTCCAACCTTATCATGATGTATTTAAAAGTACATCAAGTATTTACAGTTGGCGGCTGTAAGAAAGAGAGACTTCAGTGGCTTAAATGAGATAAAAGTGTATTTCTCAGCAGTGATGCAGGCTTGGGGTGGGGCACCTCTGCTCCATTCGGACTCTGGTCCCTTCCAACGCCTTCCTCCGTCCTTTGCTACGTTGTATTCCACTACCGTGGCCATCTTCCAGCCTATGGCAAGAGGAGGGAAGAGAGGAAAGGGAGGGAGGCAGTTTTCTCAAGGAAATGATATAGAAGTGAGGCATACTGGCCATAATGTGGTCACGTGACCACGCCTGGCACAAGGGATGCTGGGAAGTGGAGTCTGTGGTTGGGCAGCCATGTGCCAGCTGAAACTCCATGCCTATGACGGAAGAGGAGCACGGATTTGGGGACCCTCCGGGGGCTTCCTTAGCCGGCATTCTGTGCCCTCCAAGGTCTCTTTCCAGCTTCCTCTCTGTTAGCACTTTGGGATCTCTCTGCCCCTGCCTTGGTCCCCCCAGAGTTCCAGATGGACCTGTGTGGTCCCTGGCTCTGAGGACTCCTCCCAGCAGGGACCTTGCCTATCCCTATCCTCAGCCTCTTTATCTTCGCCATCCTCCCAGGCCCATCTTGCTCCTCCCCGGTGCCTTTCCTGACCACATTGCCCTGAACCCCATGGAGGTTCAGTGAACGTCATGCACACCTAACATCTTGGTCGTTTAGCATAGATGACCAGGTAGAATTTGGGAACTGATCCCGTCTATTCTCACGTCCTGAGCTAGAGAGGGGGCTCTCAGAATCCTCTGCCCCTGGTGGAACTCACATTGCATTGGTCACCTGTTCTGCAAGCATTTATTGAGCACCTACTGTGTGCCAGAGAGTGCAGTAGGTGCTGCGAATACCGTGGCAAATGCTTGATAGATGCTTGATAACGCTTCCTGTCCTTATGGAAGTGGCATTCTTGTGGAGGAGATAAAGTAACAAGTCAAGACACGAATAAATAAGGGGAGGAGGAGAGAGGCAAAAACCCAACCAAACAAAACCCATAACAAAACCAGATGTCAACTAGGGCCGTGTGAGCTGAGTGAGTCCTTTCACCTCGCTGAGCCCCAAGCCCCTGTTCTGTGAAACGGTCATCTGTGTATGCTCCTGCCAGCATTGTTCTGGCACACTCACCAGAGGGAAGCCATCGATCAGGCTGTGTTGGGTTTCTGTCTGCTCACAGATGTGCCTCCAGTGGTGCATTGAGATTTTGGGGGTGCGAGGGAGGCAGGTACAGGCTCTGTCTGTGGGAAGGAAGGAGGGCTTTCCCAAGGGAGCTCCTGCATTTGCCAGCTCATGCACCGCAACCCCCCATCGCTCTCCCAGGGCTCCAACCTCACGGACATCTGCACCCAGCTCCTCCTGCAAGGGACTTTGTTAAAAATCTCCGCGGGCAATATCCAGGAGAGAGCCTTCTTCCTCTTTGACAACCTCCTAGTCTATTGCAAGCGGAAATCCAGGTGAGTTGCTGGGGAGACTGGGACAGGGCTGCCCGGGTGGGCTGGGAGGCTGGGATTGGGTTGAACTCTTGACATAGGCTTGTCACTTCCCTCTCTAGGCCTCCCTTTTCTCTTCTGAGTTCAGGGATTTGTTCTAGATCAGCACTATTCAAGAACATAGGTTATTTAAAATTTTCTGGTAATCACGTTAAAAAGAGCAAAAGAAATAGGTGGAATGAATTTAAATAGCATTGCATTTACCCCCATATGTGCCCAAATATTATTATTTCAACTTACCTTAAAAATTTATTAAATAGGTATTTTGCATTCTTTTTAAAAATTTACGCTAAAGCTTCAAAATCTAGTCTGTATGTTACACTTATAGCACATCTCAGTTTGTACTAGGCACCCTTTAAGTGTTCAGCAGCCACCTGTGGCTTGTGGCTGCCACAGTGGACAGTGTAGGTCGAGACAATCATGGAAGTTTGGAGAGTCTTTGTGCCACCAGAATCCTGTGATTCTAAGATCCAAAGGTAGATGGTTTGAGGGGAGGGAAGTCCTCTCCTGTTAAGTTTTTTGAGGGAAAGATAGTATCTTTGTCATCTTTGTGTCTTTCACTGGAGCGTCTTAAACTTGTAGAGTGAATGGCTGGGTGGGTGAGTGGTAGACTGCTGCGGATGTATGCATGGTTGGACGTGTGGGCAAATGGGAGGAGGGATAGATGGGTAGTTGCAGGTTTGGGAGATGAATGGGAGTGATTGTGTGTGTATGAATTGATTCGTGGATGGACGAACGAGTAGATGAATCAGTGAGCAGTCAGGTGGTTGGAGGTTTAGGAGATGGCTGGATGGAGGGGTAGATAGAAAGTTGGGGGAATCTGTGAATGTTTGGGTAGTTGGAGAAATGGAAATGAAGACATGATGAGGCAGCAGAGGTTGTATTTATTTATGTATTTAAATATTTATTTATTTACTTTTACTTGTTTGTGCCAGGTCTTAGTTATGGCTCGTGGGCTCCTTAGTTGTGGGATCTAGTTCCCTGACCGGGGATTGAACCCAGGCCCCCTGCATTGGGAGCGCAGAGTCTTAACCACTGCACTACCGTGGAAGTCCCTAGGAGAGGTGTATTTAAATGAGAGGTGTGTTGGGGTCTTTATGTGTGGTTTGTTGAGTGAATGGGTAGATGGGTGGACGGTTGGATGGTCATAAACTTGGGAGGCTGAGTGGGTGGTGGAGGTTTGGAGATTAGTGGATGGATGATCGGTTGGATGGGTGTGTTGAAGGATGATTGGTTGATGGTTGCCAGGGTGCTTGGACTGTGGTACGGGAGGTTGGTTGATAGGATGGTTGAGTTGATGGATAGGTGGATGAATGATTGGAGAGACAGAAAGTTAGGAGACGGAGGGGTAGGGGCACGAGTGGATGGTTGGATGCATGAGTGGGTGGGTAGATTGGTGGACCAAGAGAATTCTTGCCTTTCAGTTTTCTCGCTGAGGAGGTAGAGGACAACTGACCAGTGCAGCCCTTTTTGAATTAAGCTTCCTGTTATTTTGTTTTAGGGATGAAATGGTGACTTTCCAGAGGCTTCTTTACTCTTTTATCTAGCAAAAGTTAGGGCTGAGGGGAGGTCCAGATCCTGGGTCCTACTGTCAGCATCACCTCCAACTTCCATTGTGGCTCTGGGCTTGTCACTTACTGTCTGTCTGAGCCTCGTTTTCCTTGTCTGATTCTGCTGGCCTCCTAAGGTGGTGGTGAGGAACCTTTCCACAGGATGAATGAGGGCTTTCCGTGTGAGTGTGGGGAAGCTTCTCATTGTCTTCCTCCTCCAGCCTGACCTCTCTGAGCCTCAGTTTTCTCTTCTGTAAAATGAGGTTGATAAACCCCTTCTTACAGTAGTGTTTGCTTAAGAGCAACTGTTGAATCCCTGCTCAGCCATTTCTCTAGCTCTGCGACTTTGCCTCTCTTTGCTTCAGTTTTCTCATCTGTAAACTAGGATGAATTATCATGTATCTTGTACCGTGTACAAGGGCAAACATGTTAAGTGTGCCTGGCACATAGTAAGTGCCCAGAATAAGGAGTGGCTGCCATTACTGTTAACTTACCTCCACATGTGATGTGTTCCTATTCAGTGCGATCCCACGGGTGCAGCACCTGGCACATAGTAGGTGCTTTAGCCACAGGCCCCTCCCCTTCCCCCCTTTCCTCCCTGTTCTGGGACTTGGTCCTTCTGGTCAGAGGCCTCCATCTCCCTCTTTCACCATCTCTGAGTGGCTGGGTCAGTGTGTCTCTTTCTCATTTGATATTTTATTCCCGTTAGTCTGTCTGCATCTGTCTCATGTCCTCCTATCCCCCCATCAATGCCCCCTTCTCCTTCCTCCTTGCTTCCTGCCTGTTCTCACTGGAGCCATCCTGAGAGTCCTTCTTCGACAATGCCAAGGCCACTGCCAGCGTCCACCCCTAGCCCTTCCCCACCACCCGCCGTGGGCTGTCTGAAGCAGGCACTTCTCCCAGAACACTGGGGTTTAGAAAGCAGAATGTCCCTTCAGGCCTCTGTGACCTCCCAGCCTGGGCCACGTTTGCTCAGCCTTCAGTCACCCTGTCGTGGGCCCTTCCTCCACTGGAGCAGTAGCAGCTGACGCTGATTGTACTGGACACCCAGTGGGTCGTCTAGGGCGCACGCACTCTTGTAAGGCCGTTTCCTGTCTCAGGCCTGCAAATGAGCTGGGCTGGCTAGAAGGAGAGGGCACATCTGTCGCCTGGGAGAACCTGGCAGGCGGCCTCCGCCCCTGCTCTGGGTCAGGAGCCAGAGGGCTGGGCTCCGAGAGGTCTCAGAGGGATTGGGCATTGGTGGATGGAACTCGCAGCGTGGCTCTGATGTAGTCACAGGAAACGCCTGATGCTGGTAGGTGTCTGTCTACGGTCGCGTGTTTGCCTGGGCCATGCCAGGCACTGCCCCTCCGGGTTGTGGGTCGGGGGAGGTCTCTGACTCAGAGTGCTTCTGGTTTGATTCAAAAGCAGAGGCTCCTTGGATGTCAGGAGTGGAAGGGAGAGTTTTTAAAAACGCACCTCCCCATTCTTCAGAAGGCGAAACTGAGACACAGAAGAGCTAAGTCTCTTGTATCTCGACTGCTTGTTTAACATCTTAGAGGCGTCAGCAGCGTGTGGTGGTTAAAGACTCAGAGACGCTGCTGCTTGCAAGCTGTGTGACCTTGGGCAAGTTATGTCAGCTCTTTGTGCCTCTGTTTTCCTGTCTGTTTAATGGGGATGAAAGCAGTCTCCATCTCATGAGGTGTTTTTTTTTTTTTTTTTTTTTTTTTTTAAACATCTTTATTGGGGTATAATTGCTTTACAATTGTGTGTTAGTTTCTGCTTTATAATAAAGTGAATCAGTTATACATATACATATGTTCCCATATGTCTTCCCTCTTGCGTCTCCCTCCCTCCCACTCTCCCTATCCCACCCCTCCAGGCTGTCACAAAGCACCGAGCTAATATCCCTGTGCCTTGCGGCTGCTTCCCCCTAGCTATCTACCTTACTACGTTTGTTAGTGTGTATATGTCCATGACTCTCTCTCGCCCTGTCAAAGCTCATGAGGTGTTTTTTATAGATTAAGATAAAACATGTAACGTGGTTAGAATGATGCCTGGCACATGGTATGTAAGGTAGAAGAAATCTAAATCCGTATCTTCCCTTGGGTGTGTCACAGACGGCTTACACTTAACTTGGGTCTAAAACAAGACTCTTCATTTTCATTGTAACTCCTGCTCCAAAGCTTTTCCTCCTTGAGTCGTCGTCGTTCCCAGTAAATGGCACCATCATTTACCTAGGATCTCGGGCCAGAGTTTTAGTTGTCCTTGATTCTGACCTGCCTCACCCCCCATCACCAGCAAGCGCTTTGCATTCTCTCATCAAACGTTGGTCAGAACCTCAATGTAATTATGATAAAAACTCCAGGAGGGAGGTTGTGTGTATATGTACGTAAATGATTTTAAAATTGACATGGAAACAGAAAGAGACAAAAATAGCTAAAGACAGTTTTGAAGAAGAACAAAGCTGGAGGACTTTTATTACTGATACCACAGCTCACTATAAAGCTATAGCAATTAGGACAACGTAGTACTGGCGTAAAAACAGGCAGAAAGACGAATGGAATGGAGTACTGAGTCCAGAAGCAGACGCACGCGTAAGCAGTCATTTGAGTTTCAACAGAAGCACCAATGAGGTGCAATAAATGGTGCTTGGTCAGTTTGATATACAGTGGGAAAAATGAGTCTTGAACCCTTACTTCACACAGCGTACAGAAGTCATCCTCAGATGGATTATTGATTTAGCTGTGAAAGATAAAACAATAAAGCTTCTAGAAGAAGGCATAGGAGGCTATCTTCATGATCTGGGGGTAAGCAAAGATTTCTTAAATTGGACAGAAAGTATAATTATAAAGGAAAAATAGATTTATCAGACTACCTTAAGATTAAGAACTTCCGTTCATCAAAAGACACCAAGATGAGAGTGAAAAGGCAAGCCACAGAGGAGGAGAAGATCTTTGCAATCCACTTTGCAGAGGACTCATCCAAAATATATAGGCCAAATTTGGCCCTCTGCCTATTTTTATAAATAAAGTTTTATTGGCACACAGCCACGCCCATTCATTTTTGTGTTGTCTGTGGATGCTCTCATACCTCAAGGGCTGAGTTAAGCAGTTGTAACAGAGACCATATGGCCCACACAATTGAAAATGTTTACTCTCTGGCCCTTTTTCAGACGAAATTTGCCGAGCCCTGCTATAAATCATTAAGAAAAAGACAGACAACCCAACAGAAAAATGGTCAAGGGACAGTCATTTCACAAGTGGAAGACACCACATGGCCAATAAACATGAAAAAGTGCTCGGCCTCATGATTCATCAGGGAAATACAGATGAAATCTTTATTAGAGACACTCCTTTCTGCTGCCAGAATGGCCCAAATGAGAAATTAAATACCAGTTATGGAGGATGTGGAGCAACTGGAATGTCCCTATGCTGCTAGGGGTGGGAGAATTGATACGGCTTGGCAGTATCTACCAAAGCCGATCGTATGCATTCCTTATAACTGAGCATTTCTTCAACCCGAAGAAATGCTCACGTATGTTCTTCATAAGACATGTGCCAGAACATTGACAGCAGCACCAAACTGGAAGCAACCCAAATGTCCATCACCATCACCCTGTGTGATTCCACGTATGTGAAGTTCTAAAACAGGCAGAGTGAATCCATGAGTTTAGACGTCAGGGTAGTGGTTACCCTTGCAGGGGGTAGTGACCAGAAGGGGGCGTGATGGAGGGCTTTTGGGGTACCTTCTGCCCTCCTGTATTGGAAGGTATATTCTCAGAGACTTTGTTTTGTTCCCTGCTGCAGCCCTAGCACCTAGAATAGTGCTTGGTGCCCAGCAGGTATTTTCTTGAGTGCCTGTTGAATGCATGGGTGAGTGACTCCCCTGGTCCCAACTTGGTATCCTTCCCATACGAAGCACTGGTCAGATTGTTTGTTGAGTGACTAAATGGGTGAGCAAGAGAATTCACCTGAATGAATGAATGAATGGTGGGTAGGTAGATGTAAGTGGTTGGGTGGATGGACTTCCTACTCCAAGTTCCTCTCCATTCTGGTTTTATTTCAGGAAGTTCCTGTTTGTTAGGCACCCTGAGAGTCTCTACCCATTTTCTAGGCTAGAAGAGTGGGTTTCTGTTGCTTCTTGTTGGTTTCACATCCACATCTCCTGTTGGCTCAGAAGTAGCTCTGGGAGGTCAGCAAGGCTATTAACCCATTTTCCAGATGAGGAAGCCGTGGCTGAGAGTGGAAAAGTGACTTGCTCAAGTCACCCAACCACCAGCCAAAATGCCATACTTCTGACCTGGTTCCCGCACTTCTCCTGTCCCCGGGCGCCCTTCTGTGTTACTGCCTTGCTTCCCTTTGCTCTGTTGAAGACGGTTGAGCCCCAAGGAGAGGAGGCATAGGGGACATTGACTTCCCACTGTCTTTCAGGGTCACTGGGAGCAAGAAATCCACCAAGAGGACCAAATCCATCAACGGCTCCCTGTATATCTTCCGGGGTCGAATCAACACTGAAGTCATGGAGGTGGAGAACGTGGAGGATGGGACAGGTAGGTCCCCACCCATGCCCTGCCCGAGCCCAGCCCCCCTGCTCTACAGCACAGTCTCTGCTGCGGTTCACCAGTGTTTTCCTTTGATCGGGAAAGATAACCTGTCCACAGAAAAGTGCCTAAAACATATGCACATAAAGCTAACCCCTGGGTGGTCACCATTCAGGTTAAGAAATAAACTGCTACCTGCACCCCGGAAGCCCCTCACACGCCCCTCCCTGGCCACAGTGCCTCCTTCCCCCCGGAAGTAACCACGCTCTGAATTTTGTGACGATGATTTTCTTGCTTTTTAAACATATTTTTACCTCCTAAATATGCATTGCTAAACATTTTAATTAAAATTTCTGTTTTCGAACCTTATTTAAATGGTTATATGATTACAAATACATATAAAATTATATATATGTATTTCTTATTATTATTGCTTCTCACTGTGTTTCTCTGGGTAGCACTGGCCCAGAATGTGGATTCTCTTTTTTTTTCTTTTTTAAATTGAGGTTTAGTTGATTTACAACATTCGATTAGTTTCAGGTGTACAACATAGTGATTCAATATTTGTATAGATTGTAGTCCATTTAGTTACTACAAGATAGTGGCTGTGTTCCCCTGTACTGTACAATATATCCGTGTTGCTTATCTATTTTATACGTAGTAGTCTGTATCTCTTAATCCCATACCCCTGTCTTGTCCCTTCCCCCTTCCCTCTCCCCACTGGTAACCACTAGTTTGTTCTCTATATGATATAAATGGTCATAAAGTATACTGCATATTCTTTCGCATCTTGCTTCTTTCACTCAACCCCATGGTGGTGAGAGTCATCCGTGTTTCTGCATGTCGCTCTCTGTAGCTTGTCGGTTTCCGTTGCTGTGTAGTTTTCTCTTGCACAGATAGTCCCCCGTTTACCCATTCCTTTTGTGAGGGACATGTGGGTTGTTTCTGTTGTTTACCGTTATAAACAGTGATCCTATGAGTATTCTTGTGTGTACGCCTCTTGGTGTATTTGTCCTTGAGCTTGTCCAGGACAGGGGTTCTGAATTGGTTTTGAGCCACAGACCCCTTTGGCAGTCTCACGAAACCTGTGGACCCCTCCTCAGATTCAGGGTACAGCTGGCTGCAACATTCCTGGATAACGTCAGCCTGTTTTCAGAGAGGTTTGCCAATTCCCATCCCAGCCAACACTCTGTAAGGGCCCGTGACTTGGCATCATCAGGCTTACACTAGGGTTTTATGTAGCCCAAGTGCCAGAATGAGATGGGCAAGGAGGCATAAGGTGTCTCTCTTTGCAATCGAGGGGTTGGGAGGCTCTTTGCTTTGAGGTCTTTGTTGCCCACCAGAGAATAGATAGGAGAGGGAGCATCTGGAGGATAGTAAGTTCAACTCCCAAATCCTGATGCCATTGATGCCTCTGCTGCCCTGTCTTTCTGGAGGAGGAAGGACTGGTCCTGTGACCTCACTCGTAAGCATATAATGATGAATGTTGGGTTGTATGGCTGAGCTCTTGCTGACCCCGCTTTGCCTCTTTCCCTTGCCAGCTGATTATCACAGCAATGGCTACACCGTCACCAACGGCTGGAAGATCCACAACACGGCCAAGAACAAGTGGTTTGTCTGCATGGCCAAGACAGCGGAGGAGAAGCAGAAGTGGCTGGATGCCATCATCCGTGAGCGGGAGCAACGCGAGAGTGAGTGGCTGGGGGCTTCCCCAGATCCCTGGGGCGTATACGGCTTCCTGCAGCCTCGTGCCTTCTGTAGAGTGAGCTGTGTCTAGGGGAGGGGTGTAGGATCCTTTCCAGAAAGGTCAGAGCTACAGAAAACAGGTCTTTGAAGGGCAGAGAGCTCTGGGACTGTTAGAACTTGGTGGGATTTCAGCTCATCTGGTTTAGCCCACCAGACAGATGGGGAAACTGAGGCCCCATGGAAGGGAATTGCCCAAGGCCATGCCAGTGTAGTTGATCATCCTGAGATTCTTTGCTTCCTTCACCCTTGAGGGTTAGTAGTCAAGATGCTCCCTACGTGCCTCTGTCCCCTCCACGGTTCTGTTCCCTTCACCTGGGGTTCTTTTTGTTTGACATTCACCAAGTCTTTGGGAGGAGGGTCCTGGGGGCTGCCCCTAACTGTCATCATGAATGCTTGGGCCCAGGCACTTAGGGAGTGCAGAGCTGGGTGATAGTTGGGTGCACTTTGGGGGTGGGAAACTGAACTGCTGTACAGAGACCACAGTGCTTGGAAGGGGAGGCCATGGTGTGTTTGGGGGTGAGTTGCTTCCGCTTTCCATACCTCAGTGATGTGGCCTGGTAAATGGGGATAAAGCTCCTGCCGCAGAGGGTTGTAATGCTGCTAAATGAGGTTGGGATTTGATGATAAATACTTGCAGATTTGACTCATGATCCTAAAAATGGTACCTGCCGCCCAGCTTTACAGAGGAGAAAACAGAGGCCCGGTTTCCTCCATATCTATATTCTGTTCTCTTGAAATCCCTACTTGGATGTGTCGTGGACATCTCACACTTACCATGTCTAGTCAGAATTCTTAATTTCCACCCTGTCTTCTGCCCCAAACCCACTCATTCCCTGGACTTCCCCATCTCAGTAAGTGACTCCTTCAGTCATCCAGGAGCTCAGATTGAAACTGTTGGTGTCACACTGATGTCTGCCGACTCCCCAGACTCAGTAGATCAAGTCCCTTTAATTCTGCCTTCCACTTACATGCCAAGTCCATCCACTTCTGTCCTCTCTCTGCTTCCACCCAAGTACAAGTCACCATCATCTCTCAGGAATGAGTATGGGCCCAGCATGGCCAGGTCCATTGAATTTTTTTTTTTTTTTTGAGAAGTTAGACATCAGGATTTTTAGGTGACATGTCTTGATTTTAAATGTTGCATCAAAATTTATTAAAATGCCATTAGGCCAGGTAAACAACTGAACTTAGCCCCTGCTGCGGCAGGTTTATGACTTCTGACATGGATCAGGGCTGGGTGTGTGGTCAGGACTGGGGGTGGGGGTCAGGGGTGTGGCCTGGCCTGGGTGGGGCTGATCAGTATCTTTGTGGTCGGAATGGATGGCTGTGGTCAGTGCTGGACATATGTGCTCATGAGTGGAGTGTGGCCTGAGTAGGCCTTGGTTGTTAGAATCGGGGTATCACCCAAACCCTGAGCTCAGGGCTGAGTTTCCAGGCGTGGTACATGCTGTGGTCAAGAGCACAGATCTGGAGCCAAGCTTGAGGGTCTAAATCCTGGTTCCACTACTTCTAGACGGGCAACCTTGGACAGGAACTTAATTTCTAAGGACCTCAGTTTCTTCAGCTGTAAAATGGGGATAATGGAACTTGCCTTGTAGGTTTCCTGTGAGGATCAAGTGGCATAGAGTAGGCACTATAAAAGCATTTGCTATCATTATTTGTCACTACTCTTATTGTCAGGATTGGATGGGGTCCAGGTAGAAAATATGGGGCAGTGATTGGGATCATAGTTCTGTGTGTATTGTCTAGAGAAACGGGGAAATTTCCATCCCTGGCCTGGAAGGAAGGTCTCAATAGGTTTTCTCATAACGTCAGAATTTGGAAACCCATTCTCAGGTTGAAGGGTCGACTGCTTATTACCCTGGGACTTAGCCTCTCTGGACCTCAGCTTTGCAATCTGTGAAATGGGGGACTTACCCCCCCTCCTCTACAAGGTCTTGTGTGGGGTCACTGGCAGGTGCCTAGAACAGTGTCCGACATGCAGGGAGTGCTCTATGGGTGACCACTGGCTGTGGCGGTAGTTGGGGGCAGCTGGGGGAAAGGCTTTCAGGAACCACATGCCCGCCTGCTCTGCTCCCCAGCGCTGGTGCTGACCGTGTCCCCTCCGCAGGCCTGAAGCTGGGCATGGAACGGGATGCGTACGTCATGATCGCGGAGAAGGGGGAGAAGCTTTACCACATGATGATGAACAAGAAGGTGAACCTGATCAAGGACCGTCGGAGAAAGCTGAGCACCATCCCCAAGTGCTTCCTTGGCAAGTGAGTGACCCCATCCTGGCCTCCGCTGTGTCCCTGGGTCTCGGCTGGAGGCTGGAGGTGGGCAGACCATCTGCACCCACGTGGCTTTTCCCAGCCCTGCCCCTTCCGCCATGGGCAGAGCCACTAAAGCACCTCGAATCCTTGTAGAAGAGTCCTTGGAGATCAAGGATAGTGGGGTGCCCATATCAGGGCTTTCAAATGTTTTGACCACAACTCACTGCCAAATGTAAGTTTTATATTGTGACCTGGTGCACACGTTCACGTAATATATGACTGAAGCCAAAGTTTCACAAAATTTACTGTGCTTGTTACACTCTGAAAATACCTGTCGATTCTGTTCTATTCTATTCTATTCTACTCATTTCTTCATTCATTTCAAAAATAGTGCTGAGTGAAACCCATGAAATTGATTTCACAAACTGTGAGCGGGTTTTCCACCATGGATTGAAAAACGCTGCTCTAGCATTCAAGCAAAGAGAAGCCCCTAGAGATATGTCAACCAGAAAGGTATTTAAGGCAGGGAGTTGATTTCAAAGGTTTTAGAAGAGCAACTGTAGACCTTTGAATTAGCCTTTTTGGACTGTCATAACAAAGTATCACCGTCTTGGCAGCTTAAACAATAGAAATTTATTTTCTCATAGTTCTAGAGGCTAGAAGTCTGAGATCAAGATGTTGGCTGGGTTGGTGTCTGGTGAGGCCTCCCTTCCTGAGATACAGAAGGGGAGGGGGAGGTCCATATGGTTTCAGTACTTAGGGCTTCCAATTTCTCTGTCTGGGAATTACATTATTTCCTAATAATAAAACATTATTACCCCCCACCCCTATTTTATAACCAAGGATCAAAGGATCAGAGCACAGGTGAGATGGGATTGGATCCTAGACCCAGGTTTAAATCTCATTCACCTGGGGGGAGGGGGCTGGGGATTGGGAGAAGCAGGAGAAATGCATTCCTTGTAAAACCATCAGGCTGTTTCCAGGCCCTACTGTGTGTTAGACCTAGTGGTCGGTGCTCTGGAGAGGGTAGAAGAATGCCCAGGGCTCCTGACCGCACAAAGCTTGCGGGGAGAGAAGCTTGCCTGTGAGGCTGGGATTTTGTTGAGAATTTATTAACTTACACCCCACGCACTTCCCAAAAGATTTTGAAGAGTCCTGGGGTAAAAGCGGCTGTAATTATTATATTGCCGTAGACCAGGTGAGAGGTGCCATGGACTAGGGTAGTCACCGTTGAGATGGGGGGCAAGTAGTTGCATCCTGGATCATGTGGAAGGTGACAGCATTGGCTGATGGGGTGGAGAAAAAGGGAATTAAGGATCCAGAGCACCTGGAAGGGCTGGAGTGCTGATTGCTGTGAAAGGGGAGACAGAGGCAGGTTTCAGAGGGTGGGAGTAGAGCCCAGAGGCTCCACTTGGATGCCTACACTGAGACAGGATCCCGGACAGAGATGTCGACTTGTTAGTTGGATATGAAATCTTGACCCGGGGAGAAAAGTTCTGGCTTGGAGACCTAAGTGCAGGGGATGTGGGCATTTAGATGGTTTTCAGAGCCATGAGACTGAATGAAATCTGCAGGGGGATGGGTAGAGAGAGGGATGAGGCAGAGACTGGGCTCTGGGGAGGAGGAGGAAGCAGCAAAGGAGACTGAGAGGGAGCGGGCAGAGGGGTGGGAGGCATGCTGGCGAGTGCAGTGATCTGGAAGCCAGCTGAGGGAAGACGAAGAGCCCGTTTGCACGTGTTAAGGTCGAGATGCCCAGGAGACGTTCGCATATTGAACAGATGTTGGATGGGCAGCTGGAGACCAGTGTGAAGCCGGGGGCAGGGGGCAGGGGGAGCTGATTGGTCATGGCTTGGGGCAGCAGGCAGGGGATTTTGGGGGTGTTTGGGCCCCTGGAGTTGGCCTGGATGCCTTGGAGTCAGGCTGCCCTTTTGCCCTCAGGGTTAGTTGACCCCAGCTCCATGTTCCCTGGGAGGGTTGGCTGTGGGCCCCAGACCTGTGGGAAGCAGGGAGGGGGCAGCCGGGCTGGTCTCCATCAGCTAATTCCTAATCCCTGGGCAGAAAGGAGGTTTCTCTGGAGGAGGGGTTTGCTTCCGGCCCCCCCAGGGTCAGAGGACCTCCCCCCACCCCCACCCCCCCCCTCTTGCCAAACGCTTTGGAGAGCTTAGTCCAGCTGGATGGGCCAACCTGTCTGTGATTAGGGCTTCAGCAGGGTGTTCTGTCTCCTCAAGAAGGATTAGGGGAGATTTCTTTTACTGCCCATTTGAAACAGGGCCAGGATTGAAGCTTGTTTGGCAATCATTGGGCCCTCAAGGACCAGACTTCCTGCAGGAGATCGTGCTGATAAAAACTCTCCTTGTGTGGCTTTGCTCTGCACACAGCGCCGGGCTCGTGGTCCTCCTCCTTCCTGGTCAGGGCCCAGCTCCTCCTCCAGGAGCACCCGGGCCCCCTCCAGTGGAAGGAACCAGCAGCCACAGAGACACAATCCCGGAGCCTTTCTCTGCTCCAGGTGCTGCCATGTGGCCGTGCCTTTTAATCTTTGTGTGACACTGTGAGGCAGTTTACTGCCATTGTTCCCATTTTAAGGGTGAGGACACTGAGGCACAGAGAGGAAAAAGGTCCTGCACAAGGTCACATGGGCACAAATTGGGGGCTGGGATTTGAACCCAGTACTTTCTCTCACCACACTCTGCTGCGTTTATCCATTTTTATGTCTATTCAGCACATTTCGTTTTTCCTTGATCGTTACCTGTCTCTACTAGATGGGGGACTCCAGGAATACAAAAAGTGTCTGATTTATCTTTATAACCTTCAAGGGTTAGGCTTTGAATCAGACTTGGACTCAAGTCCTGCTTCCCCTGCCTTCTAGCTGTGTGACTTTGGGTAAGTTTCTTAACCTCTCTGAGCCTCAGTAAATGACCAATTAATGAGAGAGAATGAAATGTTTGCCTTGCCGGATTGTCGGAGGATACAGAGAGAAAACACATGTGACATGCTCAGCACATTGTGGGCAAGAGTGATGGAAATGTGATGGAGCTTAAGGAGTGGCCTGTTTCTGCCCTCATCAGAGACAAAGCTCATGGATGCCACGTGAAGAAAAACCAAGGAATGAAATCTGTGTATTTTTGTGGAGGCTTCATGGGAGGAACATGGCGTTTGCCCTCTAGGATCCTCGGATTCTAGGGAGACAAAATTGATTCCTTCATCTATCCCAGTCATTGTTTATTGAGCCCTTACTGTGTGCAAGCAGTGAACAGGACAGAGGAAACCCCTGCCCTCGCGGAGACAACAGGCCAGTAGGGGAATCAGAAACTAGATAAATACAAATAAGGAAGGGAATTTCAGTGACTTGATGAGTGCTTTAAGGAAATAAGTAGGTTGATGTGAGGAGGTGAGGAAAGGGGGTGTGGTTTCAGCCAGGGTGGTCAGGAAGGGCCTCTTGGGGGAGGTGACATTTTAAACAAGATCTGGATGACAAGCAAGAGCCAACCATGAGAAGATCTGGGGGAACAGCATTCCTGGCAGAGGGAATAGCAGGTGCGAAAGCCCCAAGGCTGCAATGAGCCTTGAGTAAATTGAGGAACAGCGAGGAGGCCAGCGTGGCTGGAGGGAGTGAGTGGCTGGGGGGTGTCGAGATGAGGCCACAGGGGGTAGCAGGGGCCAAATCAGGCAGGTAAGGGGTGAGGGGTTCAGATTCTATCCCAGGTGCTCTGGGAATCCATTGAAAGGGTTTACGTGGGAGAGTGAGGCGAGCGAGGATGAACTCATTATACAGGCCTGGGATGAGGGCGCTGTCAGAGCTTTAAGAACTCAGGGCACAAGGTGTGGTGGTCTGTCTGGCAGGGCAGTCAGGGAGGGCTTCCTGGAAGAAGAAGGCCTTTGGTTTTACTCTAGACAGAGTTAGATGTCATTCATTAATTGAAGTCTGCCAGAATGGGAGCACCCAGGTGCAAGAGGCCACACTGTCTCACCCACCTGTGGGCACAGGTGCACGGTATTAGCGCGTAATAGCTGATCAATAATGATGCGTCAGGCATTGCTGCAGATACCACCCGGCAGCATCTCAGGCAGTGGAGTCACAGGGATGAACATAAAACCCCCAGTTCCTACCCTTGTGGAGCTCAAGGCCGTGGAGGAGACGGGCAAGAGAAATGGGATTCTTGTATTGGGGATGAGTAGACATTGGATCTCAGCTTGGGGGCTCTCCCGGGAAGACTGCCAGGGTGTACCTGTGTGTCCCCTGTGCCTAGCCTTGGACTTGACACTTAAAATTCATGTTTACTGGGTGCACGATACTGGGGGGCAGGAAGGAAGAGGGATGCTGCCGTTAGCTGACACACGCTAACTCTCAACTAGTCCCCCATTCCCTGAATCTCAGGCTCCCCGCCAAAGCAGGCTGACCTGCTCCCTGTCACCCTGCTCCCGGTTAGGTCTTTCTGGAAGACTGGATCTCGCTTCTCTTTGCCCCCACCCCCACCAACTGGCAGATTGCTGGTTCCCTCACCTTCTTACTCAGGGCCTTCGTATATGCTGACCCTCCTGCCTGTAACACATTTCCTTGCACCCAGCGGTAGCACATGGCGCCCCACTGACACAGTGTGGTTCGCAGATGTGTTTTCCCTGGGCCACACGGTGCTTTCAGAAAATTTTGGATTCAATATCAACATTTAACAGTTGGGAGATTTCACAGGAAATGCTGGGTTTCCAGCTTCTCTTGAAAAGTCGTAAGATGCTTTAGTCTTCCCATGCGGCCACAGTTGGCCGCAGTTGAGTGGCTGCCATCTTCAGAAACGCTGGCTGGTTCAGCAGAGTTTCCACCTGGCCCATTTTACTCATTTAGGAGAGTTTAAGGTCCCTGCATCAGAGGTGAATCTTGTCTGGTTTTGTAGGCTGGATCCCAGCTTAGGACTCAACATGATTTGAAAGTTACCGACTAAATCCAGAAGACCCCTGAATGAACCCCTTGCCAGATGGACCCGGCTGAGGCCCAGAGAGGGACAGCAGTTTGCCCAAATTTGCCCAGTAAATTGATCCTCAAAAAGGCTCAAGACTCAGCTCAGGGCAGAAACCTGGGTCACAGTTGCTGTCCTCTGGGCTGCATTTTTCTGCCCTTGCAGCTGCTGTGGGCAACTTCCTGTCCCCCTGTTTGGACCTGCTGTGGTCCCTGTTGGGACCCCCCCACAGGGCTGCCGGTCCGTGCCAGAGGTGGCCCCCGATGGGACAGCTGGTGGGCAGCCAGAGGCCGAGTCTCCAGCTTCCGAGAGTGGGCATCTGTTCACCTCCCCCAGCTGCCGGCAGCTTTCCTTCTGCCTCTGATTTTTGGGACTTCAAGAATAGACCTGGGGGAGGACAGCACCATCTCTTCCCCACTCGGGGCTCCCGCTCCACAGAATAGATCCATTTCTTCTACGCCCCCCACCCCCGGCTCTCACTGGGGTTCCCTGAATGCCTCGGCACACACTGCTACCTACACACAGGGCAGGTCTTTGCTCAGCCAAACACTGCAAAGCTAAAAATAGCCCTGCCCGCCTCTGGCCCTGTAATTGGAGGCAGGACAGCTGGTTTTGATAAGCTCCCCACTCTGGCCAGCTGCCACCCGCTTTCATTGAGAACAGAATGACCACATCCCCAGCTCTCCCCTGGCCCGCTGACTTCCAGTGAGTTGAGCTCTGCACGGAGCCCAAACTCTACTCCGAGAACCAGGACGTGGGCTCTGGCTGAGCCTCTGCCCCTCTGGGTAGTCACGTTGGATTTGCCTCATTTCCTCTGGGCTTTTGAGCACTTCTTTCTTACTGAGACCTTCCTGCTTACCCCAGAACATTCCTTCTTGTTTGATGGTTCATTCCTTTATTTGTTCAAAAGATTATTGAGCCTTGCTGTGCTTTGGACCATCTTCCAGGTGCGGGGGGTGTAGAGCTGTGAATCAGACAAAGCTCCCCATCAGCATGGAGGTGGCATTCTGGTTCAGGGAGATGGTTGATAAACACATAAATAAATCTGTAAATAGTATAATACAAATCCAGTGATAAGTGCTAAAAAGGAAGTAAAACGGAAAGATGGGGATGGTTTGTGTGGGTGTGGGGTGTCTTGATGAGGTGGTCAGGGAAGACTTCTCCGAGGAGGTGATATTTGAGCTGAGACCTAAAGATGAAAGAGAAGGGCTTTGTGAAGAGCTGGGGAAGGGTGTTTCTAGGCAGTGGGAACAGCAAGTGCAAAGGCCCTGAGGCAGGCAGGAGTCTGGCAGTTTTTTTTAAGCAGGGGAAGATGGTGGGTGAGACTAAAGCAGAATAAGTGAAAGGTATAGGAGATGAGGAAGAGGCAGTTCATCATGTCAGGGCCTTGCCATCATGTGGGCAGAGTTTGGATGTTTTTCTGAGAGTAACCAGGAAGCCCGCCGGAGGGTTTTAAGTGGGAGAATGAGATGACTTGATCACCCTTAGCTCTTCTGACTCTCCACAATCATCTTTCTGGGTCCTTATTTCTTCCTGCTTATTGGTTTCTTCATTCCTTCTGTCTGTTCATCCAGCCAGCCAGCCATCATCCATCTCCCCACTCATCTACCCAGTATTCTCTCCACTTATCACCCACCCATCTGTTCCCCTCCCCACCCACCTACCCACTAATTTTCCCAGCCACCTAGTCATTTATCTGTCTGTCAGATCATCCAGTCATCTGCTCACTTTTCATTCATGTATCCACTCATGTGTCCATCCCCTCTCTTTGTCTCTCTCATCCATCCTCCCATCCACCCATCCATCCATCCATCCATCCATCCATCCATCCATCCATCCATCCAGTGAGCCTGAGGCGGGGCCTGGGTCTGCTCACACCCACCTCTCTGCCATCGGTCTTGGGGAAAAGCACTGGCCTCAGCACGACCCCCAGGCCTGTGGTGCCCTAAGGTCTGCTTTCCTGTGGGCAGTTCTGGCTGTCACTCCTGGGTGTCGGGGGGGCCAGGCCAGTTCAGTGCTGGCCCCTGTGGCCTCAGGACTGGGGAGATCCTTTCAACCGCATGTTATGTTCCTGGCAGTGAGTTTGTTGCCTGGCTCCTGGAAATTGGCGAAATCAGCAAGACGGAAGAAGGCGTGAACCTGGGCCAAGCCTTGCTGGAGAATGGTATCATCCACCATGGTGAGTGCAGGCTAGGTCTGGGGGGCCGAACAGTAGGACCAGGTCAGAGCTCAACAGTGCTGTGCTTCCACTAACTCAGAGGCCATTTCTACACTTCTGTGTGGCCAGCTGTTCCTTCATGGTTTGAAGGAAGAGCCTACAGGATCAGCTAATGGATCCAAAGTGGGGAGTGAGACAGGGAAGCGCTAGGGGCGACTCGGGGCTGTTGTGTAGAGATGGGTTCATAAATCTTGACGGTGGGGTCTCACACCCCAGCCTGCTTCGTGATCTAGCTCTAGGGAGATGCTGGGCAGGTGGGCCTCAGGGCAGACTGGAGCGGGCATTTCTGGGCCTCTCATGAGACCGGCAAATGCCCCAGCCCCCAGCTGTGGGTCTCAGCGGGCCCTGCACGTAGCCGGAGGACCTGGAGTGTGGGCAGGGGCTTTGGAGAAATTGTGCTTGGCATGGAGCCTGGCCGAGTGGAGGGTGAGGATGGTGGGCGTGGGTCAGGAGGGGCCGAGGGGGCGCCCAGCCTCACCAGCCCTGGGGTCCCTCCAGTCTCTGACAAGCACCAGTTCAAGAACGAGCAGGTGATGTACCGCTTCCGCTACGACGACGGTACCTACAAGGCCAGGAGTGAACTGGAGGACATCATGTCCAAGGTGGGAACCCCTCCATCCTGACCCCATGACCTTGACCCCACAGTCACCACAGAGCAGGCCTCTGCCCCAGTGGCCTGTTCTCCACTGCCCTCACCAGTCTCCCCTCTCCCCCCATCCTCTCTCCCAGCAGCCTGGATTTGGAGGCCCCTGAAGGATGTGGCCTGATCACAGACTCCCGTTTTTTCTCTTTCAGGGTGTGAGGCTTTACTGCCGTCTTCACAGCCTCTACACCCCTGTGATCAAGTAAGTTACTCTCTCCAAGCTTCAGTTTCACCTCTGTCTCTTCTCAGCTGTGTGGCTTTAGGCCAATAACTTAACCTGTCTGAGCCTCAGTCTCCTTCTCCATCAAATGGGGCTAATAACTGTACCTACCCTGTAGGTTTGTCATGAGGGTCAAGTGAGTAAATTTGTGGGAAACACTGCAGTGTGGTGGTGAAGGGTGTTAGTTCTGGATCTCAGCCTGCTAGTCGGCAGCTGTGTGCTCTTGGGCAGTTATTTAACCTGCTGGGGCCTCAACTTTTCCCTCTGTGGAATGGGGATAATAATAGGATACACCTCAGGGCCTTTGCACTTGCTGTTTCCTCTGCCTGGGGTGTTTTTCCCCTACATATCTGCATATCTGCTTCCTTACTTACTTCAAATGTCTCCAAGTCAGAGGGGCCCTCCCTGACCATGTGCCTAAAACATCACCATCTGGAACACGCTACCCTCCTTACTTCACTTTGGTTTTCTTCTTGAAGCTTGTCAGTAGCTGACATACTATATATTTATTTCTTAGTCTGTATACTGTCTGTACCCCAGGGAATTGTACACTCACCAAGGGCAGGGAATTTGCTCACTGCTCTGTCCCCAGACCCTTGACAACACCTAGAGCGGTGCTGGCCAGTAGAACTTCCCGCACTGATAGAGATGCTCTGTGCCTGTGCTGTCCAATGCAGTAGCCACTAGTCACACGTGGGTTTCACACTCTTGAGACTGAAGAGTGTAATCTTAACTCTGATTTAACATTAATTGGTTGAAAAACCGCCATGTACTGGAGAACGCAGTCCAGGGCAAAGGAGCCCTCAGTAAATGCTTGTTGAGTGATTGTTGAAAGGTAATTAACTTCTTTTGCCTCTGTTTCTGCATCTGTGAAATGGGCATAAGAATAGCTCACACCCCTTGGCTGATCATGAAGATTAAATTTGACTGGCGCCTGCCACACAGTGAAGGCTCTGTCAGTGCCAGTGATTGGTGGTTGTCTTTACCGTGAAGCTTGTGGCTGTGGACAAAGGCACAGGGAGGGTGACCTGGTCCTTACCAGCTGCAGAGGCCTCTGTGCTCTGTCTTGACAGCTCTTGCCACCTCTCAGGAGCGGAGAAGAAGGGTCTTTTCCCAGCATTCGCTGGAGGCCAGGCCCAGGGAGCCCCTTTCACCTCCAGACCTGCCCCACTGGCTCCTCCCCTGCTGCCTTTGTGCAGGCCCAGGAGGCAGGCGGGGCCGCCCCGGTCCAGCCTTGGCCCTTGCCGGAGAGGCCTCTCTATCGGCCCCCAGAGGAGGAAGTGGCTGGGCTGGCAGCGGGTCCCCAGTTACCGCGCACGTGACCTGCTGGGCTCCTCAGTTCCTGAAAGCCTGAGAAGAACTCCCCAACCGGCCTTTCTCAGCCCCGACAGGGGCTCCCCAACCGGCCTTTCTCAGCCCCGACAGGGGCCGGCCGCAGAAACTCACTCTCGTCAGCTTCAAAGGCTGAGAAATTGTTGCAGTTTGGCGGCAAGGTCCGCACAACCCTTTGTACCAAGACTTGGCAGGAATTAGATGCTACAACAGGTCAAAGCAAAGAACCAGGACCGTGACAGCCCCCTGCCTTCTGCTCTGTCCTGACTGCCCACACCAGCCCACGGAGAAGCATTTCCATGTCGGTATTGTTTTGTTACCCTTAGACACACGAATGTTAACAGCAAAACAAAAGGAAAGAATTGCAAGTTGTTCTCATTACTCAGAGTAAATCAGGGTTCTGTAGGCTCAGCGTTTTTGACGTTTTGGTCTGGATAATTGTTTGGGGGCTGTTCTGGGCAGTTTTGAATGTTTAACAGCATCCTGGTGTCTATCTGCTGGTTGCTGGTAGTACCTCCGCACTCCACCCCCCAGCCAGGTCATGGCAGCCAAAAATGTCACTAGACACAGCCAAGTGTTCTTTGGGGGGCATAGCCATCCCTGCTTGAGAGCCCCAGGCTGGGGAAAGCTTCCAGAGCCTTAGAGCCACCTACTCCTGCCCCTTGATGCTGTTGGTGAGGATGGGGTCCTGGGTTGGGACAGACCTGCCCTCGGTGACACTTAGAGTGAGGTGTGGAGTCAGGGCTGGACTCCCTGCCTGCTGCTCTCCCCGGCCCCCCTGCCTCTGACCCGTGGCTGGAGAGCCTGGAAATCCTCGGACCCCGAGCTCTTTGACTAGGGACATTGGGACTATTTCCCCTCCCTCCTCCCTGATCTGCTCACGGCCTGCTTCCTCTCCACAGGGACCGCGATTACCACCTGAAGACGTACAAGTCGGTGCTGCCCGGGAGCAAGCTGGTGGACTGGCTGCTGGCCCAGGTGAGAGCTCCTCTGAGCAAATGTGACCCGTCGTCCCCCTCTGCCCAGGCCTGAGGGGCTAACCAGGATGTTGGCCTTTGAGGTTTAAAAAAATTGTTTTTTAATTACTTTTTTAATTGCGGTAAAATACACATAATAGAACATTGATCATCTTAACCATTTTTAAGTGTACAGTCCAGTGGCCCTAAGTCCATTTCCATTATTACGCAGCCATCACCCCCATGCACTTCCAGAGCTCTTTCCATCTTGCAGAACTGAAACTCTGTCCCCATTAAATAGTAACTTCCCATTCCTCCCTCCCCCCGGCCCCTGGCAGCCGTCCTTCCACTTTTTCTCTCTGAGTTGGCCGGCTGTAGGTGCCCTGTGTAGGTGGAATCATGCAGTGTTTGTACTTCTGTGTCTGGCTTGTTTCACTCAGTATAATGTCTTCAGGGTTCATCCATGTTGTAGTCTATATCAGAATTTCCTTCCTTTTAAAGGCTGAATAATATTCTCTTTTGAGGATAGAGCACATTTTATTTATCTATCAGTTAAGGGACACTTGGGTGGCTGCCACCTTGAGGCTTTCCTTTTTAAAAGTGGGACGGTCCCGGGCAAACAGGGACAAGTTGGTCTCATCCTGCCATCAAACCGGAGCCTCCATATAGGGCTTGCCAAGTTATTCCCTTATCCTAGGCTCCCAGTGAGTGGGGGCCGGGCAGAGTCTTGGAAAAATCTCTGTGCTGACTTCGCTAAAACTTCCCAAAGGTGATTGTTCCGTCGAGGTGCCATGGACACTCTTACCTACCTGCCTCTTATACCTTATGGCTTCTGTTTGCAGGGCACTTACTCTGGGCCAGGCCCTGTCTGGACTTTGTGCAGTATCTCACTGAGTCCTCCAACCCATTTCCAGACAGGGAACTGGGGCCCAGAGAGGCCAAGTGCCTGGTTCAAGGGCACACAGCCTGGCAGCAGTAAAGCTGGGAATCGGATGGGTGCATCGTACGTACTTAGGCCTCATTTCTGCAAACTTTTCAGGGAGCCTGCAAGAATGTTCATTCATAGTCTATAAGAAGAACGTAATGTCTCCAAAGACAAGAAGACAACTGTGAAATCTGAATGTTTAAACTTTCATGGAGTGCAGCTTTATGGCAGCCTTATTAACTGTTAAGTTTAGCATTCATAGAAACTTCATTCCATTCAAAAACAATTTGTTGCCTGGATTTTCTCATGTCGAACAAATTCCTGATGATTGCCTAGAGATCATAGCCAATCTATGTAAAGTAAATGCTTCTTGGCGTCAAATAACTTCAAAATCAAGTTTAGAAAAATTCTTGAAAAAAAATTTTCAAGCCCCCAAAACGTATTTAATGTAGGATGTGGGTGCATTTTAATATGTTTGCTATGATGTGGGGCCCTAAGACACGGGAAGTCTTAAAATGACCTTGGATTTGAATTCAGATTTGCACAGCTGGGAAGCACACAGGTGCTAACCATTGCACTACACCGCACACCGCCCCCTCCTTAGGATCCCCTGAAGCCAGCTCAGAGCATGTGCTTTATTTATAGCCAGGCAGGCCTGGGTTCAAATCTCAGCACTGCCACTTCTCAGCTGAGCGATCTTGGACAAGCCGCTTAACCTCTCTGTGCCTCACTTCCCACACCAGTAAAATGAAGCTCAAAACAATACCTTCCCGTTTAGATTATTTTGAGGCTTCAGTGAGTTAATCACCTAAAGTGCTTATTAGAACAGTGCCTGGTACAGAGTAGTTGCTTAGTAAATGGAACTGTTACTATAATAATTCCTCATCTCCTTCCCAAAGGATTCAGGGTGCCTCAAAATTCCACGCAGCGTGGAAGGAAGGCTGAAGAGATTACAGAGGGACTTGGGGGTGCAGGAACAGACGGCTGGGGAGAGCCGAGGGGCAATCTGTTTGGGGTCCCATCTTCTGAGTGGGCTGTGACGGGGGTGGGGGTGATTTATCTTGTGGTTTAGGTTCTTCGTTCAGACCCCAGACATGCCGGGGTGTAGGGCTCTCTGAAACGCTGCTTCTCCCCACCTTGGACCTTTGTGGCCTCATGTTTCCTGAGCTCCACGGCTGACTGTTGGTTTCAAAGCACGATGTGGACTTTGCCTTAAGTGGCGAATCCCAGGCCTGAGCTGGGAGTGGGGTGGGTTACCGAGCTGATGAGAAGTCAGTGAACCTGGGAAATATCTGGAGATGGAACCACAGGATGCACCGCTCTGGGGCTGGGAAGGGGTCACGGATGGGTCCTGGGGTTTTGGCACGGTGGGTTTTCCCGTCATTCACAGTGATGGGAAGCCGGTGGGGGGGGGGAGAAGTTGAGCATTCTCCTTGGCCGTGGAAAGGCGCTGCCTTTGGGGTGCCCACTGTCCTCCCTAGTGGAGTGGAGGAGGTGGGCGGGGGAGGGGCAGGCTTTGCACACCTGCTGCTCAGGAGGCATCTCTACCGCAGATACTCTGTTCGTTGTCAGCTCCTGGGTGGTATTTACAATGAGGGGGCAGAAAAGAGTGTAGAAAAATCCGACAAGAGGGCTCATGGGCTCATCCCTTTTTTCCTCCTAACACCTGCTGTGTATAAGGCACTGTTTTAGGTTCTGGGGGGACAGCAGTGGACAAGACAGACAACGCTCCCGCCCTCGTGGATGTTAAATTCTGGTGAGGGGTAGGAGAGGTGTTTAATAAACAAGGAAAAGTAGTAAAATACTTTGTTAGCTGGTGCTAGGTGCCAGCTCGGTGGGAGCTACTGGCGGGAGTCGACCTTTCACGTGGGTGGGTGGGGATGTGGTTGTTCACAGGCGGCAGAGAAGGTGGTGCTTTGAGCAGGGACCTTTGAATAGAGACCGGAGGGAGGTGGGGAACGAGCCAGGGGCCATCTGGGGCCGGAGCTTTCTCTGAGCGGACAGCAGCTCGGAGGCTCTGAGTGGGATGAGCTTGGAGGGTCTGGGGGTGGGGAGAGGCCAGTGTGGCTGGAATGGCGTGAGCGAGAGGGAGGGTGATGGGGAAGCTGGTGGGCAGCCAGCCCCAAGGGACCTTGTGAGCTCTTGGGAGGATTTGGGCCACTGCAGGGCTCTGAGCACAGATGGGACAGCATCTGACTTCGGTGGGATAAGATGCTCGGGCTGTCGGGGGACGAGGTTGGCAATCGGGAGACCAGTGAGGAGGCGGCTTCAGAACTGCAGGTGGGGAGCGTGGTGGCTGAGAACCGGGTGGCCGCGGGGGAGGGGACAAGAGTGGTCAGGTTTGGGATTCTTTGAAGGGAACCCTAACAGAGTCTGCTGTTGAATGGACGGAGTGGGCGGCAGTGGTGAGAGACACAGGAGTCTTGAATGACTGCAAGGCCCTTGGCTGAGCTGGGAGGCTCAAGAATGCGCCCTGGAGCACCCCGGCAAGGAGGAGAACCGGCCAGAGCAGCGGCCTCTGTTCGTTTCTCTTTATGATCGGTGTTGGGCACGGCAGGGGCCTGCTTGTGGCCCGTGCTGTCAGATTAGCTGTGATCCTGGCCGAAGGCCCCGTGGAGTAGCCTGAGTCATTGTCAGTTGGTCCAGAGGACCCCCCTCCCCGCCCCCTGCCGCCATCCCCCAGCATACAGTCGCAGTGGAGGCAGGGGGCGGACGGTGGAGTGAAGGTTGCAGCTGACCCTCTGTCCACTTCAGCAGGCCTCGCATGGCTTGGCCTGGTCTGGGGACACAGGGAAGCTAATTGGAGTTGACATAGGATGGCTTCCATGCGATTGACCGAACGACAGCTGGCATCTGGCTCCGGGTCAGGGAAAGGGGGGGACGGTGTGCGTGTGGGTCTCTCTGTGGGGGAGAGGTTGGTGACGAGGATGTGGCCTTGAAGACTGCTTACAGCAGGTCTTGATTTCAAGAGTCATCCCCACCTGCACTTTAGCAGGCAAGTCAAGAAGAAAACATATAATTGTGTAGTTCAGCAGGGTTATTTTGCTTTGAACACATGTTCATTTCTAACTCTAGGTCATTCTGCTCCTTGAAACAAAATGTTGATTGAAACCCCTTAGATCAGCTAGAAATACTTTTGGCTGCACATAGTAGGAAACCTGACTTACACAGTCAAGACATTTTTCTCTCACATAATAGGAAATCTAAATTATACAGTAAAGACATTTTTTGCTCATATAACTAGGCGTCCAGAGTTCATGGTCCTAGAGCTCAACAATGCCATTTATACCCATGCTCTTTCCATCATTTTGTTCTGCCATCTTGCCAGCTGCCTCATTGTCATAAGACAGCCGCCACAGCTCCAGGTAACACATCTATGTAGACCTATGGCCAAAGGCAGGCAGCAGGGGCAGTTGGAAAGAGCTTTCTCACTATGTTTATTAGGAGAGGAAACTTCCCCCAGTCCCCTCCCTTGCCCAGTGGTCTTCCCCTTAGGTCTCATGGCCAGGTGGGTCCCTCATGTACCCCTAAACCACTCCCTGGGGAAAACAATAAGGATTACTGAGAGTGCCTTAGAATTCCTCAGAATTCATCCCTTGAGGCTGGGGGAAGGGCTCCCTACCAACTACTCAGATGAACGAGAGTTCTTTTAGCTCAGAGGATAAGGAGGGTATTAGTCATTTGATTGACAAGCTATGTACTGTATCACTTCTGATCTTCTGTGTGTATTATCTCATTTAATCTTCAGAAAACAGTTGTTGTCCCCATCGTACTGATGAGGAAACTGAGGCTCAGATTATGTAACTTGCCTCAGGATACACAGAAACGAGGTACTCCTATAAGATTGTGTGTGGTCGGGGGCCTTCATGACGCCTTGGTAGTCAATAATAATAGAAATTGTAATAATAATCCTCTGTATTGATTATAGCTTGTACTGTGGAGTCTGAGTGGGGAATACCACTGAGAGGTGGCAGAGGGCTTGGAAAGTCAAGGGCAAATCTGGGGATAAAAAGTACAAGTGAGGAAATGAAAGTCAGAGAGGTTAAGGAATTTCCCACGGTCACGGTTGGCCAAACAGGGGTTTGAACCCGGGGGATCCAGCTCCAGGGTTTGCTCTCCTCACCTCTTTGCTCATGTTTTTTTGGTCTGTCCTGCCTGGGCTCCAGGATGCCCTAGGCTGTGGCCGTCAAAAGGAGGGCGGGGGTCGGTGGGCTGGGGCAGGAGAGAGCAGGGACAGGCCAGGAGCCAGGTGCGGGAGGGCTCATATCTGCTGGCTCCTGTTCCGGCTCTGCAGAAATGTGCCCTGAGCGCCCGCTACGCTGACCTCCATGCTCGGGCAGATGGCAGTGCTGACGGCGGCGGGGTTTCTAGCCTCTGGGGTGGGGTGGCAAGGCTGGGGTGGGCGAGCAGGCAAAGGGCCAGGCCGGCAGCTCAAGGCACCAGCAGAGGCAACAAAGGATAAACAAGGACAGGACAGGAGCCCTGGCCGTAACGCTGGGTAACTCTCCTCCCCTCTTGGAGCCTCAGTTTCCCTATTTGTAACTTGGAGGGAAGGTCCAGCTGTAAAAGGATTCCATTCTCATGCTGTAAACTTGGGCAAGTGCCAAGCCTGTCTGTGCCTCAATTTCTTCATCTGTCAAATGGGGTTAATAAGAGCGATTGCCTCTGGGTTGACCATCTAGGTAGTTAGGAGGAGCTGACATGGGCACTGAGACCTGAAAAGCCAGGGCAGGGCATTCCAGGGGGAGGAAGGATAGGTGCAAAGGCCCTGAGGTGGGGTCACATGTCGTGTGTGGAAGCAGCAGCAAGGAGGCCGTCGCGGATGGAGCCCCCAGTGAGGGGGGCTGGTGGGTGAGTGGGGGATGAAGGGGAAGTGTGCTGCTGAGGTTGATTGCACAGGGCCGTGTGTGCCTGTGCCTTCCTCTGGGAGGGGAGAAGATGGGGACTGGATGACTTTCGGTTTCCCCATGGCTGGCAGGATGTGGGGTGGGGGCTTGCTTTTCAGGCGGTGGACGCACCCAGCGTTGGCATATTTCACTCTTGACCAGAGAATCCCTGTGCTGTTCTCACTTTGGAAGCCACCCCATGGGTCACCCCAGGGCCCTTTGGAGAGAAGAGAGGCCGGGACGGGCTGGGATGGGCTGGGAGCCCAGGTTGTGAGAGCTTCGGAAAGCTAGGTGGGCTCCAGACGCCTGCCCGGGCCCCCTGGGCTGCAGGGCTGGGCCTGCCCGCCTCCTGGGCCCCTCACGGCTGGGGGCGGCTGCTCCGGATGTGGCCTCTTGCATGGATGGCCGCCCTGCTGGCAGGGCTGTGAGCCTGCTGGCTCTCCAGCCGCTGGCCCGCGGTCCCACAGGACAGATTTGTCATCTCTGAGTCAGCCTGGGGCAGCTAGAGCAGCTGAGGCCAGTGGCTCCCCCAGGCTCTGCTCTGGGGCCTTGGCAGGCTAAGGCCTGCAGCTCTGAATTCATTTCTCCTGTAGCTGAGGAATTCCCTCCCTGGCCCCTCCACTGCTGGCAGGGGCCTGGGGGGGATACACCAACAGTGGAGGCCTCTGGCCTGGCTCTGTCGGGCCAGTGCCTCTTGGAATAACTTCTCACTTGGGCAGTATTTTAAACGAGAGGCCGGCTGAGCGGAGCGAAGCTCATTGACCTGGCTACAGACTAATGCATGAGTTAGTCCCTGCTGACAATGTCTTTATTCAATCAGCAAGTATGTACTGAGCACCTACTGCATGCCAGGCTCTGTTCTAAGCACTTAGGATTCAGCAGGGAACACAGTAGATCAAAGGCCTTTTCCTTAGAGCTGACCTTCTCACTCACCCTGCTTTCGCCGGCCATGTTATTTTCTGTACTCTAAGCTTTGTCCACCTCTGGACCTCTGTCCGTGCTGTTTCCTTGGCCTGTCACTTCCCCTACGTACACACACAGCTCACATACTTTGCCTGGATATACTGAGATGATTTGGGTTGCAAGAAACAGAAACAGTATCTGGCTAACTTAAGGAAAGTAAAAAAGGGAAGGTGACTTATTGAGAAGTCCACAGAGCACCCACAGAGTCAGAGGGAGACCCAGGAGCCAGGTCCTAGGAGGAACTGGCACCAGGAGACTCCCAGCTTCTCGGGAGCAGGCGCGGAGGGGCACCGTCTCCAGGGCACACTCTCGGGGAGAATCGGCACCAGCTGTTCCCTGACCTTGGGTTCCTCTGCTCAGGGAGGAGCCAGGTCAGTTAGGAGTTGAACTTGATTTCTAGTATCAGAGAGCCAACTACAGAGGCTGAAACAAATTAGGGGTTTATTTTTCTTCGGTATGAGAGAAGCCCGGAGGTTGGTGGTCCAGAGCTGCTAGTACAATCTCATGATATCTTTGAAGACCACGCCTGCTCTTTCTTTTTGCTCTGCCATCCTTAGTATGTTTCTATTTTTGAGGTCACATTGTGCTCTAGGGTGACTGCAGGAGCTCCAGCCATCGCACCTTTGTTCCAGGCAGGAGGAAGAGAAAGGAAGGACTGGGGACAAAGAGTGTTTTGCCAGAGCTCCCTATCAGTGGTTTCTGCTCATATCTCATTGGCCACCTCTAGCTGTAATGGAGGCTGGGATCTGTGGTTGTCTAGGTAGATGAATTGCTGTCTGTAAGAGTGAGGGTTTCAGTACTAGGGCGGGATAGGGCCGGGGAGGGTTGTTGCTGGGCAGCCAGCAGTGTCTGCCACATAAAATCGCCATTTCTCGTTTGTGGTGTTTATGGCACACCATGCATTTCTCACATGTAAATAATTAACATGCAATTAAATACTTCTCTTGTTTGGTGTTTATTAATAACAGTCACAGACATGGTTGGGGGATACCACAGTAAACAAGACAGACACACATCCCTGCCCTTGTGGAGTCTCCGTTCCCGGTGGTGGTGGGCTTTTTCCCAGCCTGGCTCAGCCCCTTGGCTCAGCGGGTCCACCTAACACCCTCTGCTTCTTGTTCTGTTCCAGGGCGATTGCCAGACACGCGAGGAGGCGGTGGCGCTTGGTGTGGGCCTGTGTAACAATGGCTTCATGCACCACGGTAATCTGCCCCTTCCCCTTCAGCCCAGCCTCCCTGGGGTGGGGTGGGGGTCCTGTCCTGGAACAGAAGAGCTGGCAGGGACCCTGGTCCCTGGTGCATTTTATGGCGGGGGGAAACTGAGGCCCAGAGAGAGCAAGTGGTGGGCTGGCGGCTGCCCAGCGTGCCCGTGGGTGAGCCCGGGCTGGATGCCGAGTGGGTCTGTGCTGCCCTTCCCCACCCCACCCGCCCCGTTCTTCACTGATGGGGACATCACTTCAGGTGGCCAGTGGGGACCAAGGCGGCTGGTAAAGATTGTCTGCAAAACACAGACCGGATGTGAGGTCAAATCCATGGGCTTCCTAAGCCCTTCCTCCCTCATGGGATGTGGCCTCCCAGGGTAGGCAGTGAGGGTGGACGACGTGGACCTGGCCCACGGGCATCCGGAGAGGAGAGGAGAGGAGAGGAGAAGGGTCCGTGGGGACAGAGGACGGGCAGGTTGTGAGCATGAGAGAAAGGAGGCCAGGCGGGGCCTTGCCCCTCAGATGCCTCACTCCTCCCCACACAGGGAGAAGCACCTAAGAGGGAGAGAGGCGGACGGTCTGAGATGGTCCTGGGCCAGGAAGCTGGGGAGAGGGAGGGAGAAAATGGTTCCATTGACACCATTTTCAGTTAACACAGAAGTGATACTCTGCATGCCCAGCCTCCTCCTAAGAATTCTCCATGTAGTAATAAGTTTCGTCCTTGGGGCGATCGATCCTTTGATGTTGGTATGAATGTCATCCCCGTCTGTAAACGAGGAATGGAAGCTCAGGCAGCTGGGACACTTGCTCAAGGTCACCTGACAAGGAGGGGCTGGGATTTGAACCCAGGCAGGCTGGCGTCGCAGGACACATGTCAACCACTGAGCTCTGTGGCCTGTCCTTGTGGCCCTTGGGGAGCCCTGAGGCTCCCACCCTTTTGGGACGAGTGGACTTTGAACCTCCACTGAGGAGCCTTTCTCCTGTTTCCAGAACACTCCCCAGGGCCTTGTCACTTGCAGTTTCTCTCGCCCGGGTGTCCCTCCCTCCCTGCCTCACCCCCTCACTTCTTCAGTGTTTCTGCTCAATTCGTGCCTCCCCAGCGAGGTCACCTGGCCACCTGCTAGGATGGCTCCTCTCTTTCCTCACCCCCTGGACCAGCTCAGATTCGCTTTTCTCCCTGGAGCTGCTCTGTCCCTGCGAGGCTGATTCCACACCTCCCCTCCGTCTTTGCTCATCCTGCTGTCTTCCAGAGGCCGCCTCCTGCGTGCAGGCACTGTGCTAGGCTCTGGGGACCGGGGTGAGCACGATGGATGCAAGTCTCGCCCTCGTGTGCCCGTACGCGTGTGTGCGCGTGTGCGAATCACACGACAGTAAATAAGTACATTTTCTGGACTCTTGTGAGTGTGTGAGGAGGACTTGGGCTCTTACTCTAGTGAGCTAGGCGTCCCGGAGGCTTCTGAGCGGGGGAAGGACGTGCCTGGCTGGGCTTCTGCAGGTCCCCTCTGGCTGCCCGCGGAGAGTGTCTGTGAGGGTGGGGCGGAAGCAGGGAGGCCAGGGAGGAGGCGGCTGTCATAGTCCAGAGGAGGGACCACGCTGCTTGGATGCACGTGGTGGCAGCGGGGGCCTGAGACTCGGGAAGGGCTTCTGGCCATTCCTCCTCCCAGCGTCTGCTCTGTGCTCCAGCTCAGGGGTTGGCAGACTCTGTCTGCAGAGGGTCAGACAGTAAATATCTTCGTCCTTGGAGGCCACACGGTCTCTGTCACAGCCCAGCTCTGCCCCTGTAGCCTAAAAGCAGCTGCAGGGGGATGTGTAAACAAGTGGGTGTGGCTCTGAGCCAGTAAAACTTCATTTAGCAAAACAAGTTTTCTACCCCTGGTCTAGCTGCTGGATTTACTCTCCCTTCAGCAGGGAGAGAGAGGCGCCCCTGGGGTGACAGGTCATCGGATTTGCCCCCTGCCTCGTAGCTGGCAGGCCCGGTTTTGGGCCTGACTCGGCGGACTGCCGGCAAAGCCCTGCTCCTCCCCGGCCTCAGTTTCCCCATCTTTCCCTTCCCATCTGAGCTCAGCGTGGCCACGGCTCTGTGGGGTTGGGACTCACTCTGGGGCAGGTCGGGAGCCCGGCAGCCTCGGTCATTCCCGAAAGCCGCTCTGTTCCCTGCGGGGGCCCTCGCAGCTCCATTTCCCCCCCACTCCCGTCAGCTGGGCAGAGCCTCTCATTTGTGGGTGAGAGTAATTAGGGGTCCACCCCAGCTGCTATTTTGGGAAGGCGGCTAGCTGAGGACGTTGTGGAGGGGGTGATCCCAGGCAACAGCAACACCCTCAGGGTCGCTCAGGGAGAGAAATTGCAGGGCGCGGTCCTTGCTCCCTTGTTCCTGCCACGAACTCAAAAATAGGCTGAAAGAGGAAAGGGCCAGATCCGAGGGTTGTGGCCGCTGCAGAACGCAGGCTAGGGTGCAGGGTGGGGCGTGGGGCAGGGCCCGTGTGGCGCCTCCCGTGGTGTCCGACCCAAGCTCCCAGGGCTCTGAGGTGTCCCCGGGGAGGGACCCAGAGGCCAGCGGTCCAGTGCCTTGGGCACATACAGGGAAACTGAGGCTCCCCATTTAATCCTCGCAGCCACCCCGGGAAGTTGGTGCTGTTATTATCCCCACAGATGAGGAACCTGAGGCTCAGAGAGGCTAAACGGCCGTGAAGTTGGGAGGGGCCGGGCAGGGATTTGAACGTGGATCTGTGCCCGTCTCATGAAGCCTGGCCAGTGGCCTCGACTGGAAGTTGGGAGTGGTTGGCTCTCACCTGGCTGAGCTCCCGGACTCCGGGATTCCAGATGTTTCCCCACATATTTCAGCCGAGACACGAGACACAACACGGTGCTTCCTCTTCCCACTCCCTGAGTCTTTTAGCCTCGTGTTTACAGTGGAGGGGAAGCCAGCCGGCCTCCTGGGGCCTGGCTCCCAGCTCTGGGGAGAGCAGCAATTTGTGTGTCTGTTGTCTCCAAGGAGGTGATAGAGGTGGCCTGAGAACGGTGCTCACAAACAGCGAGCTGTCCTGGGAAAGGAAGGAGACAGGAAGGAAGGGCTCCTGATGCTTTCCATGTCACCAAAGGTCTTCGGGGATGGCGGGGACGTCGCGAAGCTAAGGCAGCTGCTTGTTCTTCTTTCAGGGGCTTGCTGACTTCAGACGACTGCCTCGATTTCTCCCCTTTATTTAATTTGTCCTCGCCCCCATCTATCAGGCCAGGCTGGGCAGTATGGTGAAGAGGAGGAGCCTGGGCTCTGTGACCTTGGGCAGTTTATTTAGCTCCTCTGGGCTTCAGTCTTCCTGTCTTTAAAAAGGGTGCAGCAGGTCCTTCTTTGTCTGCGGAGTAAGTGAACTTAAGCCTGTATCCCCGGCGTGCCCTGCACGAGAAGGTATTTAGTTAAATTGTAATCCACAGGGACCACATCACATGCTGATTGTTACTGGTTCTTTTTATTCATTTTCCTGCGACTTGTCTTAGAACAGAGGTCAGGAGACTTTTTCTGTAAAGGCCCAGATAGTAAATATTTTAGGTTTTGTGGACCATCCAGTCTCTTGCAATTATTTAATTCTGTCATTGTGGCCCCAAAGCATCCCCCAGACGATATGTCAATAAATGGGTGTGGCTGTGTCCCAATAAAACTGTTTCTAAAAAGCAGGAGTGGGCCACATTTGGCCCACAGGGACTGAGTGTGTTAGTCCCTGGTCTAAAGGGTTTCACTGTGGTCTCTTTCTGATTGTCAGTGAGGGTGAGTTCCTTTTCATACAATTGCCGCCCATTTAGATTTTCCCATATGTTAGTTGCCCATTCATATCCTTTGCCCTTTTATCGATGAGTTTCCCAGCTTTCTCTGGTTGATTTGTTGGAGTTTCCTATATATTCTAGGTATTTATTCTTTGTTGGTTTTAGACAGTACAATTAGTTTTGAATCTGCGGCCTGCCTATGGCCTTCCTACTGAATGGAAGAAGTCCTTAATTTTATCATAGTGCTTTTTGGGGGGTCTCGTATATGAACTCCTTTTCTGCTCTAGGACAGAGATGCTCTCCTGCATCTTGTTTGGTGAGCTTTAGCTGTTCTGTGCCTGTGTAGGTCTTTAATCCAAAAGGAGTTTATTGTTATATATGGTATGAGGCAGGGCTCCGGTTTTATTTTTTTTTCCCCGTGAGTCAGTTTTCCCTGTACCATCTGTGGGATACTCCAGTGATCGTTCAGCGTCCATCACATGCTGAGTTCCCATAAGCACAGCGTCCTCTCATGTGATTGCTGTTCTCTTCCACTGGCTTTTAATCTGCTTCTGCTGTGGTTCCACACAGGTTTTGTTACCATGGCTTTGTACTATGCCTTTATAGCAGTGGGGCGAGTTCAGCTTTTTCAAGGGAAGTCAGAGAGCCAGGCTTCTATGTTGAATACCCTAATGTGTTGGCATTGGCACAGGATTTTACTTAATAGAGCCAAACCAAACTTGTCCAGGGGCTGATTCCGGCCCGTGGCTGCCAGTTGGCAGATGCTCCTGAAAGCTTCCCATGTGAGCCTGACCTTGCACTTGCATGTCTGTGGGTTCACAGTGCTGGAGAAGAGTGAGTTCAAGGATGAGTCCCAGTACTTCCGTTTCCACGCAGACGAGGAGATGGAGGGAACCAGCAGCAAGAACAAACAGCTTCGCAGCGACTTCAAGCTGGTGGAGAACATTCTGGCCAAGCGCCTGCTGGTAGGAGCAGAGCTGTGCCGCTGCATCTTCCTTCCCAGACCCGCCTGCAGGCCCGGGAACTGGGCAAACTTCAGGTTATGGCTGGAGAAGTTGAGGTCAACTTGGAGTACCCAAGAGTATGGGGGATTCTAGGTGGTGGCTGGCAACGCTGCCCAGAGGCCAGGTTGCTTTACTGGACAGACTACCCTCTTGACAGATGAGATTGGGCTCGCTGGGCTCCTTTTCTTTTGCTTCCCATCTCCCCTTGTCTGCCCCACACCCCAGCCTAGCCTTGTGCAGGGAGGATGGCCTCCTGAGTCCTGCAGGACTCCTCCTGCACACGAAAATCTTGTGTCTTCTGGGCTGTCACCCTGTCCTTGTTCAGTTGCTGTAAATAGCCTTGCAGTTAAGGTAGAATATTTACCAGCCTGTTCAGATGTTTTACTAGCCTAGCCCACCAAATCCTGTTTCTCTCCCACTGGTGAGCAGCGGCCTCCATCTTAAGGCCTGGCCCACAGCAGGCAACTGGGAGAGAGGCTTGGAGAGGTTAGGTCTCTTGTCATTGCCAGAGTTGAGGCCGAAGTCCACCTGATGGGAAGGCAGCTCCATTAACTTCCTTCCTATAGTACTTATGGGGGCTGCTGTTCCAATTCCCATTTATTGCACAACAAAGCCCTCCAGTACTCCCAATCACACTTAGGATAAATCCAGTCTCTCACCATGGCCTTCAAGACTCGTCATGCCTCTCCAGCTTCATCTCCTGTGCTCTCCCCTTCTTCATCCCACCCACCCCAGCCACTCCAGCCACCCTGATCTTCTTTCTTATCCTCCAGTACCTTGGAGCCTGACTCAGGGCCTTTGCACATGCTGTGCCCTCCGCCTGAAGCACTTTTCTCCACCCTTTATAAACTTCTGTTCCTCACTTTATTCAGGTCTCAGCTCAGATATCACCTTCTCTGGCCGCGCTGCCACACCACTTCCTGTCCCTTTAAGTCATTTGTTAATTCAAACTACATGCACTCCCTGCACCACATTCTATAGTTCTTTGTTTGTAGTCTGTCTCCCCCAGTAGATAGTCAGCTGCACGAGGGCAGGAACCGTCTGTCTTGTTCAGTGCTGTTTCTGGAACAGTAAAGTACCTGGCCCATATAACAGGCAGCAGCTCAGCACATATTTATTGAACGAATAAATGCATTTCCCTGTATCCCCACCACCACTGACCCCCCCCCCCGAACCCACCAACCTGCCTGTCATCCTGTGATGGGGAGGGACGGCTCCTCCCTAAACCCCCTTCCTGTCCCCACGTTCTTGGTGGCCGGATACCTTTGGATCCATTTTATTCATTAAGTCAGTAAGTTGTTATTGAGCACCTACTGTATGCCAGCAGATGGGGAGACAGTGGTGCATAAATAAGGAGGCTCTGTCCTCAGGTTGGGGAGAGGAAGGGGAGACAGGCAATGAAAAGTAAACTAATACGTGTGGTCAGCAGCAGGCTGAAGCATGAGCCCAGTGGCGGGTCTTCACATGACAGATACGTATTGAGCATCTTCTGCGTCCTGGCACCATCCTGCCGCACCCCACCCCCCAGTCTGTACCCTGAGTAGATCTGGGGCACGAAGAGCTGGCAGGATCACGGTTCTCACCATGGGTGCCAAGGTGGGGTTGGCTCCAGGACCCCCTCCCTGCCTCACCATCTCTCCTGCCTCGGACCCTCAGATCCTGCCCCAGGAGGACGACTATGGCTTCGACATCGAGGAGAAGAACAAGGCCGTGGTGGTGAAGTCAGTCCAGAGGGGCTCGCTGGCAGAGGTGAGGCCGCTCAGAGGGGCCGCCCTGGCTCGGGCTGGGTGCGGATGGGAAAGTGGGGCATCTCTCCTCGTTTCTTGAGGCAGGCCGGCTCAGAAAGCCCTGGGATGTCAGTGGTCCCTCCTTGTTCATTGCCCTGGTGGGGAAACCGAGGGTGGGGCAGTCTTGTCTGCAGAACCCACGGCTTGGGGCTGCCCTCCCAGCATGTGCCACCAGCTCCCCCTGCTGGCCGTACGGGGTGGTGCATGAAAACGACCCGAGGGTCTGAATCCGCTCCGATTATGGAACAAATATCCGGGGTTGCTGTGACATGGATACAAGGTCTGGAGCAGGACAGCCAAGGATTCAGCCCCGGGTCCTCTCAGCTGTTCCCAGGGGGTGTGCAGGTGGGTGGGAGAGAGGCACCTGCCGCTTTGTCCAGGTGCTCTGGTTGCTTCCTCGTAGCGATTAGCAATGTGTACGGCTGCAAGTAGCCACATGCTGGCCTCAGTGGCAGGAACCGCGGGGCTTCATTTTTCTAATAACATAAGCAGTGAGAAGGAGGTGGTTGTGTCTTGGTTCGGGGTCGATGTCTCTTTGACTTTCCTGGCCAAGCCCTCGTGGTCACAAGGTGGCTGCCCCAGGTCCATGCCTTGTGTCCTCACACGGCTGGGCGGGAAGCACTGACAGCTCCTCCTCAGGGGAAAAGCGTCTTTCCCGTTAGCGCCCCCTGTAGGCCTCCCTCCATAGCTCGTTGGCCAGAAAGGGTCTCCCCAGCGCCCTAACTGCTTACCACAGAGGGGAGCGGGGCTGCCCTGGGGGGGCTCCCGCTGGTTGTGCTTGGTGCCTGGTGCCGGCTCTGTGCTGCCTGAATGCATTCAAGGCTCCTTAGTGAGGAGGAGAAGGGAGGGGAGGGACCAGTTACCTGGTGTGCTTGTCTCCCGCCCCACCCCCGCCCAGATGGCCGGCCTGCAGGTGGGGAGGAAGATCTTCTCCGTCAACGAGGACCTGGTGTTCCTGCGGCCCTTCGCAGAGGTGGAGTCCATCCTCAGCCAGTCCTTCTGTTCCCGCCACCCGCTGCGTCTCCTGGTAGCCACCAAGGCCAAAGAGTGAGTGTCCCCCCCGGGTGGGGTGTCTGGTGACCTTCCTCTCAGGTTGAGGAGTTGCCCGAGTCCTAGAGGTGTTGCTGGGGGCCCGAGCCGTCCCGATTCCCCGTGCTTCGGGCTCCTTCTGTGGGCACGTGACACAGTGCTGCTGCCTTTGTTCAGTCGACAGATGTTTGAGTGCCTGCTGTGTGCCCACTGGTGTGTCAGGCTCTGAGGATGCAGCCCCGTCTGGATGGATTCATTTCTACCCTCGTAGATCTCAGTCTGTTTGGAGGGTAGAGCAGGAGACAGACAAAAAACAAAGCAGAAAAGTAAGAGACATACTGAGCCAGGTAGCTCAGGTAGTAGTGAGCGTGGACCAATATATAAAGCTGGGACAGGAGATGGGCTGTGTGGAGGGGTGGTGGTCAGGGAGATGCCCCTGAGAACTGAGGTGAAGACCTGAAGGAGGTAAGGGAGCGAGTCAAGGGGACTTCTGGAGGAGGAGGGTTCCAGGCAGAGGAAACAGCGAGTGCAAAGGCCCTGGGGTGGAACTGTGGCTGGTGTGTTTGAAGAACAATGAGGAAGCTGATGGGGCTGGAAGAGAGTGAATGAGAAAGAGGGGTGGATAATGAGGTCAGCCAGGCCCTATAGGGCCTGTGCCCACGGTAAGGACCATGGAGCTACTGGAAGGTTCTGAGCAGAGGGGCGGCATGATCTGATGTAGGTTCTGGCCGAATCTCTCTGGCTGCAGGTGGAGAAGAGATTGTCAGGGGCAGGGGTAGAAGCAGGGGGAGTGGTAAGGAGGCTGGTGGCCCAGCCCCGCGTGGCAATGGTGGGGTGGAGAGAAGTGGTCGGGTACCAGATATAGGTACAGGGACAAGCATTTTCTGTTTTATAACCTGTGGATTTGGTTTTCACTTCTCCCTTCTATTTAAGGCAGATGCTCCCGGTTTTCTATTGATGAGAGTGATGGAAAGTTTTAAATAGGATTATTTCAGTAAAAAGACCTGTCAGTTTAGGGAAAATGATTGATAGTTTGGTTGGTATGTAGAAGTGGCAGAAATCACCAAGGTGGAACGTTCCTGGTGCAAGTTCCAGAAATACCTGGTGTTTGAGAACAGGCTCTCAAGACGGCCTTATCTGGCAGGTGGGGACGATCCAAGGCCCAATGTAGGGGGCACGCCCTTGGTAGGGGAGCCCCTGGATTAATGACACCTGCTGTATGACCCTGGGAAGGTGTTGCCCACTCTGCCCTGGTGACCCACCGCAGAATGGCCAACACCTGGGCTTTCAAATCATGCTCTCTGGGGGACACGTGGGCATTTTTCTAGAGTCAGCGCCAAGATGTGCTGGGTCACTTGTCACTCTCCCAAATCTGTGATTATCGAATAAAATGTTCACTGGCCAAGGTGCTGGTCTGGCTGCCACGAGGCCTCCTCTCACCAAGAGAATGGTGGAGAAGGGGTAGGAGGGTGAGTGGGAATTTCTGTGCATGGACTGAGTCTCCAAGGATGGGCCAGCTGGTTCTGATCAATCAAAGATCCTGCTGCCGTGGGCTTTGGTAGACGAGGTTTCTCTATACATTTGGACAGCGTGGTGCTACTGCTATTTGGGGTTTGATTTCCCAAAAGCCTGGGGGGCAGGGGCTCCCGGGGTGACCCCCTGGGCTGTCGGGAGCGGTACTGCTTTACCTTATGGCTGCTTTTGCTTGGTGCAGGATCATCAAAGTCCCCGATCGTCCAGAGGTTCTGTGCTTCCAGATCCGTGGAGCTGCCCCACCGTACGTCTATGCTGTGGGGAGAGGTGAGCGGGAGCCTAAGAGGTGGAGAGGGGAGCTTTGGGAGATGGGTTCGTGTGTGTGTGGAAGGAGTTCAGAGGCCCCCAAACCGTTACCTCCAGGCCTGTGCTTCTTAGTGTACCATTAGCACTTACCTTCTTTGCCTGAAGCCAAGGCTTGCAAACGCTTGTGGAGGGGGGTCAGGCAGTTACAAATGGGCAACTAAAATGAAGGCACTAGGGAGTGGCGAGGACTATGGCAAAGTGAGAAAAATACATGTTCACTCGAAAAGGGGCAGTTTTTCTTCAGCTGAAGCTCATTATTGCCAGGCAGGAATGTGGACCTCCTCCTGCCATATTTGGTTTTTTTTAAAGAAACCAGAAATAGGAATTTGGCCACACTTCTGTGGCCAGATAGATCCAGGCCATAGGCCAGCAGTTTGAGACCTCTGATTTCTTATTGCCTTCTCCTTGTGTGCTGTTTAAGAGGTTACTCTGTCCAGGAGATGAAACCAGATTGACCTGAGATACGGGATTCCCAGCCCTCTTTGCATCTGAGGGCCCCGTTTTTAAAGTTTAAACATTCATTGCCCACTCTTGTGGTCATAGTTGTACTTTTAATATGTATTGATCGAAAATGCATGTCACGATAGAAAGCTACAGAGAATTTGTTAATATCTTCAAGTAGGTTTTAATTTTATTTATCCCTAAAGCAGTGGTTCTCACCTGGGGGCAGTTTCACTCTCCAGAGGCATCTGACAATGTCTGGAGACATCTTTGGTTGTTATACCTTGGGGTGTGGGTGCTACTGGCATCTCATGGGTAGAGACCAGGGATGGTGCTGAACATCCTACAGTGCCCAGGACAGCTCCCCACAGCAGAGAAGTATGCAGCCCAGAATGTCAGTAGTGTTGAGGTGAGAAACCCTGCCTTAGAGCAGAATAGGTGTTTATAGGCAAACTAGGCAAAAATAGTAAGACAGCTGACATTTCTTGAGTCCTTACTAAGAGCCAGGTACGGGGCTAAATGTTTAACATGTTTCAACTCACCGAATCTCTCAAGAACCCTATGAGTAGATATTATTAGTGTCTTCATTTTACAGATGAGGCAGCCAAGGCACAGAGAGGTTATGGAACTTGCCTGAGGTCCCGCAGTTGGTCAATGACAGAGCCAGAATTTGAACCCGGGCTCCTGGGGTCCAGGCCTGTACTTGTCCCCATCACACCACGCGGGCCTGATTTTTTCCCGTTTACAAAGCTTGACATTCACTTGCATTTCTAGACCCTTCATATTAACCACACAAAACCCTGGGGTCCAAGCCCTGCCATTTGGGAATTGTGGTGTAGCTGAGAAAACATGCCCTTAGAGTCTGGTAGACCTGGGTTCGAAACCTGCCTTATCCTAGGCACGTGACCTTGAGAGAGTCACTTTGCCTCTCCGAGGCTCTGTCTCCCTGTCTGCAAAACGGGGCTGATCCCGGCCCCAGTATCAGGGGTTGTAGTGGGACTTTAAAGGAGATGAAGCTCTAGAGTGAAACGTTTCTGGATTCAAGTCCATCCTCCCTTGCTGCGTGACCTTGGGCTAGCTGCTACTTCTCTGAACCTCAGTCTCTTCTTCTGCAAAATGGGAATGCCAGTCCCTGTCCTGCCCACTGGCATGGGGTGGAGAGTGGCTGCAGGGTGCGGGGGATGGAGATGGCGTTTGGGGGAGTTGGGGTGGTGGGTGGGGCGGGGGACAGGTTCATCTGGCTACTTGCCCTTGCCTGGCACTGCCCCGGGCTCTCTTCGCCTGGCATCCAGCCTCGAGCACTCTTGTCCCCCTTAGGCTCTGAGGCCGTGGCCGCAGGCCTCTGTGCCGGCCAGTGCATCCTGAAGGTTAATGGCAACAACGTGATGAACGATGGAGCCCCAGAGGTCCTGGAGCACTTTCAGGCTTTCCGGAGCCACCGAGAAGAGGCCCTGGTGAGCCACCCGGCAGCTAAGGGGATCGGGGAAGCCCTGCTCATTGGCGTGGGGGTGAGGACCACGTTCCCTTCTCTGGGGAAAAGCCTGAAGGCACCACAGCGTTTTGGGTGGGGTGAGGTGGGGTGGGGCTGCCTACCTGGCAGGGCTGAGCTGGGCTTGGGCTCTAGGACCTCTCTGCTTCCTAAACCTCATGGCCTTGGTTTTCACAGCTGTGAAACGGGTGTGATAAGACCCTCTTTTCTTACCACGTGGGCACTTTGGGCAAATAATCACGTCAGTGGTAAAAAATTGATGTTCTACTTGGGTTGGGGACCAGAGTTCTGTGGAGGGTGATCCTAATTCATTGGTTCATTTAATAAGTGTTTATTGAGCACCTGCTGTGTGCCTGGCATGTTTCGAGGCCCTGGGGCCACGGGAGAGACAAGGTTCCTGCTCCCGTGGAGCTGACTTACATTTCCTATGGCTCCTCCTTCCCTGGCTTCTGTGTGGAGCACAGACTATAGACAGTGATGGCTGAGTGTGACTGCAGGTCCCTCAGGAAGGTTCCAGAGTGAAGTCTGGGAGGGCTCTCTGAAAGGTGGTGTTGCCGACAGGCTAAAAGCCTGAGCTTTGGAATTAGGGAACGGTGTGCACCTTGGCCCCTTCCCTTCCTCCCTGGGCTCCTGGCGTCGTGGCCGCCCCTCTTACTCTGCTCCCTGCACAGGGCCTGTACCAGTGGGTCTACCACACCCACGAGGATGCCCAGGAGGCCCGGGAGGCCCCCAGCGAGGACCCTAGTGGCGAGGGGGCCCGAGAGGAAGACCAGTCCAACTCAGGTAACAGGACAGGTGGGCCGTGTGACGGAGGTGCCAGCAGGGACTGGGTCCTCTGTGTGCACAGTCTTCCCGATCCCATCCAGTCCATCTCAACGCCATGGGTTCTGTGTTAGTCTCTGACTGCTACTGTAACAAAGTACCGCAAACCTGGTGGTATAAAACAGCACACACTGGGGGCTTCCCTGGTGGTGCAGTGGTTGCGAGTCCGCCTGCCGATGCAGGGGACACGGGTTCGTGCCCCGGTCCGGGAAGATCCCACATGCCGCGGAGCCGGCGCGTCCGGAGCCTGTGCTCCGCAGCGGGAGAGGCCACAACAGTGAGAGGCCCACGTACTGCAAAAAAAAAAACCAAAAAACCAAACAGCACACATTTATTATGTTACAGTTCTGGAGGTCAGGAGTCCGAAGTGAGACTCACCAGGCTATAATCAGGGTGTCAGCAGGGCTGCTTCCTTTCTGTGGCTCTATGGGAGAATCCATTCACTTGCCTGTTTCAGGTTCTAGAAGCTTGGCTCGTGGCCCCCTTCCTTCATCTTCAGAGCCAGCAGTGTTGGCCTGCGTCCTTCTCACACTGCCATCTCCCTAATTCTAACCCTCCTGGCTCCATCTTCCCCATTTAAGAACCCTGTGATCACACTGGCTTCACCTGGATCATCTGGAATAATCTTACTGTAAAGTCAGCTGACTAGCAGCCCTACTTCCAGCTGCAGCCCCAATTCCTCCTCGCCGGGTAACGTAGCGTACGCACAGGGCCCAGGGATGGGATGTGGGTATTTTTTTAGGGGTTGTTATTCTTTTTCTTCTAGTATTTTGTTTTGTTTTATAAATTTATTTATTTTATTTTTGGCTGCGTTGGGTCTTCATTGCTGCGCGCGGGCTTTCTCTAGTTGCGGCGAGTGGGGGCTACTCTTTGTCGCAGTGAGCGGGCTTCTCATTGCGGTGGCTTCTCTTGTTGCGGAGCGTGGGCTCTAGGCACGCGGGCTTCAGTAGTTGTGGCTCGTGGACTCTAGAGTGCAGGCTCAGTAGTTGTGGTACACGGACTTAGTTGCTCCACAGCATGTGGGATCTTCCTGGGCCAGGGCTCGAACCCATGTCCCCTGCATTGGCAGGCAGATTCTTAACCACTGCGCCACCAGGGAAGCCCCAGGGGCTGTTATTCTGTCCACCACGGGCTCCCATGTTTTTCTCTCTGCCCAGCCTCAGCCCTGGACCCCCACACCTGTCATTCTACCTGACATCCCCGGATGTCTAACAGGCATCATGGCCAAAATTGAACTCCTGACCTTCCTCTGAAGCTTGTTCCTCCCCTCAGGGTCCCCTCTCCATCCTTCCAGATTCTCAGGCCCCAAACTCAGAGTTCTCCCTGACTGTTCTTTCTCCTGTATCCTGCCACCTTGCTTCCAGCATCCAGGCTCATTGCCTGTACCTTCCCCTTGCAACCAGAATCACCACCTCCATCGCTGCCTGGTCCGAGCCACCATCATTTCTCACCAGGACTATTGTAATGGCCTGCTCACTCTCCTCCCTGCCCTGCCTTACCTCTCCTCCTGTAGGCTAGTCTCAAAAAATAGAACAGAACCTTCCAGTGGCTTCCACCCTATGCAGGGCAAAGACCAAGTCCTTGTCATGGTCTTCCAGGCCCAGCCTTGCTTCCCAGCCTCACCTCTCATCACTTTCCCACTTGCCCTCGCTGCTCCATCCACTCCAGCCTCTTGTTCTTAAATACCAAATGGACTCCTGCCCCAGGGCCTTTGCACTTGCAGTTCCCTCCGCCTGGAATGCTCTCCCCCTGAGTACTTCTTACCCATGCTCCTCGCCTCACTCAACTCTCTGCTCAAATGTCACCTCCTCAGAGAGGCCACCTTGAGTGCTGTAATTAAATAAGCCCTTTCTGTCCCTCAGTGTCTCCTTATCCTGTTTTATTTTTCTTCACCATGTGTATTAGTTGACATATATCATACAATTATTTATTGCTTTTCTCTGTTTTCCCCACTAGCGTAAGCTCCCCGAGGGCAGGGATTTTGTTTGTTTTATTCCTTGCTGTATGCTCCGAGCCTTGAACTGTGCCTGGCGCATAGTAGGCGCTGAGTGAATACTTGTAGTTTGAATAATAGCCCCTCCTCTCCGGTTGCTTCTCTGGACTCTGCCCCGTACTTCTGCTGGGCTGGGGGTGGGGGCAGATGCCATGGGTAGACCAGGGGCTTGGGTGCCTCTGTGTCCAACAGCTCTGGGCTCCTGGCTGGGGACTTTGGGGTCAGAAAAGAACCAGGGTTTATGGGGTTGGCTGGGGAGCTGTCCCGCACTGCTGAAACACCCACAGCCTGGCAGAGGGGTCCTAAAGGGGACAGGCTGATGGGGAGGGGGGAGAGGCCAGCTGGCAGGTGTGAGCTCAGTTTGTGCCCCTCTGAGAGGAATGGGCTGTGGGCCTCCTTCCCCAACATGTGGGCGACCCCTGATGATGACCGTAAACCACGCTGAGAGGAGTTGGTGGTTTCTACTCTTCTGTTCAACAAGTAGAAGCACCTACTATGTGCCAGGTTCTGTTCTAGGAGCTGGGAGACACGAGTGAGCAAGGCAGACAGGGTCCCTGCCCTCAGGACACAGATGTGAGGGGAGCCAGACAGTGAACAAAAGAACAAAAAACCTGACAAGTGGTGACACAGTATGAGGGTGAGGGGAGAAAGAGTGATGGGCTGTGTGTTGAGAGGTCCTCTTTGGAGCAGGTGGGGAGGAAAGCAGTTCACGCCAATAAAGTGTCTACTTTCTCCTTAGATACATCACTGCCTAGCTGTGTGGCTCTGAGGAGTCACAGCCTCTCTGGGCCCATATTAATCAGGACTGAAACTGAGCTACATAAAAACATTGGCTCAGCAAACTAAAATGTCTGAGTAGGGTCAGCAAGCTTCAGGTCTGGCTCAATCCAGCACTTTATATAGTGAGGAGGCTCTTGCTTTTTCTCCAGTCCTCAGCTCTGCTCCCTCTGTGTTGGTTTCCCTCTTACATGCTGTTTTTCCCACCTGGTGGCTCTAGTAACTTGGGATCCAGTTGAAAAAGAGAATGTCTCCTTCTCTTTGCAGATCCAACAGAAGTGCCAGACTTTACTCTCGTTGACTCAGCTTGGGTCACGTGCTCACTCCTGAACCAATCACTATGAATAGAGGAAATCAAACATGCTGATTGGCCAGGCCTTTGCCTCTGGGGGAGGGTGTGGTTGGGGGGGAGCCCTTTGCTGAGCCACATAGACTGAGAAAGGGGCTCAAGGGTAGATTCCTAGAAGGACAATCTTCTAGAACAAGAGGTGAACGATAGCGGGCTGGCAAAAATGAACAGAGCTGCAGCACTTTAGTCCCCCCATCCGTCCAACACAAGCTATCTGCGGTGCTGGGTCAGGAGGCTGGCTTGGTGTGGGGTGGTGCCCCCTCCTCAGGGTTGCCTGTCCCTCTGGCTTCCAGCCTTCCCCCTGCTGTCCCTGGGTCCCCAGCTGAGCCTGCACGAGGACAGCCCCGTGGTCAGCCTGACGGTGGACAACGTGCACCTGGAGCATGGCGTGGTGTACGAGTACGTGAGCACAGCGGGCATCAAGTGTCACGTGCTGGAGAAGATCGTGGAGCCCCGTGGCTGCTTCGGCCTCACTGCCAAGGTCTTGCTGGGTGCTGCCCTGCCCTGGGAGGTGGGGCAGCGTGATTCCCATGTCCTCAGAGTTAGCCTGGAGATCTGCATCCTAGTTCCTCCCCCTCCACTCGGTAGCTGTGGGGCTTAGGAGACTGACTTGTTATCTCTTAGCCTCAGTTTACTCATCTGCTAAATGGGCCAGTAATAGAGCTGACCTCACACACGTATTATGAGGCATATAGTAGTCACCCCAGATAAACCCATTAAGACCCTCCCAGGTGCACAGCGAGTGCTCAGTAGCTGTTAATATTTCTGCAGATCCTTGAGGCCTTTGCCACCGATGACAGTGTCTTTGTGCAGAACTGTGGGCGGCTTATGGCCCTGAGCAACAACATAAGGACCATGTCCCACTATGAGTTCCGCAACATCTGTGACACCAAGCTGGAGAGCATCGGCCAGAGGATCGCCTTGTACCAGGAGGTGCCTGCACCCTACAGGGTCTCAACTTGGGGTATTTTGGTTGTAAAAGTCAAAACCCAACCCAATTTAGCTTAAATAAACAGGAGAATTTATTGGTTTATATTACTGAAGCATCCAGAGGTGAGCTTCAGGCATGGTTGTATCCAGGCACTCAAACATCACACTGTGACAAGAACAGGACCTCTCTCTTTCTCTTGACTTTATTTTTCTGTCTTGGCTTTGCTCTCAGGCAGTTCCTTTTCATGTGGTGACAACATGGCCCCCAATGGCTCTAGCCTTAGCAACCCCAGTAGAAAAGGAACTCGAAGAGGGCTTTTGTTGACCTTGCTTGGGTCCCTTGCCTAGGCCTGTACCAGTCTCTGCAAGGATGGAGAGGTAGCCTTACCTGAACCTCACGGACTGTGGGTCAGGGAGAGATGTTCCTCAAGGACAGCTCAGGTGCAGGTAAAATGGAGAAATGAACGTGGGTAGGTACTTGGAGGCCTCACGTTTCTCCAGGCCTTCCCTGAAATCTGGGTCCAGTAAAAGGCACTGCAGGGGAATTTACTTTGCCATTTGGAACTATTGACATATTGTCCAATTTTGGATTGTCTGACCTAGGCCAGGATAAAGTGGGTACTGGTGGTGGGTCAGAATTTCCAGACCCCTGTATCACGACTCCACGTCCCCCACCTTTCTCAGTTTGCAGCTCAGCTAAAGAGCAGGGTCAGCCCGCCCTTCAAACAAGCACCCCTGGAACCCCATCCGCTGTGTGGCCTGGACTTTTGCCCCACCAATTGCCACGTCAACCTCATGGAAGTGTCCTACCCCAAGACTACTCCCTCGGTTGGCAGGTCCTTCAGCATCCGCTTTGGTCGCAAACCCTCCCTCATCGGCCTTGACCCAGAGCAAGGTAACTGTGTGTGTCTGTCAAAAACTGTGTCCCGACCTCACACTACAGATACTTAAACAGAAGCATGTCTGAAGGCCAGCAGTCCAGAGCTGGATTGATAGCTCCACGGTCATCAGGGATCCAGGCTCCTTCTATCTTTCTGTGCCACCATCTCTAGATGTTGCTTTTATCCTGAAGGATGCCTCATGGTATATAGAACGGCTGCTGGAGGACCAGCCATCATGTCTACATTCCAGGCAGGAAAAAGATCACAGTAGTTAAAAGTATATTAGCACCAAACCGAAACTTGCTTATTGAAGTAATTCAATGTATTAAAAGAATATTTAAAAGAGAAATATTTCTCATTCATTGGGATCCTTAAAATGAATTTGTATACCTCTGTCTAAGGGGCTTGTGGGTGTCTGGGGGCTGTTTCCAAGTGAACTCTCCCTCCCTCCACTCTAGGTCACCTGAACCCCATGTCCTACACCCAACACTGCATCACCACCATGGCTGCCCCATCCTGGAAGTGCCTACCTGCTGCGGATGGGGACCCCCAAAGCCAGGGTCCCAATGACAGCAGCTTTGGGTCAGCCAGTGGAACCCTTGGCCAGGAGCACCGGGGTTTGAGCTTCCTACTCAAGCAGGAGGACCGTGAGATCCAGGATGCCTACCTGCAGCTCTTTACCAGACTGGATGTGGCCCTGAAGGAGATGAAGCAATATGTTACCCAGATCAACAGGTGAGCCCTGGGCCCAGGAGAGAATGGCCCGAGTGTCAGGGTCAGGATTTCTCAACATCAGCGGCATCAACATTTCGGGTAGGATCATTCTTCGGAGTTGGGAGCTGTCCTGTACATTATAGGCTATTAGTGGTATCCCTGCCTTCTACCCACTAGATACCAGTAGCACCCCCTTCCCCAGTTGTGACAATCACAAATGTCTTCAGACATTGTCAAATGCCCTCTGGGGGGCAAAGTCACCCCTGATTGAGAACCACTGATCCAATGAAAGGATGGATGTAGGCAGCATCATCAGTAGAGGCTAAAACTATTTGTTGAGAGGTTTGGGGGGAACTTTATCATTTTAATGTTGCAGAAAGAGAGACGGCTAGACGTGATGTCCCTTTTGGTGCGAAGCAGCAGGACACATGCACCGCATCACCTACAAAGCGTTCTTGCCAGCACAAGTCGCACCGTTCTCTGATCAAAGTTCTAGGTCTCACTACTCAGCTACAGGACTGGGTTTTAAGGGAGGATGAAATGCCACCTCAGGGACGCAGTTGGCTAAATTCAGAGGGTGGGTGATTCTAGATGACAAATGACCCAGTTTCTTTAACAAATAAATGATTGGAGGGGAAGCAGGTACAGGGAGGCGGGGGAGGAGGAACTGTTAGGGAAGAGACTTGAGAGACACATCAACCGAATACAGTGTCTGGACCTGGTTCGGGTTCTGTTTCTAACATACCATCTGTGAGAAGACACTTTGGGGAGCATCAGGGATTCCGTGGTCTGGGAACTAGATGGTATTATGGAATGATTGATTTTGTTAGGTGTGGTAATAGTGACTGGTTATGTTTACAGCAGTGTTTCTCAGCCTCAGTACGGTTGACATTTTGGGCCCGATAATTCTTTGTTGTGGGATACTTAGTGGCATTCCTGGCCTCTACTCCTTGGATGCCAGTAGCTAGCCCACCCCTCCCTGCCCTGCTTCAGTTGTGACAACTAAAAATGTCTCTGGACGTTGCTAAATGTTTGCGCCTGAGGGAACTTGCTAAATTGCTAACTGTTTCCTGGAGTGGGGGAGTGGGGGACAGAAAGCACCCTCAGTTGAGAACCGTTGCTTTAAAAATAAATCCTTATGTGCTAGAGACACATATGGAAGTGTTTATAGGGGAAATTATATGATATCTTAGGTTTGTTTTAACCACTCCAGAAAAAGAAAAAGCAACAGGAAAGATGGAGGAAAGAAAAGTGGATCCTGAGTTGCCACCGTTGAAGCTGGCAGCTGGTTACCTGGGGTCTATCATACTGGTCCCTCTCCTTTTGTGTATGATAGAAATTGTCAATCAGAATAGGAAAAATAATGTAGGGTCTGGAGGCAGGAGGCCTGGGTTTGATCCTGGCCCTGCCACTTATTAGCTGTGTGACCTTAGGCAAGTCACTTAACCTCTCTGAGCCTCGATGGTCTCACCTGTTAAAATGGGGCTAATCATAATACTGACCTCATTGAGGTGTAGTAGGATTATATCAGCCAGGGTTTACTGGTCACTTACAAGGCACCAGACACTCTTCTGAGCACTTTACCTATTTTAACCCCCTTAATCTTTACAGCAGATGAGGGCATAGATAGTGATATTACCCCAGATGAGGAAGCTGAGTCTCAGAAAGGTTTAATAATTAGCTTTAGGCCTCTGGACTAGGAAATGATAGCACTGGGATTTGAACCTGGGGTCTGTCTGTCTTAAAAACCTATAGTCTTAACAATTATACTCTATGCCAGGGATTGACACACTACGGCCTGTGGGCCAAATCCAGCCCACTGCTTTTTTTAAAAAATAAAGGCTTACTGGAGCACAGCCGTGCCCATTCCTTTGCATGTTGTCTATGGTGCTGTCACAGTACAGCAGCAGAGATGAGTGTATGGCTGTAACTGAGACCATACGGCCCTTATAGACCACGTTTCCCAGTTGCCTTCTTTTCTCTGGAGCCTGTGTGTAGCTTGGCTGTGAAATAAGGAGTATCCATATGTCACGCCCCCTACAGGAGGGACAACGTATTCACATCTGCAGAGTTGCTGGTGGGATTTTCTTTTTATTTATTTATTTATTTATTTATGGCTGCGTTGGGTCTTCGTTGCTGCGCGGGCTTTCTCTAGTTGTGGGCAGCGGGGGCTACTCTTCGTTGCAATGTGCAGGCTTCTCATTGCGGTGGCTTCTCTTGTTACAGAGCACGGGCTCTAGGCGCGCGGGCTTCAGTAGTCGTGTCATAAGGGCTCAGTGGTTGTGGCTCGCAGGCTCTAGAACGCAGGCTCCGTAGTTGTGGCGCACAGGCTTAGTTGCTCCGCGGCATGTGGGATTTTCCCGGACCAGGGATCGAACCCATGTCCCCTGCATTGGCAGGCGGATTCTTAACCACTGCACCACCAGGGAAGTCCTGCTGGTGGGATTTTCAGGGAAGGGACACAGAGCATTTGATGGTTCCCTCTACTTAGGATCAAAGGTGAGGCCTGAGCTTCCCTGGTGGCGCAGTGGTTGAGAATCCGCCTGCTGATGCAGGGGACACGGGTTCATGCCCCAGTCCGGGAAGATACCACATGCCACGGAGCGGCCCGTGAACCATGGCCACTGAGCCTGCACGTCAGGAGCCTGTGCTCCGCCATGGGAGAGGCCACGACAGTGAGAGGCCCGCGTACCAAAAAAAAAAAAAAAAAAAAAAGTGAGGCCTGAGGTCAGAGCCTTGCCTGGGGCCTCCATGGAGGCAAGTGGAGCCACGGGCCTCTGCCTTTAAGTTCAAAGTCTTTGCTCCTGCAGGCTGCTGTCCACCATCACGGAGCCCACCTCGGGTGGGTCCTGCGATCCACCCTCGGCCGAGGAGACCTCATCCCCCCAACTGGTCAGCGAAGAGAGCGAGATGGACAGGGCCGATCACGGGGGCAGCAAGAAAGTGTGCTTCAAGGTGTCAGAGGACGATCAGGAGGACTCGGGTCATGACACCATGAGCTACCGGGACTCCTACAGGTGAGGGCAAGCGGTGCTCTCGTGGGGTTTGCTGTGAACGGCCAGTGGCACAGTTGAGGCCCCCGCCGTGGGAAAGTCAGAATCAGAGGACATTTCCCAGGAAGCAGTGGGATGGGGCACTGTCGCCTAGCTATGTGGTCCTGGGGGGTTAGGCTGCGCCCCACAGCACGCCCCAGATGCCCCCTTCGGCTCCCCTGCCCCGGTGGACACCACCCATCCTTTCTGCCTTGGTTACAGTCTGCGCACGTTGATGGAATGTGGTCCAAGGAAAGGTCAAGATCTGCAGTGTGTTTTAAAATCAACGTTAAGACCTCTCTGGTTTCTGCAACAAACACTATTTTTACTTGATCCAGGGAGTAAGACCATTTTTTCCCCTGCTGACTCAGAGGATCTGAATTGTTTTCTCCTGGTTAAGTTAATTATTAACAAGATCAGTGAAGTTTGAATTAGGGGTTAAATAGACTGAAACCCCACTTTCCTGTAATAAACCGTAGAGCGAGTGAATGGAATCCCTTACCACAGATAAACAAGCACCTTAGCCTCCAGTGAAAGGTTACATAACATCTGACCATTGTGGTTAAAGTAGAATCTTGGAGGGGCACTTCAGTTGTTCGTGGGCAAAATACAGAACTGATAGAATTTGGCAAGAAAGGCTTTGGTCCCCATCCTTCCAGCTTTTATATCCTTTCAGTCTTCAAGGGACCAGATTGGTCGGTGTTTCTTGGTGTCTGTATTACGAAATGGTCTGGCTGACTGGGTACCGTGTGTTCTTGGAGCCTCTTGTCCACAGACCAAGATCTCTCCATCTCTCTGGGTTTCCATTCTGACATTTTTGGGTCCTCCGATTTTTCCTTTAATTGTCAGAAAGGTGAAGGAAAGAATTTCAGGGTTGTGGTTTTTAATTCCCCATGCCTTCTGAGTTCCTGGGATACAAGCCAAGCAAACACAGTCTTTGTTCTTAGGAGGTTTCTAGCCAGGCTGGGGAGACAAAATATGGAACCATGTGGCCAAGTGTGGCGAATGCAGGTGTGTCCAGGGACAAGGCTGTCCCCCGAAGACAGTGACAGGAGTTACACCCAAACGAAAATGATTCATTATCCACCTACCACTTCTGTACTGAGGCCTGGAAATGTTTCCCCAGCATCAGACCTAGAAAACGCACCAGGACAGCCCTGCCCGTCTATGGCTCTGGCGGTTGGCCCACGGTGCCTCCTCTGGGCCAGTCGTCCACCCAAGGGTTTTGTCTACACTCCAGAAAGTGGGTTCCGGGTGCTGGGACCAGAGGCTGTGAGTGGGAGGGTGACTCATGCCTTCGTCTGTGCTGCTTTGCAGTGAATGTGACAGTAATCGGGACTCTGTCCTGTCTTACACCAGCGTGAGAAGTAACAGCTCCTACCTGGGCAGCGACGAGATGGGGTCTGGTGAGTGCAGAGGCTCGTGCTCCAGGAGAGCGGTCCCCCAGCGCGATTCTGTTTTGTTTATTTTTATTTTGTTATGCTTTGCTCCGTGTTATATTGTCTTCTATTACTTTGCATGGTGTGGTAGTGGTTTTCCTTCAGTCCTTTAGCAAACATTTATTGCGCACCAGTTAATGTGCTGGGACCACGGCAGTGAATGAAAAGACAAAGATCCCGGCCCTCACGTTCTCCGTGAACGCCACGGACACGGGACAAATAAAAACATACACGATGCAGTTACATGTTGTGGTGAGGGCTCCAACGTTACTAAAATAGGGCGACCTGATGGTTTCCGTGAATGACACATGCTCAAACCAAAAATTCAGATGACACAGGGAAGTTCAAAAGAAGTACATGGAAATAAGTCAGTATCTCAACTTCTCCCCCAGAAATGACTATTGATTATATTTGGGGATTGCTGGTGAACATGTATTTCTGCACAGATGTGGAGAAATGTGGGTGGACGGCTGGAGGGACAGACAGACATAAATAAGATTTTATAAATTAGATTCTATGTTACTTGGAATTTTTACTGAAAGACTGAAATTTGTTTTTATTTTAGTTTTATTGATTTCAGCCTTTAAAAATTTTATTTTGTGAATAAGACAGACATCCACATGGTTCATAATTCAAAAGGCATGAGAGGGTGGGTAGTGACAAACCTCCCTCCCACCCTTGTTACCCGGCCTCCCGGTTCCCAAGCTCCCGCTGTCACTACTGCCCTATGTGTCCTTCCAGAGGTAGTATCTGTGCATAAAAATTTTAATTTTAATTATACTTCAGTTTAACAGAAGAAAAAGAAGCTCACGTAAAATCAGAGATATTTCTGAACTTTAGGTAAATATTTCATCACATAAGATATTCAGCTGCAAAAACTATCCCTGGGGAGGTTTTAGGAAGGCACTTACATGTGGCAGCGGATTTAAATGAAATGGCTGGGGGATGAATCAGGAGACTGGGATCCGGTTCCTTATATCTGACTTTCTGTCTCCTCGTCTGCAGAGTGAAAACTAACAACATTGACTTACAATTGTGTAATGTTTTAGTTCCTGTTGCCCATTTTGCAGATGAAGAAACCGAGGTGCAGAGAGGTCAAGTGATTTGTGCAGTGTCACACAGCCAGGACCTGGGTCTATCAGACTCCAAGTCCACTGTGGGTTTTGGAGCTCTGTAGCTACATTGCTTTCTTGAGAAAGAGGCTGGGAAGGTGTGAGATGGGGCAGTAATAGTTGATGGCTGTGGTTTCTTCCTTCTGCAAGGGGACGAGCTGCCCTGTGACATGAGGATCCCGTCAGACAAGCAGGACAAGCTTCATGGCTGCCTGGAGCACCTCTTTAACCAGGTAGGACCTTTGTCCCAACTCCGGCCTGACCTTGAGTTCTTCCCATCACCCCTGGTAAGAACCCATAAGCCAGGAGCTGGGGCAGGGGCTATGAGTAATGAGTCCCTGCAACTTGGAGGGCCCTGTGGGCCAAACTAACCCAGAGCTTCCCGCCACCCAGGTGGACTCCATCCATGCACTCCTCAAGGGGCCAGTCATGAGCAGAGCTTTTGAAGAGACCAGGCATTTCCCCATGGACCACAGCTTACAAGGTGAGCAGAGAAGAGTCCCCAGGCAGGGTGAGGGATGACATCCAGCATCCGTCGGGGAGACGGGCTGCAATGGGTGACGTGTGCTGGACAGGCGTCAGGCCACCTGGGCCACGTTCTCAGCTTTGCCCCTCACCTGTTGAATGGCCGTGGGTCAGTCCAGGGGCAGTCAGCAGATCCAGCCCATGGCCTGTTTTTGTACAGACTGTGAGCTCAGAATGACTTCATTTATAATGGATTGTTAAAACGGAATGAAAGAAAGAACATGTGACAGAGACTGTATACCCTGCAAAGCCTAAATCAGTTCCTATCTGACTCTTTACAGAAAAAGTGTGTGGACCGCTGGGCTGGTCCCTGAGCCTTTCTGGGCCTCCGTCTGCCTGTTTATAACATGAGGGGAAGGACTGGAGCACGATTTGCCAAACCTCAGACACCCCCACAGCCCCTTCATCGTTTTAGACATATTCACAGAATCTGCCAACATCTTTACATTTTTTAAACCATATTCATTTGCTGCCCATATTATTGATAGATCAAACTGTCTCCCTTTAAAAAATTCAATTTTGAAAGGACCTTATTTAACTCCCTGTAAATGGAAAACCAGTATAAAATGTCATAAAATAATGATAAATCCAATGGAAACAGCAACAAAAAATGTCATTGTACTGTAGTTAGGCACTGTTGCCTGCCCAGAGCTCTTTGTTCTTTATTCCTGAGGGGGATTAGTGAGTTAAAGAAGTGTTAAGGACTTACCAGCACCAAACTGAGACCTTCTTCTTGAAACGATTGAGAGAAAAAGATTGACTTTTATGTCCCTCTATTTACTTCTCCTCCCATTTACCCATCCACCCACCTATTTATCTGTCCATCCATCCGTCCATCCATCATCCATCCATCCATTCATCTATCCATCCATCCATCCACCCATCCACCTACCCACTCATCCACCCGTCTGTCTACTTCATGCATCCATGCATTCATACATCCAGTAAATACTTTCCAAGAACCAGCTTGTGTCAGGCCTTGTGCTGGGCCCTGGGGCCCATTAGATGAAGGTGACACTGCCTCTGACCTCAAGGAGCTTCCAGTAGAGTTCAGGAGACGGGAAAAGAAACAGGCAGTTGCTCCTAAGTGAGGGTCAGAAGTGGTGAGAAGTTGGGGTGCCCTAGCTCAGCTCTCCCTCCTGCTGTCTCAGGATCATCTCTCCCTGGGATGGACCTTAGAAAGAAGAAATGTCAAACTCAGAGGAAACAAAACCACACATCTCAGAAACCTGGGACTTTGTAGCAGGGAAGAGGCCAAAGGAGCGGGGACCTGTGTTTGCTTGTCTGGGGCCAGGTTCAAGTCCCTTTTCTCTCACTACCCTGCTGTGTGACTTGAGGCAAGTCACTTTTCCACTCTGTGCCTGGACTTCCTCCTCTGTGTAGGGAAAAGGTTACGCTAGGTTACAACTCACGTGCCAGCTCGATTGGTTGTGGCTGTGAGGAGGTAGTCCCCGAGAATCCTTCCGTGACTACATCCAGGCTTAGGAGACAAGCATGCCCTGATTGATTTGTGATGTCTGCATTGGATTTGTTGCACCTGTGAGGAGTCGCAGCCTCAGACGAGCGGAAAGGAGTGCTGAGATTGATCAGCAGCGTCTGCCATGAGTGTGATACTATGAATTCGTAGCACACTTACCATGTGTTTGCCTTCCATGGACCAGATAGTGCCCTAGAGTCCTGCCAGCATCCTTGACCTAAGATTCTGAGCTTTGGAATCTAGTGATGGTACAGAGGCCTTTGTGCCCCCATTTTCCAAAGCTATCTAATTGTCCCTTTCCTGCCCTCATGTCACTTTCTGCCCCAGAGTTCAAACAGAAAGAGGAGTGTACAATTCGTGGCCGCAGCTTGATCCAGATCAGCATCCAGGAGGACCCCTGGAACCTCCCCAATTCCATCAAGACCCTGGTGGACAACATTCAGAGATACGTGGAAGGTCAGTTGGGCAGGGAAGGCTGTGATGTGGAGGTTTTGTGGCCTTTGGTTCTTGATGTGCAACGTGGAAGGATCAGGAATGGGTCCATCTCCGTGCCCCATGTCTCTCCAGGCCCAGGGAGAGGACAGGAAGAGAGAGTGTCCCTTTCTCAGCTGTGTCCTGCCCTGGGCAAGGCCCTGGGACAGTACACACTTGATCAAGGAACCGCTGATTTCGGGTGCCTGGGGCTTCCTTGCAGAGTCAGGAGGCTAAGAAGGCTGAACTTGTTCCTTCTCAGCTTCCAAAATTGTGGATGTAGTTCAGTTCCTTTTGTTTATTAACCAGGTTACAAGTTGGGGGGTGGGTGGGTCCTGATCAGACTTGGGCCGCCAGGTAATTTTTGATGCTACAGCATTAAAAAATGTGAATCTGCTGCCAGCATTTATAATCCGAGACCCCACTTGGCTGGAGATGAGTGGTGGCCACCCTCTTTAGGTGGGGGAGGGGTGCCTTCCAGTCCACATGGATCCCACCATGCCCTGTGGCCTGGGGTCTGCTTCATGCACCTTATATTACCTGCCTGGCCCTTGGCAGCATTTGAGCCTGGGACTCCTGGGTTAGAAGGATCCCAGGCCAGGGAGACATCTGACCAGGACAGCAGGAGGTGCTTGTCCCTAGGGTCATGACCCCAGGAACAGCACCCTCTGACTTGGAAGTCTGTGTTGGCCCTGAGCTGTCCTGTCTTCCAAAACTGTGACTGGTGAAGAGCATGGACTCCGGAGCCAGATGGCCAGTGCTCGAACCCCAGCTCTCCCACTTATTGGCTGTGCGACCTTAGCAAATTCCTTGACTTCTCTGTGCTCCAGTCTCTTCATGTGTAAAATGGGTTCATAGTATTGTTGTGAAGGATAAACGCGTCAGTACAAACAAGGCACTTAGTGCAGGGCCTGGCACACAGTAAGCCCTCAGTAAGCATTTGCTGGTGTTATTACCACACCCTGCCCTGCATCTTAGTGCCTCCCCAGGACAGAATGTATCACAAGAGGGCAAATCCAGGGTCCTTTCAGATTTTTCTTTTAAGCCCCTTCTGGGCCCAAGAGCCTTTATTTGACGGAAAGAGACCAGGGTGTTAGGCCTGTGTCTGGAAGGTCTGGGCTTTGTCTACACGTGGGCAGGGCTTGGCTGTGTAGGACGATGTGAATAAGTACCTGAGTACACGTGTGAGTGTACGTGGTCTGAGTGTGCTCCCACATGTACATACACGCGTGTGTCAGGGTGTGCCCACGCACAGGTACAAGGTGTGGGCTGGGGGCTCTGGCCCATTAGTTGGAGGGGCTGGTTTGAGTCTCTGTATAGACAGTTGGGGTGCAGCTAAAAGTTGGGGTTTCATCCCCTGCACGTCCAAGCGTTTCTGGAATCTGCTCAACATTCAGTCGAAGCTTGTTGAGCGCAGCTCTGTGTGCCCAGAGCTTCACTGCGAGAAGGGGCAGGCACGTGGGCTGTGGGGAGGCCTGGCTCGGCTTGCTGCTTCTGCTAACCCCTCTCAGCCCATCTCCTTCTCCTTCCAGATGGAAAGAACCAGCTGCTCCTGGCCTTGCTGAAATGCACAGGTGAGGGCTTCGAAGGGGCAGCTGTCTGTGATTTGCACACACCCAGGTGCATCCGGGAGAGGCCCCCCCTGGCAGCCAGTGCCCATGACCGCACCCCGGGGAAGGCCTCTTCTGCCGGCCAAGGTTGACTTTCCCTTGGTCATCGGGGTCTGCACAAGGGGAGGTAACACCATGGCCTCTAGCCCCTCCAAGAACTACTCAGACCTCACTTCTTCCTCTTGTGTCCGGGGGACAAGTCTCAGGGCCCTGGAGCCAGGAGCACTGTCTCTTGCCACTTCCCAGGCCTGGGCTGATCTTGACGAGGACACAGGATAGAGCACCGACAATTAGGGAGGCTCTTTGCCGGTAGAGCCCTCAGCCCCAGCCTGGGGCTTCCTACCCCGAAGACAGTGGGGTGGAGGAGGGGCTGACGGGGGCCTAGGGGAATCTTGGAGGTGTTCTCTGTCCCTCCCTTCCTTCCAGAAATTCTCAGCCAAGGGGCAGCTAGAATAGGATCTGGGTCAAAATTGGTCACTGAAAACCCGTTAGCTAGAGCCAGTCATCAAAAATAATCCCTTCCAGGGCTTCCCTGGTGGCGCAAGTGGTTGAGAGTCCACCTGCTGATGCAGGGGACACGGGTTCGTGCCCTGGTCCAGGAAGATCCCACATGCCGCGGAGTGGCTGGGCCCGTGAGCCATGGCCGCTGAGCCTGCGCGTCCGGAGCCTGTGCTCCGCAACGGGAGAGGCTGTAGCAGTGAGAGGCCCGCGTACAGCAAAAAACAAAAACAAAAACAAAAACAAACAAACAAAAATAATCCCTTCCAGGGAATTCCCTGGTGGTCCGGTGGTTAGGACTCGGTGCTTTCACTGCTGGGGCCCGGGTTCGATCCCTGGTCAGGGAACTAAGATCCCGAAAGCTGCGTGGCACAGCCAAAAGAAAAGGAAAAAATCCCTTCCAGGATATTAGGACCCTGAATGACTGATTTCCCAAAATTGGCCAGTTCTGTAAATCACATCACAAGCAGGGGACAAGGAAGTGGTGGTGGGGGATGATAAGAAGAAGGCATACTTCTCAAAAATAGAGAAAATGGTAAACTGCATTTCTTAAAACATGGAGCTGGCATCATCACTCTCAATGAATGCTGGGAAATTTCCTAATAAATGAACAGCAGAGGGTAAGGGTTTGGGGAAAGCCTTTGGAAAATCACAAGTTGTTCTGTTGTTTTACGTAGGGAGATGGGTCATTGAGAGGGCTGAGTTTTTCCACGGATTGGCTTGGCTTTTGGAGAGTTGAGTTTTGTGGAGTTGCCTTTGGTGCCTGGGATGAATGAATTCTGTCTGTCAGTTGGCCCCGGATGGGTGGTCGTGTCGGGGAGTGGAGGCTAGTCCCGGCCCCCAGGTTGTGGGGTACAGGCCTGCTGATGGCACAGGAGCCCCCTCCCCATCCCCTCTGCCCACAGATACGGAGCTGCAGCTGCGGAGGGACAGCATCTTCTGCCAGGCACTGGTGGCCGCCGTGTGCACCTTCTCCGAGCAGCTGCTGGCGGCCCTGAGCTACCGCTACAACAACAACGGCGAGTACGAGGAGAGCAGCCGGGACGCCAGCCGCAAGTGGCTGGAGCAGGTGGCGGCCACTGGCGTCCTCCTGCACTGCCAGTCCCTGCTCTCGCCGGCCGCGGTGAGTGGGGGGCGGGGGAGGTCTTGCTCAGGCTGTCGCCCACCCCGTTCATTCATTCAGCGGCTGTTTATCGAGCACCTACTATGTGTCACTGTTACAGGCACTGGGGACCCAGCAGTGGACAAAACAGAGAGTTCGTTTACTCAGGGACCTTATACCCTGATTTTGGGGAGATAGACATAAACAACTAAGGACCAGGGATGGTACAGACCAGTGGTTCTCACCAGGGCAGTTTTGCCCCCAGGGTACACTTGGCAATCTCTGGAGACATTTTTGGTTGTCACAGCTGAGGGAAGAGGAAGTACTACTGGCATGTGGTGTGTAGAGGCCAGGGAGGCTGCTAAACCTACAACACACAGAATGCTCACCCCGTCCCCACCCCCCAGCAGAGAATTATCTGGCCCCAAGTGTCAGTAGTGCTGCAGTTGAGAAACCCTCATTTATAATGTTAAGGGCTAAGGGGAATGTCTGGGGTGGTGGCAGTTGAAAGTTTTGATAAGGCAGCCACTGAGGGCCTCAGTGAGAGGTGACATCTGACCTAAGAACCGAAGGAGGGGAGAGGGTGAGCCATGAGGACACTGGGGAGGAGCCCTCCAGGCAGAGAGAACAGCAGGTGCAAAGGTCCTGAGTCAGGAGGATGCACGCAGTGTTTGAGATATAACGAGGTACCCAGTGCGGCTGGAATAGAGTGCGTGAGCCCGGGGAAGGTGGGGGAGGTGAGTCCTGAGAATTAACTGGGGTCTGACTGTTCGGGGTCTTGCATGCTGTTGTAGGACTTTGGCTGTTACTCTGAGTGGGTGGCAGTCAGGGGAGGGTTTTGAGAAGAGGAGGGACCGGATCTGACTTTGATACTTAAAGGATCACCCAGGCTGCGGGGTGGGGAAGAGTGTAGAGGGGCAAGGGCAGAAACTGGGAGACCAGTGAGCAGGCTTTTGTGGTAATTCAGGTGAACTTTGTTGATGCAAATAACACCTTGTTTAGTTCTTGCAGTAGCCCCCAGGCAGGTCCTTTACCACCCACTTTTTAAGGATGAGGACACTGAGGCCCAGGGAACCTGTGTGAACCTGGGAGTCTGACTCTAGACCTGGTTCCCCCAGACTGCCCTGCCTTCTCCACATCTCTTTTATCTCTGAGTGCCCTGTCCATCCACTCGCAGGGCTCAGAATCAGGGTGGGTCCCGCTACCAGCTCCGGGAGGAGGCAGAGCCAATGACTCAGCATTTCAGGGTACTGGTACCCAGAGCCGATGCCCCCCCAGAAATCCAGCCGGCAGCAGCACTTGCTCTGTGCTGTTTGCCCCTCCACCCGTGTGCCCAGGCCTGAGCTCCCCACACCTTGCAGCCCTGAGCCTCCTAGACATTTTCCTAGGCCGGACAGGAAGCCACAGCTGCGGCGGTTTGGGAAAGAGTGGCGTGGTGCGCCCTCTGCTGGCCGATGTTGCAGACGGGTGCCTGCCTGGTGGGAGACACCCTGTCATTGGTTTCTGGAACTGAGCACCCAGCCCTCACGTTCTTCTCTGATGAGGTCACCGGGACCCAGTGTGTTAATTTAGCAGTTGCCAGGATATGCAGGCTCTGAGCTGGGTGCTGCGTTGGAATGGTTCAGTGGGATTGGTGGGTTGACCCGGGTAAGAGGACCACCCCGCATGTTAGAGCAGAGATGGGCTCTGACCTGGGAGGTGGAGGACAGGCCTGGAGCAAACATGATCTCACGTCCAGCCCCAGAGAGACCTGCGCAAGACCTCATGCCTGGTAGCGCCACAGCCTGGTGTGTCGACTAGAGTTGAATCACAGCATCTTGAAGTGAAACCTGGGGCAGGGGTGGCACCTGTGACTCCTCCACTCTGTCTTGCTCTTGCAGAAAGAGGAACGGACCATGTTGGAGGACATCTGGGTGACCCTGTCGGAGCTGGACAATGTCACCTTCTCCTTCAAGCAGCTGGACGAGAACTACGTGGCCAGTGAGTGATTCCTCCCACCCCCACCGTGAGAGTCAGGGTTCTGGGGTGGAAGGGACCGCTCTGGGGTCACCCTGTCCCTCCCCCTGCCACCAGGCCAGCTGCCTAAAGTTGACCCAGGACCCAGTGCTTTCAAACCTCATGCTCCCAACATACAGGGAAGGAGAGGGTCTCTTTTTTTTATAAACCCAGCCGTCTCCAAGAGCGCTTAAGAGGGAAAAACAGCCAGTACCCAGTTCTTATTAAAACTCCTAGAGATAACCTTCGGTGGGATGAAGACGTGTTAAGATTTTCTAAGAACTTACACCATAATTTTCTTCTTTCCTTTCTTTCTCCCTCCCTCCCACCCATCTTTCCACTCGCCTACCCACTCATCCACTCATTCATCTACTCATCCATCCACCCATCCATTTATCCATCCATCCATCCATCCATCACCCATCCACCCACACACTCATCCTTCTATCCACATACCCATAATTTCGAGCACATGATACGTGTCAGGCTCAGTTTTAGGTTCTGGGCCACAGTGGAGAGATATACAGCCATGGTTTCTGCCCTCCTGGAGCTCACATTGTGGTCCAGTGGGTCTCAGCCCTGGCTGCACTGGGATCGCCCAGGGAGCTTTTCAGACACTGATGCCTCAGTCCCAGTCCCAGCCCTGGTGATTTGGATTCAGCCTGTGGGGTGGATCCTGGGCATTGGGATTCAAGATAAACTTTCCAGGTGACTTTGATGTATAGCCAGGACTGAGAATCACTGCGCTCGGTTCTAGAGCCATGGTTCTCTGAGTGTGATCCCTGGACCAGCGGCACCTGGAAGCTTGTTAGCCTAATTCTCAGGCCCCATCCCAGACCTGCTGAATCCCAAACTGGAAGCAGAGCCCAGAAATGTGTGTCAGCAAGCCCTCCCGGTGATTTTGAAGCATGCTAGTTTGAGAACCGCTGCTTTTTTTGTTGTTGTTTTTTATTATCACCTCCCTAAGGAGCTTGTTTAGACAATTTTTTCCTAATCGCCCACACCCCCATGAAACTTTTATATCATGGATATACTATATATCTGTTTATGTACTATATGTATATATGTGATTTACATATAAAAAGAGTAAGTGGTTTTTTTTTTTGCCTTTGCCCCCAAAACCAATTTTTACCTCCTTGGAGGTGATATCACCCTGTTGAGAATGTGTAAACTAGAGTCTAGAAGCACAATGGGTTTCATTTCAGGTACCAATTGGAATTGGTTGGCAGTGGCTGCCTGTCTGTAGGCCAGCTTGGGCTCAGGGAGAATTATCCATCAATTAGTGATGTCTGCTATGGGTGCAGGATGGGGTGTTAGTGCCACCCCTGCCACAAGCTCTTTGCTATGGGTATAAATAAGATGCAGGTGCTGTTTGAGGGTAGCTTTTGCCAGTTAGAGGCCCTGGGCTACCAGGTGAGGGGTAGAAGGAGCATTGGTGAGGCTCTGAAGATAAACAGGGACAACTCCGCAGCTGGGCAGAATCAATGTCAGGTGTAAGAGTTAAGCAGTAGAAACTGGGACCTGTCAAGGGAGGTGAAAAGGGAGGTCAGAGGCTGCTCCTCTGAGTGGTAGGGGGACGGGGCTATCTGAGGTGCCCCGAGACTGTGGGAGGGCAGGAAGGTCTGAAGCCGCGGCTCTGGGGTGGGCAGACAGGGAGGTCCTGGGACATCACAGTGGCGATCTGAAGGAGGTCTGTAGCTGCCCTCGCGGAGGTGGGGTGGGGCCCCTCTGGCCTTGATGGTGAGCCCTCTGCCCCACCACGTCCCCCACCAGACACCAACGTCTTCTACCACATCGAGGGCAGCCGGCAGGCACTGAAGGTTATCTTCTACCTGGATAGCTATCACTTCTCCAAGCTGCCCTCCCGCCTGGAGAGCGGGGCCAGTCTAAGGCTGCACACCGTGCTCTTCACGAAAGGTGAGCCGCGGGGACGGGCTGAGTGGGGCCCACTGGGGATGGCCGTGCACACCGGGAGCCAAGCACCTGCCCTTGCTCTTCTTCCTTCACAGCTCTGGAGAACATGGAGGCACCGCCTCCTCCAGGCAGCCAGACGGTGGACGATTTGCAGCAGGAGATCAATGCCCGGTCCCTGGAGAAGGTTCAGCAGTATTACCGCAAACTCAGGTATCTGCATGGGCTACATGATGGGGGCAGGATTCTGAACACTGTCACGGGGAGTGAGCATCAGCGTGTAAGGCACCAGACGGGCCCCCAGTGCGGGGGCGGGCAGTGCCCTTTCTTGAGCATCTACTGTGCGCCAGGCTCTCTGCCTACACGAGCTCATCAGATTCTCACAGCAGTCACTGGCAGCCATTCTAACTCAGCCATTCTGAGGAAACTGATGTCCAGAGAGCACACCCAGCTTGCCCAAGTCACGCAGCTAGACTGGGTCGGCTTGGCTTCAAAGCAGGTCCTTCCATCTGGGGGGAGATGCCTGTTTCATTCTGCATGGGGGGGGAGCTGGGACAGGGGCCCTGGGATTCTTGAGCCTGTGAGTGAGGGACGTGACTCCAGAGCCTCGGCCCTGCTCAGGGGAGACCCCCAGAGAGAAGAAAGAGTAGGGGTCACATCCGCCAGGAGGAAGCCTGGGGCCCAAGGAGGCAGCTCCCACTACTGCTGCCCCCATCCCAGCCCGTTCCTACTTCTGCCTCACCTTCTCCCTCCGCGAAGAAGGGGGGCTGAGAATTCGCAGACCGGGGTTTCAGGGTGTGGTAAGGGCTTTAGTATTTGGAAATGGGAGAACGATGCTTTCATATGTCTGTTCAGGGAAAACATCTACCTGTATTATTATAACCGGCATCTCTCTGGATCATTCGATGCCATCAATCTGTTCTGTGCCGCTCGCTGAATATTTTAAAAATTGCCGCTGTAATCGTTCGCTCATCTCTCTTTCATTCCGCACCTGTCACTCAAGGCCTTCCATAGGCCAGGTTCTGTTCTGGGTGCTCGCTTAGGAGTCAACAGCGACCAAACAAAGCCTGTTCTTCATGGAGGGTAGATTCTAGAGCTGCTGTGGTCCGGCCCACCCCCTGTTTTGTCAGTAAAGTTTTATTAGCACACAGCCACGTTCATCCAAGTGTGTATCGTCTCTGGCTGCTTTTGTGTTGCAACAGCAGAGCTGAGTAGCATCTTCATAGAGGCTGGTCTACACAGCCTAAAATATTTACCCTTTGGCCCTTTACAAAAAAAGCTGGCCGAGCGCTGTTCTAGAAGGGGAGATAAGCAATAACCCAGTAAACAGAGCAGTGTGACGTGTCAAGTGATGAGGGTGCTCAGAGGAGAGAGACAGCAGGATGGGAGAGAGAGTGGTGTGTCGGTGCTGATTCTGACGGCCAGTCGGGGGGAGGTGGCATTTGAGGAGTGCCCGGGAGGCCCCTTCCTGCTTCCCCCAGGGCTGTTGGAGGAACAGGTGACTGTGGGTGTGGAGAGCTGTGCCAGCCGCTCTTAATGATTTGTTTCCTCCAGTTGTTGGAGGGCAAAGAGGCTGCAGCTGCAGTGGGGCAGGGGCTGGGAGGACGGTGGGCGTGGCGGCCCTACCCTCACCCCCGTCTTTCTCTCTCAGGGCATTTTACCTGGAACGGTCTAACCTGCCCACGGACGCCAGCACCACAGCGGTGAAGATAGACCAGGTGTGCCCTCCTTCCCCTCACCTGCCGTGGAGCTTGGGCAGGGCTGGGGGTTCGTGCGGTCAGACAGGGCCCAGGGTCACACCCCAGCCAGAATCCTGGCCGAGATGCCCCAGAGGCCTCTGCCGTCCCTCCTCCAGGAAGTCTTCTGTGATAACTCCTTCCCCATTCGAGAAGTCCTGACATCTTCCCCACCTGCTTCAGAGCTCCTTAGATGATGAGTTCTCACTGGCACCCACTCACCTGTGCCTCTTGCATCTCCCTTGTTCATCGCAGCATCTCTCTGAGGCTGGAGCCTCACACCAGATGCGGCCATGCAGTGCTCTTTTTGTGTGTTTCCAATTTGTTGCCAGCATTTAAAAGTCAAAAGATTTCTCGCAAAACGGAGGCTTCTAGTTTATCTTTAGCAGTGGGAATACCTGGCTGTCTGGGCCACATTCCTGCGTGTTGCACTCGGCCTTGCGGGGGGCTGTGCGCCCCCCGCCGCATGCTGCAGGCCTTTCCCCCTCTGCCCAGGCTCTATCAGGCCTCGATTTCTTTTTTTTTTTTTAATTAATTAATTTATTTATTTGGCTGCACTGGCTCTTCGCTGCGGCACACGGGATCTTCGTTGCAGCGCTTGTTGCGGCGCGCGGGCTTCTCTCTAGTTGTGGCACGCGGGTTTTCTCTTCTCTTGTTGTGGTGCGGGCTCCAGAGCGCGTGGGCTCTGTAGTTTGCGGCACGCAGGCTCCAGTTGAGGCGTGCGAGCTCAGTAGTCGTGGCGCGCAGGCTGAGTTGCCCTGCGGTGTGTGGGATCTTAGTTCCCCAACCAGGGATCGAACCCGCGTCCCCTGCAATGGAAGGCAGATTCTTTACCCCTGGGCCACCAGGGAAGTCCCTGTCAGGTCTTGATTTTGACAGTGGTTTGGGGGCTCCTGGCCTCGGACCGCGAGGCTGGGCTCCAAGAGAAGGGCTGGGCACAGCCCTTTGGGAGTTTGTATGATAGTCTGGCCGGCAGAGTCCTGAGCCGACACAGGAAGCACTGGCCGGTGTTCTGTGTCTGCACAGGCGACGCAGGAAAGGGGAGGTGGGGCAGAGCAGAAGGGAAGACTGGTCCTGGGGAGGTGCTGCTATTTGGAGAGGACAGGAGTGGGTGTTCGCTGAGGCTTGGTCGTGGGCGCACCTGGGCAGGTGAAGAGAATTAGATGGGAGGGTTAGGCCTGAAATATATCGTGAGCATAGGAGGTGAGCCGAGAGGACAGCTGCTCTAACGGAGCTGGATTGGAGGTGATGACGGGGAGGAAGGACAGGTTGGGGCCTCCTCCGACCGTCCGGGTGTGTGTGCCTCGCAGCTGATCCGCCCCATCAATGCCCTGGACGAGCTCTGCCGCCTCATGAAGTCCTTCGTCTACCCCAAGCCCGGTGCCGCTGGGAGCTTGGGCGCCGGCCTCATCCCCATCTCCTCCGAGCTCTGCTACCGCCTGGGGGCCTGCCAGATGACCATGTGCGGCACGGGCATGCAGAGGTGTGCGAGCCCTGAGCGGGGGCGGGCCTCTGGGCGGTTTGGGGGCCCGGGATGGGAGGACGAAGGCCAGGTTTGAATCCCGATTCTGCCGCTGCCTGTTGAGCCCAGACGAGGCCGTGGCTGCCCCCGCCCCCCACCGAGCCTCAGTTTGTCTGCTGTGAAATGGGACCTCGGGAGGAGGTGGTCCTTGGAGGGCTGCTGAGCTTCCCGGTTCTCTCACCCTGGTTGGTGTGACTGAGTGTCTCTGCAGCCTGGTTCTGCTGGAGCATCCATTCAACATAAGCAGGAATGATCGTGCCTCTTGGTTGGGGCAGATCTGGACACTTTCCCACTTCTGTCCTCTGTCCCTGCTGCTCTGATTGGGGCCTTGGGGGCCATGGGGGGGAAGGCAGTCGCCCCCGTCTCACCTGCCGCCCCTGTTGCCGCCCCCCTGCAGGAGCACCCTGAGCCTCTCCCTGGAGCAGGCAGCCATCCTGGCGCGGAGCCACGGGCTGCTGCCCAAGTGCATCATGCAGGCCACGGACATCATGCGGAAGCAGGTGAGGGGACCCATCCCCCGGGGCCCCACCAGGCTGCGTGCAGGGCACCCAGATCCGAGCCCGGTGGACACAGGGAGAGGTGGACTCACAGCCCGGGTGGGATGAGGGGCCATCTGGGGACTGGGCTGTTGCCCGTCTCCCCATCTAGAGGGCTGAGGATTTCAGCTCCCATTACGCCCACCCACACCCACATGCTTCCTCAAGCGCCCTGGACTCCGTGCGGAGGCAGCCCAGGGCCTCACCGTTCTTTCTTCCCAGGGCCCCAGGGTGGAGATTCTGGCCAAAAACCTCCGAGTCAAGGACCAGATGCCCCAGGGTGCACCGCGGTGAGTGGCTGTCCCTCCCCGTCTCCTTTCCTCTCCTCCCTTCTGTGAAGGCCAGGACTTGGGCTGGGCTTCACCCCAGACAGACCCGCTGGTGTTCAGATGGGGCTTCCCCTCTCATTTACGGGACCCCATTTGGGAAACAACAAATACGACTCAGTCTGTTACCTCCCAGAGCTCCCACTTTGGCTGGGAAAGTGAGGCAGGGCCCCCACAGTGAGCCATGGGGCAGTAATTTGTGTGCCCCCCACCGGCTCACCCACCGCCCTTCTCTGCCGCCCTGCTGCCCTCAGAGCCCTCAGCCCACCTACCTCATCCTGTCCTCACGGCCCATCATCTCCACATTGATGTCAGACCTTCTCGTGGTACTGTGTGCAGCCCCTTTCCCAGGAATAACTCGTTACTGTGCGTCCTCCCTCTCCATCCACACTGCCCTGCTTTGCTGTTGACATAGGCCCACAATTTTTGTTTGTTTTTTTTTTGCGGTACACGGGCCTCTCACTGCTGTGGCCTCTCCCGTTGCGGAGCACAGGCTCTGGATGCGCAGGCTCAGTGGCCATGGCTCACGGGCCCAGCCGCTCCGCGGCACGTGGGATCCTCCCGGACCGGGGCACGAACCCACGTCCCCTGCATCGGCAGGCAGACTCCCAACCACTGTGCCACCAGGGAAGCCCCAGGCCCACAATTTTTAAATAACTTTTTAATTTTGAAATAGTTTGACTCACAGGAAGTTGCAAAAATTGTACAGGGAGTTTCCATGTGGTCCTTCACTCAGCTCCCCCCGCCAAGAATAATGTCTCATGTAACCACAGGGCATTGTCAAGACCAGGAAACGGTGTTGGAGCAATACAAGAACTCATACAGATCTTATATATGTTTCACTAGTTTTTGTATGCACTCTCTTAGCCCTCATTATTATTATTATTATTTTTATTTTTAGGCCACGTGGCATGGCTTGTGGGATCTTAGTTCCCCGGCCATGGATTGAACCCGGGCCCTCAGCAGTGGAAGTGCGGAGTCCTAACCACTGGACTGCGAGGGAATTCCCCTCATTACTTTTACTTTTTTATTTGTAATTTTTATTTTTTGGCCTCACCGTTTGGCATGCGGGATTTTAGTTCCCTGACCAAACCCGTGCCCCTTGCAGTGGAAGCATGGACTCTTAACCACTGGACTGTCAGGGAGGTCCCTCCCCTCATTACTTTTAAATACTTTTATATGTCGCTTCCCCCGCTCCAGGCACCACTCTAGTATCTTTACCTATATTAACTTATTTGCTCCAAACAACAACTCTGTGAGCAAGGTACTATTACTATCCCCCATTGATAGGTGGGGACACTGAGGCCCAGAGAGGTTAAGTATCTTGTCCAAGGTCACACAGCTAGCACACAGAACCACAGAGTTGCGCTTCTGAACCCAGGCATTCTAGGCCCAGAGGCCACACTCCTGACCACTGTGCCACCTTGCTTCCCTGTCTTGTCTGGGTCACCACAGCAGCCTCCTGTCTGGTCCCCCTGCCATCATTCTCCCCACAGCAGATCTACCGTCTCCCCTGCTTGAAACCCATTAGTGGCTCCTTCTTACTTGAGGGTAGAGCTCAGAATCCTCCCAATGCAGAAAGAAAACCAAGGTAGCTCCCCACGTGCTGCAGGGAGAGGCCCCCAAGATATATTGAGTATAAGACTCCAGTGGCAGAGTACTGGGTCTACTTTGCCACCATTAGCGTGGAAAAATGCACACCCACCCACACAAGGATCTTAACATAAACATGCGCACATATATGTGTCTGTTTTTGTAAACCCCTTGCCAGTCTGGAGGGAGCAAGGCTCCTGTGGGGCGGGGACTGTACCACTAGGGGAAAGTGGGTGGCATCAATTTTTCACTCTGCACCTTTTTTACACCTGTTGAGTTTTGTTTTCTGGGCATGGATTACACGCTCACATAGATCACATGTTGCAATAATAATAATAGGCCTTGACCTGCCTGGCTTGTCCTCATCCTCTTCACCTCCATCCACCAGGCTCTACCGCCTCTGCCAGCCGCCGGTGGACGGAGACCTCTAGACACTGAGGTGCCTGGTGCTTGGCTGCGTCCTCTGGAGCTGGGATTTGGGAGGACACAGGGGGCCGTGTGGCCTTCTCCAGAGCTGGCCCGAGACCTCCTCTCCTGCCTGCTTGAAGATCTGTCCGGCCTCCTCCATCACCTCCTGGGAGGATAAGCAGTGCCCCCACTCCTGGATGAGATGGTGGATCGGCCCTGGGCTGGCATGTTCTTCACACTTCTGCCAGAAGCCCGAGGGGTGCTGGGGACCCACAGAACTGATGGGTGCAGCCAGGGCCTGGGCTCCGGCCTGCAGGTCCCCAGAACACAGGGGAGAAGTCACGGGCACTGCAGCTGGAGGCCCGCGGCCCCAGCTCCCTCGGGATGGCTCAACCTGCACTTTGGAAACCTCTGGTTTCCTTCTACGTCCACATTCCAGGCGACCACATGTGTCTGCTCTTCTTCCTCACCTTAGCTTCCAGATTCCCCCCTAACCCTGTACTAATCTGCCCGATGGACTCGGAGAAGCCGGGCCTCTGCCGTAAAGACAGAGGGACAGGGCACAGCGCCTGTTACCAAGAGGACGGTCGAAAGCCACACCGGCTTCCGCCATCAGTGCCATTGGAACTGGAGCCATCAGCCCTGGGCACGAGATTTGCTCTGACTTTATTTATATGGCGTGAACTCTCTATGGTTTATTTTGAGGTTTTTATGTTGTCGTTGGTATCGCTGAGATTTTTTTTCCCCCAGGTTGCGTGATTATATATTTGACATTTTAAATTTCAAAGAAAGCTATATTGTCTAACAGGGGACCAGCATAAGGTAGTATTGACAACTTTTCCCAGTTCTACTAAAAAAAAAAGAAAAACTAAATTATTGAAAATTCAAAAGATGTCAGTATTTCATCTTTTTAATATTAGGGTCTTAAGATATGGCTTACAGGTATCGACTAGGGTTCCTTTTCCCACCCACCCTCGGTTCTCCAGCAGTTGGTCTGTATCAGGGTGAATTACTTTGTTCTTTGAACAACTGGCTACAAGGGTTTGAGAGGTGGCTGGGCCAGGCCTGGGGGCTGGAGGGGGTTGAACCATCCATTGGAGAGGCAGTCCCACACTGGTGTCTGTCCTCTGCAGGTAGAAGGGCTGCCAGGAAACACTGAGTGGTACCTTCTGTAATTTATTTTTTGATGTTAACTCAGAGCAGGGCATTTGGGACTTCTCAGCCAGCTAGAGAGACAGGAAGCTACCCTGCCCACCTGGGCACAAGGACCCACACAGGATCCCCCCTCTGTCCCCCCAGCAGTTTGTCCCCTCTAGGTTCTGTTGCCAGCAGGGAAATGTCACAGCTGGGACAGAAGGGAGGCGTCTTTACAGCCTTGGCTGATGGGTGAAATCAGGTGTGGGTTTCCCGCTGCCCTGGAGGCTTGAAGACCCATCAGCATCTTGGCCCCGTGCACCCCCAGGGGCCGCCTTCCCTCTCTTGCCACCCTGCACCAGATTGCAAGAGATGGGCTTGTTGCAGGACAGAGACGGCACAGATACAAACGAGGACCCCATGGCAGAAACGGAGAGGGGCCCCCGAGGGCAAGGGCATCGTGCACTGGTTTACTTTGAAATGTACAGATCTTCTCATTCAATTCATGATAGATTTTTTATTATTATTATTAAAAGTCGGTTTATAATACAAAGATCCTGATCTGTGGCGAGTTCCTTTGGGGCCAACCCTGGTGGCGTGGACGTGGCTAGGCCGGCCAGCATCACAGGCGGAGTGAGCAACAGCTTTGAAGATGGCACGGAGGACGATCGCTTCAATACCGTCAGGGCCCTTGAGGCAGCGATCCCTGCTCAGTGAGTTACCACTCTGAACCTCAGTTTCCTTCTCTAAAATGGCAGAGTATATATATTCCCTCGCAGGGGACTGGCGAGGAATACCCGAGATTGTACCGCGGCTCTGCCATTCAGGTGTGCCAGGAAAATTACCGTCTTTTTATGTATTTCACCTTTATTTTGGATTCTCAGTTCCTATTTCACTGTGATGGTGGAAAAATGTGACTGTTCTTCCAGGCATTCCCTCACCCATGCTAGGACTCTCTGTCTCACGTGTGCCTGCGGATTAGGGTGGGTCTGAGGGACGCGCCATCCTCCGCCCCAATTTGCAAGGCCCGTTTGGTCGTTTGGTCTGGAATCCGCCGGAGTGGAGTTCCAAGTACTCAACACGTGGTTGGGTTGGTTCCTGGCCAATCAGAATCCACGCTGGCCGCAAACGGACCAATCAGAACAGACACCAGCACAGATGCTGTTCCTGCACACCGGGACCTGCGATCTCGGTCCCATGCTGAGAGCGCCTTATCACCGGCCCAAGCCCGAGCCATGTTTATGAAGCTGCCTGAGTCCATCTGCCTCATTCCCGGGCCGAATTGGCCTGCAGACCTGTTTTGCCAGGCCTGCCCCATGCCTTTCTCCGTCTCCCTCCCTCCTTTCCTCCCCACCCCTTCATCCTGACCTCTTCCCTCCTTCGTTTCTTTCCCTCCTTTCCCATGCTTTGGAAAACACTGACCTCTATGAAAGGCTTCTTTCGGGTGCCTTCCTCTTGAAGGCCCCCCACTATCATGGCCACACTTGGGGCTCCCCTAAGTCCTGCCATTTTGGAAGAGAGCCCCTTCTCTTTTAATCTCTTTTCCTTCTAAACTACCTGTCCCAGAGCTCATTCTCTCCAGGCCCAGACTGGGATCCTCCCAGAGAGAGAGAGCCTTGTGTCTTTCAATTACAGGTTTCAAAAGACTCAATACTATAATCGATGAGAGTGAATCCTGGTGGGATTTCAGGCACAGTGATGGACTGATTTTTTGAATTGTCTGAAGCCAGTGTTTGGATACAGGGAAAATCACTCTAAGGGGACAGCCATCAGCTCGATCTGTATTTGGGGGTCAAATACAGGGAGGATTTGATGCCTTCCTCCAGGCAGATACTTTTACAGGAAGCAGGAATGTCTGCCTGTTCTGCACCCTGAGGGCCTGCAATGAGAAAAGTGAGTTCTCCTGCGGTGATGGACAGGGGCAGCTTTGGTTTAGGAGCTGAGAAGTGGGGTCTCTGAGACCTTGAGCGAGTCACATTCCTTCTTAGACAACAGAGCTGCATCAGCAAACAGAGTGGAAGCCCAGGGCTGTTTCTTTCTCTGGAAGGCCTTTCTCTCAGTACAAAGTGGAGTATGAAGGGCTGCTTACAGCAGGGGGGGTGTTTTGTAAGAGACAAGAGGTCTCAAACTGGCAGCCAGTGGACTGAAACTTGGAAATTGACGTGGGTTTTGTTTTTGTTTTCCTGATACGGTGTTTTTTATAATTTTGAACTAGACACTCATACTTAAGAACCAGCAGCTTTTACTTCCAGATTCTGATTTGGGGTTTGTCTTGAAAATTCAGAAGCTCTGGTCCCAGCGGCCCTTGGGGTACCATGTGTCCTGCCTGGTCACATATCCACTGGAGCTGAGGAGTGGCCACTGCCTTTGGGCAATGTGCCAGCTTTCCATCCCCCACCTGGCCCAACACACTCCTTTACCTCACCTGCTCGGCTACAGGATGGCCCTGCCAGCGCTGGCCTCTTGACCATTCAGATCTTCACCTCTGGAGTTGCCATGGCGATGTTGGCTAAGAGAGGAGCTGGTGACCAGGAGCTGCAGTGCTGACCAATGGAGCATCGAGAGGTGGGTGAGTCCCCGCAGCTAATGAGATCGAACCCTGGTTCTCTGCTCCCTTTGAGCCTCAGAGCTGACTCGGATAATGTCCTTTGGTGTAGGTTGTGTTAGGGGCCACTCAGGAAACCAAAGGTGGGATGGAGTGTTCTGGCCACTTTGTGATTTTATCTAAATTTAACTGTTTATATATTTACCATCTTCCTCTTCCATCAGTGAAGCACCCTGAGAGAAGGAGTCACATCAGTCCTGTCTGCTGTGTCCCAGTGTCTGGCCCAGTACCAGGCATCCGTGAACCATGGCTAAATAAAAGAAAGAAGGCTCATAACTGTTAGAGCCAGGAACCCACACCCCAGCTGTGTGCGGCCAAGGCACATGCCTCCAACCACATGCTCTGCACCTGGCTTTGTTCCGGGACCGGGCTGGATTGTTGACAACTGGGAAGGCCTGGGCTGAGACCTTTGAAGTCAGATACCCTCGCCTGCCCCCTGACCTGGCAGGCTGCTGTACTTGCGGGAAGTCACCATCTCTCTTAGAGCCTCAGTTTCCTTCTCTGAGAAATGGAGACGTTCACACCCAAATTTAACTTTCAGGGGATATATGCCATGCCCTATCTTTCCAGCAGATGGCGCTAGGGACCGTGTAGTGCCCAGAGCTTGCGGTTACCTGGGTTTGAGTCCAGCCGAGTCCTGCCTACCTGACTTCCAACCCAAGCACTTGTTCCTGGGTGCCCACATTTGGGATAGAGGCAGCCTGGAGGCAGGGGCTGGGACTGTTTAGATGATGGGTACCGGCCCCTGCCCTTATGGGCTGGGCTTGGCCTAACTTGGTATGGGTATTTTATTTTTGTCTATTAAACATTTTTTAAAATTTCTCTTTCTTATTTTTATCTCTTTCCTCTCCATTTTCTTTCCTTCCTAACTTTTTAGTTTTTTTTTTCTTTGTCCTGTAACATATGTCTGTGAGCTGCTCTCTGTTTTTATATTCTCTTCCCTTGTGTGCTTTTCCTTCTCTCCCTTCTTTCTTCCCTTGCAACTGGACGTATGAGAAGGATGTGAAAGACCCTTGTAAACTGTAAAGTAAAGTGCTCATGAGGGCTGTGACCAGGAACCTGCAGTTACTAATGTCCACCCCTCCACTGCCGTGAGCCCTGACCGGCCTGGAATCGCTGACCACCAGGTGGCGCTTTGGACCAACCTCTGAGGGCAACTGCAGGGGCTTCGGTTTTAAGTCCCCAGGGTTTCGGGGCTTTGAGGGGAGGTGAATCAGAAAGCCTAGCAAAAAGCTGCCCCTCTCTGGGCACTAGTAACATCCCTGGAGGGTTGGGAGGAGGAGAGGACAGCAGGGCCCAAGTTAGAGTCCCCTGATCAGCTATGTGACCTTGAGCAGGGCCCTGTCCTTCTCTGTGCCTCAGTTCTCCCACCTATGATGAGAGGACATACAGTTCCTCAAAAAGGACTTCTGGTCTTCTAGCCAGCCTGTCCTAGACTTCTCTGAAGGACCAATAGCAATGTTCAGAATCTCACGTGTTTTCTTTTGAATTTTATTTTATTGTATTTTTTAATACAGCAGGTTCTTATTAGTTACCTATTTTATACATATTAGTGTAAATATGTCAATCCCAATCTCCCACTTCATCCCACCTCACCCCCCCCCCCACTTTCCCCCCTTGGTGTCCCTACGTTTGTTCTCTACATCTGTGTCTCTATTTCTGCCCTGCAAACCGGTTCATCTGTACCATTTTTCTAGTTTCCACATATATGCGTTAATACGCGATATTTGTTTTTCTCTTTCTGACTGACTTCACTCTGTATGACAGTCTCTAGCTCCATCCATGTCTCTACAAATGACTCAATTCCTTTCCTTTTTATGGCTGAGTAATATTCCATTGTATATATGTACCACATCTTCTTTATCCATTCGTCTGTCGATGGGCATTGAGGTTGCTTCCATGTCCCGGCTATTGTAAATAGTGCTGCCATGAACACTGGGGTGCATGTGTCTTTTTGAATTATGGTTTTCTCTGGGTATATGCCCAGTAATGGGATTGCTGGGTCATATGGTGATTCTATTTTTAGTTTTTTAAGGAACCTCCATACTGTTCTCCATAGTGGCTGTATCAATTTACATTCCCACAAACAGTGCAAGAGGGTTCCCTTTTCTCCACACCCTCTCCAGCATTTATTGTTTATAGATTTTCTGATGATGCCCATTCTAACTGGTGGGAGGTGATACCTCATTGTAGTTTTGATTTGCATTTCTCTAATAATTAGTGATGTTGAGCAGCTTTTCATGTGCTTCTTGGCCATCTGTATGTCTTCTTTGGAGAAATGTCTATTTAGGTCTTCTGCCCATTTTTGGATTGGGTTGTTTTTTTTTTAATATTGAACTGCATGAGCTGTTTATATATTTTGGAGATTCTTTGTCCGTTGATTCATTTGCAAATATTTTCTCCCATTCTGAGGGTTGTCTTTTCGTCTTGTTTATAGTTTCCTTTGCTGTGCAAAAGCATTTAAGTTTCATTAGATCCAATTTATTTATTTTTCCTTTTATTTCCAAAAAAGATTTTGCTGTGATTTATGTCAAAGAGTGTTCTTCCTATGTTTTCCTCTAAGAGTTTTATTATTTTTGTGTGTGATGTTAGGGGGTGTTCTAATTTCATTCTTTTACATGTAGCTGTCCAGTTTTCCCAGCACCACTTATTGAAGAGACTGTCTTTTCTCCATTGTATATCCTTGCCTCCATTGTCATAGATTAGTTGACCATAGGTGCGTGGGTTTGTCTCTGGGCTTTCTATCCTGTTCCTTTGATCTATATTTCTGTTTTTGTGCCAGTACCATATTGTCTTGATTACTGTAGCTTTGTAGTATAGTCTGAAGTCAGAGAGTCTGATTAGTCTAGCTCCCTTTTTTTCCCTCAAGATTGCTTTGGCTATTCGGAGTCTTTTGTGTCTCCATACAAATTTTAAGATTTTTTGTTCTAGTTCTGTAAAAAATGCCGTTGGTAGTTTGATAGGGATTGCATTGAATCTATAGGTTGCTTTGGGTAGTATAGTCATTTTCACAATATTGATTCTTCCAGTCCAAGAGCATGGTATATCTCTCCATCTGTTTGTGTCATCTTTGATTTCTTTCAGCATTGTCTTATAGTTTTCTGAGTACAGGTCTTTTACCTCCTTAGGTAGGTTTATTCCTAGGTATTTTATTCCTTTTGTTGTAGTGGTATATGGGAGTGTTTCCTTAATTTCTCTTTCTGATCTTTTGTTGTTAGTGTATAGGAATGCAAAAGATTTCTGTGCATTAATTTTGTATCCTGCAACTTTACCACATTCATTGATTAGCTCTAGTAGTTTTCTGGTGGCATCTTTAGGTTTCTCTATGTATAGTATCATGTCATCTGCAAACAGTGACAGTTTTACTTCTTTTCCAATTTGTATTCCTTTTATTTCTTTTTCTTCTCTGATTGCTGTGGCTAGGACTTCCAAAACTATGTTGAGTAATAGTGGTGAGAGTGGACATCCTTGTCTTGTTCCTGATCTTGGAGGAAATGCTTTCAGTTTTTCACCATTGAGAATGATGTTTGCTGTGGGTTTGTCGTATATGGCCTTTATTATGTTGAGGTAGTTTCCCTCTATGCCCACTTTCTGGAGAGTTTTTATCATAAATGGATGTTGAATTTTGTCAAAAGCTTTTTCTGCATCTATTGAGATGATCATATGGTTTTTCTTCTTCAGTTTGTTAATATGGTGTATCACATTGATTGATTTGCGTATATTGAAGAATCCTTGCATCCCTGGGATAAATCCCACTTGATTATGGTGTATGATCCTTTTAATGTGTTGTTGGATTCTGTTTGCTAGTATTCTGTTGAGGATTTTTGCATCTATATTCATCAGTGATATTGGTCTGTAATTTTCTTTTTTTATAGTATCTTTGTCTGGTTTTGGTATCAGGGTGCTGGTGGCCTCGTAGAATGACTTTTGGAGTGTTCCCTCCTCCGCAATTTTTTGGAAGAGTTTGAGAAGGATAGGTGTTAGCTCTTCTCTAAATGTTTGATAGAATTCACCTGTGAAGCCATCTGGTCCTGGACTTTTGTTTGTTGGAAGATTTTTAATCACAGTTTCAATTTCATTACTTGTGATTGGTCTGTTCATGTTTTCTATTTCTTCTTGGTTCAGTCTTGCAAGGTTGTACCTATCTAAGAATTTGTCCATTTCCTTCAGGTTGTCCATTTAATGACACAGAGTTGCTTGTAGTAGTCTCTTAGGATGCTTTGTTCTGCGGTGTCCATTGTAGCTTCTCCTTTTTCATTTCTAATTTTATTGGTTTGAGTCCTCTCCTTCTTTTTCCTGATGAGTCTGGCTAAAGGTTTATCAATTTTGTTTATCTTCTCAAAGAACCAGCCTTTAGTTTTATTGATCTTTGCTACTGTTTTCTTTGTTTCTATTTATTTCTGCTCTGATCTTTATGATTTCTTTCCTTCTACTAACTTTGGGTTATGTTTGTTCTCCTTTCTCTAGTTCCTTTAGGTGTAAGGTTAGATTGTTCATTTGAGATGTTTGTTGTTTATTGAGGTAGGATTGTATTGCTATAAACTTCCCTCTTAGAACTACTTTTGCTGCACCCCATAGGTTTTGGATCGTCGTGCTTTCATTGTCATTTGTCTCTAGGTATTTTTTGATTTCCTCTTAGATTTCTTCAGTGATCTCTTGGTTATTTAGTAACATATCGTTTAGCCTCCATGTGTTTCTGTTTTATATGTTTTTTCCCCTGTAATTGATTTCTAATCTCATAGAGTTGTGGTCGGAAAAGATGCTTGTTATGATTTCAATCATATTAAGAGAGCCATGCGGGCTCTGGGCTGCCCCCACCAGGTGTCCCAAATGATGTGCCTGTCACCAAGGCGGAGGGAGAGGAAACCCACTTGAGGCCTGGCAGAGTGGGAAGGGGCACAGACACTGACAGCAGCTGTGCCGTGAGCACCTATTGTGAACCTGCTGCTGTGCCGGGCGTGTTAGCACAGTGCCCGGTCAGTACTTCTTGTAGGTGCTCAAGCAGTACATGTTGGCCTTAGGGGAATGAATCAGTGAATGAGTGGCCGTGGCTGGGAGAACAGCTCAGCCCCACGGACAAGGATTCTGATCACTAAACCTCACCAGTTCTCATGGTGACTGTGAGAAGAAGACAATTATTAGTCCCATTTTACAGATGAGAAAACAGAGACCAAGAGTGTAAGTGACCTGCTTGAAGTCATGTAGCCTTGGGGTTTGAACCGAGAGTGACTGACTCCAATGCCCCAGCTGTTTCAACACCACCAAGGCCTCCTGGGCCCGCCAAACAGCCAGCAGACAGCGCTGACTTCCCAGCCTTACCCCTCTGCCTTGCTGCCTCACTGGTCTGGCTGTTATCTGCCAGGGCCTTGTTTCTGTTCCTCAAGCTCTCTGGTCTCGTTACTTGTTCCACCGCAGGAGTTTTGCCCTTGCTGTATTTTCTGCCTGGAACCCTCTTCCCACCTGACTCTCCCATGACTGCCTCCTTCCTGCAATTCAGGTCTCAGTTGGAACCACCTCCTCTGAGGAGCCTTCCTTACTGAGTAAAAATAGCATCACTTATTGACTCCCTAACACAGCACGCTGTTGCCTTCTGCCATGGCACAGATCCCAGTCTTTAGTTTACTTTTGTATTTTTAACCCCATGTCTTGTCCGTCTATTCCAACCAGACTGCAGGTTCCGTCAGGGCAGGGGCCCAGCCTGCCTTGCTCCCAGCCGTATCGCAGCTCCTAGCACAGCAGCTGGCGCATAGTAGGGGCTCAGTCAATCCCTGCTGACCTTGGTGGAGTGAATCAGCGCACGAGGGAGGATTCCGACCAATATACCGCCACCCCCCCCCCCCGCCCCACCCACGAGAGGTGTTGGTGCTAGTTTTATCTTCAGGTTTTGGAAAGTCCATGATTATGTCTCTACTGGCTGCAACAGTTCGGGCCCTCACCCACCTTCCTTGAAGTCTTTCTGCTCTGTTTCCCTCACTGGTGATTGACAGCTGAGCTGCCACCCTGACCGGGGCCTCAAGGCCCTTGCAGGAGAGCAAGATGGATCTGAGTGTCCCCACGAGAATATTCCTCCATCAAGCTGGGTCTGAGTCAGAGTGCTGGGTCTAATTTGGCAGGAGGGCACAGCTGATTATATAGAGCCGCTTGGGCTGAGGACACCCACTGTGGGCTGAGGACACCCACTGTGTCCGGAATGTGTTTGCAGAAACCTATACAGGCTTGCTTCATTTTATCGAGCTTTGCTTTATTGCGCTTCGCAGATAACTGCGTTTTTTACAAATGGAAGGTTTGTGGCAACCCTGCATTGTCAGATGATGGTTAGCACTTTTTATCAATAGAGTATTTTTAAATTAAGGCCCATGCATTGTTTTTTTTTAGACATAATGCTATTGCACTTAAGAGACTGCAATATAGGGTAAATACAACTGTTATATGCACTGGGAAACCAAAAATTCACGTGACTCACATTATTGCGACGGTCTGGAACCCAACCCACAGTATCTCCGAGGTTTGCCTGGATGTCATTCTAGGTCTGGTACAGCAGCTCATTTGGGCTCACCTCTTACCCTCATCGGCATCATTAAAAAATATTTATTGAGGGCCTACTGAGTGCCAGGCACTGTTCTAGGCCCACAGTCACATCAGTGAAGAGTTTGTGGAGTTTATTTTCTGCTGGAAGGAGACAGACAAAAAAGCCCATGGACACATGGGTGTGTAATACGTCAGATGGCATAAATGCCAATAAGGTAAATCAGGCAAGAGGAAGGACGGGGGCAGATGTGGGAGCTATTTTAATAGATGGTCAGGGAAGGCCTCTCTGGGGGCAGACCCATGAATGGAGACGTTAAGGAGCAGATAGCTTGTTCCAGGCAGAAGAAACAGCAGGTGTAAAGGCCCGGAGGTGGGAATTCTCCTGGTGAGTTGGAGGAGGAGTGAGAAGGCCACTGGAGCAGGGAGGCTGGTGAGGAGGATATGACAGAGCAGGCAGGGACCAGAGCACATAGGTGGCTGGTGGTTTTGGAGTTCACGTCTAGAATTGGGAAGGCATGGGGGGTTTTGAGCAAAGGATAAGCAGTTTTCTCATATGAAAACAGAGCAGTCATAGCTCCCCGCCTACCAGGCCTGTCCATTTGAGTGCTTTCAAAAGTAAGCCAAGGGCTTCCCTGGTGGTGCAGTGGTTGAGAGTCCGCCTGCCGATGCAGGGGATGCGGGTTCGTGCCCCGGTCCGGGAAGATCCCACATGCCGCGGAGCGGCTGGGCCCATGAGCCATGGCCGCTGAGCCTGCGCTTCCGGAGCCTGTGCTCCGCAACGGGCGAGGCCACAGCAGTGAGAGGCCTGCATACCGGAAAAAAACAAAGTAAGCCGAGAATACTCTCCAGGGTGAAAGTGGTATTATAACATTTCATTTCTATTAAATGTTATGCTTCTCCTATTGTGTTTTATGAAATATGTATCATTATGGTGACATATAATTATATATCTGTCTATTCTCTGCGGCCACCTCTCTGATGAACTTCAAAACAGGGACTTCAAGGCTCTTCTGGAGATGACGTACGTGACTGATTGGGAAGTTGCAGGCACTCAGGCTGGTGGTGGGGTGGGGAAGAGAAATTCTCCTGGAGTCCTGGGGTTACAACTGAGTGACACCAATAGGCTGGGAACGAGGCAGACCTCGTCCCTAGAAGTAACGAAAATAATAAGTGACACTGTTCTAAACACTTGATATGTGTCGCTCACGTCTTCCCAGCAGCCCCCTGGGCCATTACCCCATTCTAGGGACCCGCAAAGCCGGGCACAGTAACTCATGTACCCGATCTCATGCTGCTGAGGTTGCAGCCAACACGGGCGCCACCTCCCCACTGCCCTCCCTCCTGCAGTCTGTCTCGGGGCGGGGGGGCGCCCATGCTCAGCCCAGGGGGTGAATCATGGGGTCAGGGCTGCCTTCACTGGTGTGTGACCTAGGCAGTTCCACAGGGATCTGTGCTTAGAAGAGCCTGTGATTGACCTAAGGCTCTGCTGTCACAGTCTTCAAATTCGTAATAATTTTTGAACAAGCGGCTCTACATTTTTAAAATTAATTAATTTTTTGGCTGCGTTGGGTCTTTGTTGCTGTGTGCGGGCTTTCTCTAGTTGTGGCGAGCGGGGGCTACTCTTCGTTGCGGTGCGCGGGCTTCTCATCGCAGTGGCTTCTCGTTGCGGAGCACGGGCTCTAGGCATGTAGGCTTCAGTAGTTGTGGCATTCGGGCTCAGTAGTTGTGGCTTGCAGGCTCTAGAGCGCAGGCTCAGTAGTTGTGGTGCATGGGCTTAGTTGCTCCATGGCATGTTGGGATCTTCCTGGACCAGGGATTGAACCTGTGTCCCCTGCGTTGGCAGGCGGATTCTTAACCACTGCACCACCAGGGAAGTCCCAGGGGCTCTACATTTTTATTTTGCATTGGACCCCACAAATTATGAAGGTGGTCTTGCATGAGGATACAAGCCAATTATAGGATCCCGCCCCTTTGCTGGGATTGGTGGATGTTAACCCACGTCTGACCAATGAGATGTAAGCATTGTGCTCTGGGGGAGTCTGGGAAGGTCTTTTCTCCCTGGAAAGAGATGGCTCGTGAGGAACATTCCTTTTATCTCTGTGCCCTGTGCCTTTCTGCTTTGGATTTTGGACACTTGGATACTTCTGTGCACATCTACTGCTACCACTCTGATCTAAACTATCATTTTTGCCTAGAATACTCCAGTCTCCTCACTGGTATCCCTGCTGCCACGCTCACCCATCACCCCCGCTGCAGCCAGAGGGATCCTGTCAAATCTAAGTCAGGCCATGTCCCTCCTCACTCAGACCCTCCAGGGACTTCCCATCTCACTCTGAGTGAGAGCCCAACCCCCCATCCCCTACAAGACCCCACTCCACCCCTGTCCCACCCCCTCCCTGTCCTCCTGCCCTGCTTCTCTCCCCCTCACTCGCTCTGTTCCAGCCACTCTGGCCTCACTGAAATCACCAGGCAGCTGTCTCAGGGCCTTTGCATAAGCTGCTCCCTGTGCTGGGAATGCTCTTCCCCAGGAATCCCCTCAGCTCCCTCCCCCGAGCTGAATGGGGAGCCTGGGCGGGGACCCCGATGACTCAGCAGAGCTCCTGCCAGCCGTGGCCCTCCTGTTCCAGATTCTCCTTGACGGAGGTGAGGAAGTGTCAGCACCTTCACCAGTTTCATCTCCTGTTATTGCCGCTAAAATCCTCTCACAGGGACAGCGGCTAGGATTTGAGCCCAGGGTTCCAGTTGGGGTGTGGCCTAGGGGCAGGTCCTGGGGCGAAAGGGTTGGGGAGGTCGGAGGCTCCGCTCCCTGAATCCCTGCGGCAGTGGTCGGCCCTTCTCTCTTCCTGCCCAGAAGTCCCGAGGGGCCCCAGTGAGGGGCCTGGTCCCACAAGTCAGTCCCCTCCTGGGCAGGCCTCAGCCTCTGCCCAGCGTGTGGGGAGGGCCGCGCCCTGTCCTCCCTGCTGTTTGCCGTCCAGCAGTTTCCAGGCCCAGGTTCCCAGGACAGAGCTGCCCCAGAATCCCCACCATGGGGTCCATCCCTGCTGACCTGGGTTTGGCCTCCAGATCTTTCCAGATCCTTTTGGCCATGTCACCCTCTCTCCAATCAAAGCCTATCCATCCTCTGTCCCCCTCTCTCTGGCCCTGCTGAGGGACATGGACATCACAGTGCACGGGGGCCCATGGGTAACGGGGAACTGCCCCCAGTTCCCTATCTGTGCTTCACCAGAGCCCCCCTGGACTGTGGGAGTGACAAGTGGGGGTCTTTCAGACACCATGACAGGGCGGGGGATGGGCTGTTCCAGGGACAGGAGCACTGCAGGCCAACAGGCTGGAGGAGGGCCAGCCCTGGGGGCCTGCACAGACTTGCCGCTCTCTTTCTTGGCTTTTGGCCCAAACAGCCCTTAGGAAAAGAACGCGGGGTGACCGTGGCAGGTGGGATTTGTTTCCATGGTGTGTGGCTGACACCGGAGGACGATGGAGCTACAGGCTCCTGGGGACCAGCCCGCCTGGAGCCGGGGGTGGGGGAGCTCAGGTGCGGGTGGCAGGGCTGCCCCTCCATCCATCCATCCATCATGCCACCCGCTGTCAGGGAGCTGGCAGGGGTCCTGGCTTCTGTCACCTGGGGGGCTGTGGGAAGGGCTGCCAAGTCTGTGTCCTGGCAGGGCCCAAGCCAGACCAGGGTCCTGTGTGCAGAGCCTCAGCTGTAAAAAGGGGCCCAGGCCACGGTGCCTCCCTCATCCACAAACCGCTTCTCTGTTCCAACTGGGTCTGACTCAGTGGCAGCGGCCCAGAATGTCTGACCCTGCCTGCTGGGCATCAGAGGAAATCTAGCCTCTCTCCTCCCGATTAATAAAGGAGTGGGATCCCCGTGCCTGTCTGGGACCGGAGAGTCGATGTGATATGCGGTGTTATTTGAACACCTACTGTGTGCTGGGCTTGGTGCTCACATGTGCATGTCACTTCCTTGATTCCTCCCAAGGAAGGGGCACTGTGGTCACCAGCTTCCTGTTGTGCAGGCGGAGGTGATGGAGGAGGTGGGGGGCCGGAGGGTTCGCTCAGCCTCACAACATTCCGGAGCATCAGAGCCGAAGTTTGAGAGCATGGTGTCTGGTCCCAGAATCTTGCTCCCAATCCCCAGGCCTGCCCGCCGCTCGTGGAGTGAGAGATGCTGCTGCTGAGCGCAGGGTCCATCAGAGAGGGGAGCCTCAGGGTGGGTCTCTCCTGGGGGCCTCCTGGTATATAAAAAATGAAGAAATGGCAAAACAGGGCTGTGAAAACCATGGGCCGTCTGAAATGTTGAGATGGACAAATGAACACATTTCGTGGTGCTGCTCACAGAGTAAGAACTACATTGATTAAAAACAACCACACCAATTCCAGGTGCGCTCAGGCATGAGGACGGGGATGGAGGGACAGGTGAAGACGGCGAGACAGGTGAAGATGTAGGTGATTTAGCGCTTGAGCTCTGCGGCTGGACTTCCTGGGTTCAAATTCCTGGGTACAAATTCCTGGGTAAGTGACTTGACTTTCTGTGCCTCAGTCTCCCCATCTGTAGCATGGGCTCACAGCAGCATGTTCCTCACGGGGCTGGTTTGGGGCTTGGCTGAGTGAGCACAGGTAAAGCCTCAGCAGCGCTGGGTCACAGGAACTGCTCAGGTTGCTGCGATGGTTATTCGGCCACACAGCCCACAGTTTGTTTCTCTTTGACTCAAGACGCAGCCTCATTTGGAGGCAACTCCAAAAGTCTAAGATTCACGCCTTTTGTGAAAGTGAAGCCCAGAGCCTGGGATAGGCTTGGGCCCTGGGGACGACCTGCATTCATTTATTTGACAAAGAGGTGTGTCTATCTGCATTTTCCAGCTGAATGCTCCAGGGAAAGATTTGTGAGGTTACTGCTCCCAAAATAACCCATGATTCCCTTTGAGGAGCTAATTAAGAGGAATCAATGAGGTTAGCTCCAAGGAGGGGTCCATTCCAGACCAAGAGGCGTGGAGATTAGTGGAGGAACACTGCTTGGCTGAACGCAGAGTGGGTGAAGGGTTGTGCTGACCACACTGCCCCCTGCCCACGGGTGTCACCTCCGTCCAGTCGCCAGGAGCTGCAAGATTCAAGCCTGTGCTGCTCCTGGTGGGCACCCTCAGGGTTGGATGTGGCAGAGGGTGTAGAACACACAGCCCCTGGGCATCTGCACCCTACAGCCTGTCCTAGACGTCAGGTCACCTCCAGTGCCCCAGGGTGACTTCAGCAGGAACCAGAAATGAGGAGTCAGATGGGCCTTGGTTCGGATTCCAGCTCTGCTACTTACTGGCTCTGTGGTCCTGGGTACATGCATGACCATTCTGAGCCTCAGTTTCCTCCTCTGTAAAATGGGAATAAATAAAAGCACTTCCCTCCCAGGCCTATTGTGAGGCTTGAAGAAGTTCTGTTAAAGTGCGTAGCAAGTCCCTACCACGTCGTCACTGTTCAGTGGATGTGGGCTGTTACTGTTATTTCCTCCTTTGTAAAATGGAGAAGACTAATTACCCCGCCAATATTTGTCATACATATTATATCCATTATATGACCGAGCACAGTGTCTGCACCATGTGGAGGGCTCAGCAAATGGTGACAGTTCTCCTCTTGGGGGGTGGATCCGTCTGGACACCCGATGCCCAGTCAGGTGGGCTGGGTTATGCCGCATAACAAACAGCCTCCCGAGCTAGAAGGCCTGAACCATCAAGGCTGATTTCTTGCTCAAACTGCAGGTCCCCAGAGGGGCGGCTGGGACCGTGCACAATCTCCACCTCGTGACCCAGGGTGAAGGGGCAGCTGCCCTCTCCAGCATCACCACTGCCTTGGTGGGAGGAAGACAAGTTTGGGGGAGGAGTCTCACCCTGCCAGTTAAGCGCCCCCGCCTGTGAGTGACGTGATCACTGCTCACAGCTTACTGGCCAGAACCAGGAAGTGCAGCCCTGTGTGTGCCCGGAGCGGGGACAGCACCACTGTCTTCCAGATTCCCTGGGAACGAGAACTCGGTAACTTCCTCCAAGAGCACGACCAGCGGCAGGTGGTGCGGTCCAGCTCCATCGGGGCAGATGGTGCAGTCCTGGTCCATCGGGGTGAGCAGAGGAGCGCATCAGGGGCTCCGCATCCTTCTCCTCATTCGTGACGCAGGTTCTACAACAGACGCCTCAGTGGAGAACAGCATGGCCTGTAGCTAATTCTCCCTCAGGTCTGCCCTCCTGGATAATCCCTTTAATGTCGAAAAACTAACCTTGTGAGGAGGTAAAAACAGGATTTGTTTGATTCTGCAGGAATCATGCTCTGTCTACACGTCAGTCCCCAAGAGAAGTGTTTGCTGCAGCAAGAGCTTCTGTCTTCATGACGGCAGTTAATAAACAGCCTCACTCACGGCTGTGTGTGTGTGTGTGTGTGTGTACATGTACATATGGGTGTGTGTGTGTGTGTGCATATGGCGGTGTGTGTTGAGACTTTCACAAGCCTTCCGAGCTTGCACAGGCCCTGCCTCTCATCAGTGCCCCTGGCTTTCAGAGGCCCGATTAAACAAACACAAGAGTCCCGAGAGCAGACATGGTAAAGGAGCCCCGTGTCGATGTTTCTTATTCCTCCTCACTTTGGACAGTGAATCTCCAGCTCCACTCTGCACACTGGAGATGCCAGCTTGGGTGCAGAAAATTCCAGAGCAAAGACAGTTCAGCCTGGCTCTGGGTTGCTCTGGTGCTCCTTCCTGACCCCTCGGTGCTCCCAAATGTCAAGCCCCTCGTGGAAGTGTAGATGGGGGCTCAGCTCTGGCCTCCTGTGTCACCCTTTATATCCGGCTTCCCCCTCTGCCTGGCATCACCTGTTCATTCCTCAGGCCAGGCTCCCTGGGCACAGGGGCCATTCTCAGAGGCCCACCTTGACATGGGAGAGGGGCCTTCCCATTAGGTGGGTCTTAGCTCCTCCAGCTGGGGTCTCCCTGACCACCTTGTCTAAGGAAGCCCGTCTCCTGTGGAGTCTCTTCCTGTTCTGTCACACTGTACGCGGGGTTGATTAAATCTGTGACCCTACTCACATGACTATTGACCATCTCCCACTTGAAGGCCCGCTCTGTGAGGGCGGGACGGTGGCTGGCCCAAGGCTGGGACTCCGGGACATAGGATGCACTTAATAAATTTTCACTGAGTGAGTGTAGGAATGAATGAATGAATGAAAACTCACCCTGATACCATAAGTAGATTCAGCTCAAAACTTACCTGTCCCATGTCCTGTTTCTTTCAAAGATTGCCACATCTGAGAACTAATGAAGAACTCATTTGTGCTAATAAATATGTATTAGTTCTTTCAAGATGAAATGTGCACATTTTAATGAGGACTGTCTAGAGACTCGGGCTTTTAATCCAGGGAAGCTTCCCCACTAATGAGAATGTAAAGTGATGACGATGAGGGGCTGTGGATATTTAGGGCATGGAGGCCTGGAAGACACATCAAATCACAGGACTGAGGAAGCCCCCTGGATGCAGTGTGGGGTGGGAGGAGCTCTGTAGTGGGACTCAGCACAGGACCAGAGCAAATCCCAGCTCAGCCTCTGCCTGTGTGTCTGACTTCCTTGGCCTCAACATTCCTACCTGTAAATGGGGATCATAAGCCACACCTCACAGAGTGATAGGAATGTAATTCTGGTGCTTTGTAAATTACAATCTTTGCTCACCAAACAGAAGGGATTATGGTAATGAGCAGAAGTGGCCCTACCTATCACAGATGGGATATTTTTGGCTTCAAGGAACAGAGAACTCCCAAACAAGTAGCTAAATAATAAGGACAATTTATTACATCATAAACCAAGGAATCCAGGGGGCATTCCAGGTAGCTCTGGGTTTGGCTGGCTCAGAGGCCATGTCTCAAGTACCCAGGTTCTTTCCATCTTCCGGCTGTGCTGTCTTCCTTATGTTGGCTAGATTCTCAGGCTTTCCCGCTGATCATTGCAGAAAGGTTCCACAGCTCCACATATCACAACCTCATGCGACAGTGTCCAGAGGCAGAAAGAGAAGAAGAATGTGTTTCCTCTTACTACTTCTTTATAAGACTCAGCACACCTGTCCCAGAAACCCTCAGAAGGTTTCTTCTCAGGTAAATTCAGCCAAACTTGCATCCTGTGTTTATTCCTAGACCAGCTGCTGGCAAAAGAAACGGACTGAGCACGATTGGCCAGTGGTTTTCTACCAGAAAGGTAACCCCCCGAAGACGGGTTAGAAATAGGGGGGTGTTTTGGCTGGTCTCAATGATTGGTGACATTGCTGGCATTTAGGAGGGTGGGGCTAGGAATGCTGGATGTCCTACAATGTGTAGGACAGTCTACACAGGACAGACTGGTCGTTCACCTGTGTGAGGAGCCACTTCAATCAGCCTAGAACCTGTGTCAACTTTATATCCAAACAAAATATTTTTGCAAGATTTTAATATATACAGAATATGCTACTTATATTCTCGTATCTCTTTCATTTTCCCGCCCTTCTGTTGTGGGGTGACTTCTGATCTTAACTTCTCTTACATCCAAACTTATTCTCCAGATGTCGGCAAGGATCTAACTCTTCATCATGTGTTTTTGTGTGTCTGTTCATTTGCATACTGAAGTATGATTTATTTTATTACAAATTATTTTCCTTTTATTTCTTTTTTATAATCCACTTAGAGCATTATAATTGGTTTTTAAGTACTTGTGATGTTGTAGGTTAATTATTTATGACCTTCATTTCAAGGAGGTAGAAAGGTCATTAAGTACATTTCTTCTTTGGCGAGGTCATTGGGTCTGATGGGATTGAGAACCACTGGCTTGAATCCATCAAGATTCACATCCTGGGGCTGGGAGGGGAGTCTGCGTTCTGAAACTCGTGGCTTCCTGGTACCTGAACCACGTCAGAGTTGGGTTGAGATTGGAGGCTGGGAGTAGCTGTTGGCTTGGCACCCATGATGTCAGACCTTAGCACCCATGTGCAGCCCCTTAGCTGCCCGAGTCACAGTACATGTCTGGGAGGGAGTGCCATGGAGAGGCTTCAGGACGCCAAAAGGGCCACTGAGGCAGGTCTGGGTTTGTGTTAAGCCCTGAGACCCGACAGTGGAAACCCATCACGCTCATGGCCTGCCAGCTGTTGATCATAGAACTGCAACAGTTTACACCTAGGAGAGAACTTGCTGGTTGAAATGAAAGATTAGTGCATCTCTTTGAGTATGACCCAAAGAAGACAGGGCAGCAAAGGTGTGACCAATACCCAGCAGACATGGATGGTTCTGGAAGAGGCCTCTGGAAGCAATCCCCCACATTCATTCACTCAGCCATTACTGAGGATCTATTAGGTGCCAAGAATGATGTTCCCAGTTGTGAAAGTTTGGGAGGCACCAGGTCTGAGCCTGCCCTATAGGGGCTTCTCATTAGTCAGAGAGAGGACTTCTGAGGAGCTGGACAGTTGGGGGTTCTGTTTAAAGGAGGTTTAACTAGAGGAAAAGGCTAAGTTTTGGTAGTTGCTTTGTTACAAATTAAAAATAAAATAGAATTTCAAATGCTTGACTCTTACCTTAAAATGTTATTAATCCGGGCTTCCCTGGTGGCGCAGTGGTTAAGAGTCCGCCTGCCGATGCAGGGTACGCGGGTTCGTGCCCTGGTCCAGGAAGATCCCACATGCCGCGGAGCGGCTGGGCCCGTGAGCCATGGCCGCTGAGCCTGCGCATCCGGAGCCTGTGCTCCGCAACGGGAGCGGCCACAACAGTGAGAGGCCCGCGTACCACACACACACACACAAAATGTTATTAATCCATCCAAACAATATTTATTGTGTACCTACCAAGTGCCTGCCCTTGTAGCGAGCACTGGAAATCACACAAACATTGAAAAGAAGGAACAGGGACCAAATAGAAGCAGGTAGAACTAAGTAGAAGCAGCCTCCTTCGCAGGTCTCCCTACAAGGTTGTTACAAGGTTTTCTTGCAAGCAACTACCTACTCCCATCAAGCCCCACCCGCAACTACCCTTGTTGCTCCTAAACTAGGGTCAGAGGTCAGCATGTTCCAGAGGGACAAGTACAAAGTCCTGCCTGGGAGGAAACAGCATACACACCAAAGTGATTACAAGATTGGCTGATTCGCACTGGCAGAAACCTGGGGAGTATGTCTACGAATTATAAGACTGTTAGACTACGGAGGACAGCTAATAACATTGGGTCAAGGGAAATTTTTGATATGGATACACTTAGGGATTCTAAATTTAATGGTTAGCTCATGAAGCTGAAAATTGCCTCTGTTTATTTTGGTGGCGACGAACCTTGGTTTCAATGGTGGCTGTCATTTAACGGGGTTGGGATGACAATGTTCCTTGCATGACGTAAAGGAAGAAATGCAAAGGCTTGGGGATACAAGGATGCTGGAGGGACTTCATCGTGAATGACATGCACAACCGTTCCCCCAGCCCACTGTACGCCCCCAAGGGTCTGGCGGACACTCCGTTCACTAAGGCATTAAGGAGTACAGCAGCAGGGGGGTGCCTGTATCCTTGAGAGTCTCCCTGTGTCTGTTCTCAGTAGGCCGGATGTAATGGTGGAGATGCCAGAGGGAGATGCCAGATGGGAGATGTAAGGATGAGGACAAGTGATAGCATTTGTCCCCCAGACACAAGATGGGCACACTTACCATATTTTCCAGAAGAAAAGAAGTGGTAATCAGAATGTCTCAGGAAATCTTTTCACGGCTTACTCATCGTGGTGTCCTTAGAAATGAAATAGATGGGCAGTGAATCAAAATATAACTTGAACTATATAATAGAAAAAGATCTGGTGGCCAGAAACTACTACAGTGGAGAGTCATGACCTCTTGTCTAATTTCTTTTGAGAGATCAGGTAATAAATTGAATTTTGACCCACGTTCAAATCCCAGTGACCCCAGTAGGTCTGCAGATCCACCCTATGCCATTTCCCGAGCTTCTTGGCAACTAGAAGGACTCATGGAGTAAAGCCCATGACAGTAATAAGACCCAAGTGAAACCCTTTGGTAACTTGCTTCCTAACCAGCATTTGGGGGTAAATTGCAGAGATTAATGCCACCCTCAAAGACTTGAAAGATGCAGGGGCGGGGAATCCAATCACGTCTCCATTTCACTTGCCTGTTTGGCCTGCGCAGGGGCAGATGGTCCTTGGAGAATGACTGTGGATTACCATAAACCTAGTCAGGTGGTGACTTCAGTTGCCGCTGCTGTTGCAGACATATTATCTTTGTCTGAGTAGATCAACAACCCCCCTGACACCTCCTATGCAGCTATTGACCTGGCAGATGCTCTACTTTTTCTAGACCAGTTTGCCAGGACCTAAGAAGCAGTTTGCTTTTATTGCTCAGAGCCAGCAGTACACATTCAAAATCTTGTCCCTCATCTATGGCAGCTCTCCTGCTTTTTGCCACAGTATTGTCTTCAGAGATTATTTATTTATTTATTTTTTGAGATATGCGGGCCTCTCACCGTTGTGGCCTCTCCCGTTGCGGAGCACAGGCTCCGGACGCGCAGGCTCAGCGGCCATGGCTCACGGGCCCAGCCGCTCTGCGGCATGTGGGATCTTCCCGGACCGGGGCACGAACCCCTGTCCCCTGCATCGGCAGGTGGACTCTCAACCACTGCGCCACCAGGGAAGCCCCAGAGATTCTTTTCATTGTACCAAACATCACACTGCTCCACTACATTGTTGGCATTCTGCTGTTTGGACTCAATGGGCAGAAAGTAGCAAGCACATTGAATGCCTTATTTAGTAAGCCAATTATGAACCCTAATCTTGGTTCCAGTATCTGTAGGAGGAAGAGTCCAGTCAGAAGACAGAAACCATGCCAGTTACTTTAAGAACAATAAAAATAGTATATTTGTATAATTGTTAACCAGGTGTTGAAGGGTTACAATGCAAAGAGAGGCAGGGATCAGCAAACCACTGGTCACGGGTGAGCAGTCTGCCTTTGTAAATAAAGTTTTATTGGCACACGGCCACACCCACATATTGTCTGTGGTATGTAAAGTATTTACTATATGGCTCTTAAAAAAACTTGCCACCCTTACACTAAGGTGTCACAGAGGTGGCAACTGCAGGAATCGGCTACTGCTTTAGGGCTGGGGAACCAAAGGAAGAGCTGTAATGAGTAAAACAGAGCTTGGAAGAGGGACCTTGTAGAACTAGAACTGTGGGGCTCAGAATCATCTAGCTCTGGCTGGTTGGTGCTGGTATGCCTGAGGGCGCTAAGGTGATATTAACAAGGACAATAAAACAAACAGGAAGAAGCAACAAAACAGGGACAGGAAGCAGACAGGAAAGAGCACATCCTTTCTTCCTGTCCAGTCTCCAGGTCTTCCTCTAGCCCTCCCTGCTGGAGCCCTAACAAAGCCGAAACATGGTTTGCAGAGACAACCCCAGTATCCCAGAGTAACACATAGAAGGGAGGGTTCTCAGCTGAGACAGTAAAGAACTGGTGAAAGGAGCAAGGCATTCCTTTCCTCAGTCGTCCAGGCAAATGAATTTAGAGATGGAAGATAGGTATGTATCAAATAGGAATGTCTTGATGGTTATAGATTCCACAGTAGGTCTCAGTTTCCTCATCTGTAAAATGTAAAATGAAAATAGTAACGATAATAATCTATCTGTTAATGAACATATTTGGTAGCATTCAGTCCTGACACCCAGGAACAGAACCCAGCACACTCATAGCTGGCAGATGCTGGAGACCAGATCTGCATGGATTTGCGGCTCTAGTAGGCTCTGACGACCTGGGCCAGAACAGAGGGCTGTTCTCACCCACGCTCACTGTCACAGGCCCTGTTGCACTCACTTCCCAGACCTTATCACTGTCTGTGCTTCCCCAGGCAGCAGTCTTCTTCCCTTGTCTCTTCTCTCCAAGCACCCTGAGGTCAGGGACCTTGTCCATCCTTGTGTCTCCTGCTTCCCCAGAGGATAGACCAGGGCCTGACACAGAGAAAGTGCCCAACAACGATTCCATTCAGAACTGCATTTAACCTTCCACCACCTGTTTTGGTAGGTTTTGTTGTCCCCAGTGGCAGGTGAGGAAACTCAAGCCCAGAGGGGTTAAGTCACCTGCCTGATGTCACAAAGCAATGAACGTGCACAGCTGGTCTACAAAGCCGTATCTCTCATACTGTGCTCTTGCTACAACCCTGAGCATCCCCCTTTCCTGTCTTACCTTCCAGGGGCCTTTCTTAGGCCAGATTGCCCCCAGTTCACAGAGGACCAGGCCCGCCCCAGACAGCACAGGAGTTTGCCTGAGACAGAAGTCCACTGCCCTTTTCAATTTTATAACTGAACGAAGGCCGTAAGTCCAGCGATATGTCTGTGGTCAGCTGCCCCATTTTTTCCCCTAAGAAGCAGATTTATAGGGCATCCACACTCAGGGATGATTATTCCCCAATAGTTTACAGTGTCAAGGCTCCTTTATTTTCCCCCAATAAATCTAATTTATATGGACTGGCAGATTAAGCCATGCATTTCCTGGAGTCAGAAGGCCGTGAATCATTCACAGTACTTTTAGAAACTTGAGATTAAGGTTTTGCATAATGCAAATTGGGGAGAGAAGATGATTGCTCTGCCTCACTGTGGATGCAATTAGAACAGGAGAAGTTCATTTTCCGGGGACAGAGAAAGGTCTGCTTGGTATGCAAAAGAGCACAGTTATTTGCAACACAGGAGCCTGGAACTTGGTGAGCAAAGCACCCAGTGACTGTTTGATTTGCGGCTTTAAAGAATTCAAGGATGAATAAAACACTGAATAAATTTTCAAAGAACTGTTGTCAGACAGCATAAGATCTAAGCATCTGAGGGGGGACAAAAAGGAAGTCTGTACCTGTGATATCCCAGCTCCAGACCCTGGGGAAACTTCGTTTGGTTTTGAATCCTTTATGCAGCCTGGAATTTTCTCCCACCAACTTTATGCCTTTCCTAATCCCATCAGTCCCAACTAAAGTCCCCTCTTCCAGGAAGTCCTCTCTGTTTACCCCAGCCTACTTACCCCAGCTCCTTTGGCCTCCAGTTCACTCATTCATGTGGCAAGTTTTTACTGACCGTGAACTGTGTTCAGAGAGCATGGGATAGAACAGCCAATAAAACAGACAAAAATCCCCTCCTTCTTGGAGCTGATGTGCTCATGGAGAGTGAGAAGCAATAAACAAAGTAGAGAAGTTATTATTACATTAGAAGGTGCTAAGTGCTGTGGAGAAAAGAAAGCCGAGGTGGGGGTGGGAGGGTAGGAAATGCCAGAAGTTGGGGGTCCTTTGCAATTTTAGGCAAGGTGGTCAGAGAGGGCCTGAGATGATGGCAGTTAAACAGACACCTGAAGGAGGTAAGGAGTGGGGCATGAATATATCTGGGGAAGAGTGTTCCAGGAGCAGGAAAAGCAGGTGTTCCTGGGTGGTCCTGAGGCAGGGGTAAGTGAGGGGGAGGGAGAAGGGTGTGTGCTGAGTCCAGGTCAGGAGCAAGGCCAAGCTTGTATAAAGCCCTTCATTCATTCATTTACTTAATCATTCCTTCAACAAATACCCTTGTAGCCTCACTGTGTGCCAGGACTTGCTGTTCTAGAGCCTGGAAATCCAACACTAGACACAACAGACAAGGCCCCTGCTCTCAGGGGGCTCATTCTGGTGGGAAAGTAGAGAACAAGCAAATAAATGAGGTAATTTCAGGGAGTGACAAGCTAGAGAAGATAGATAGGGGAATCCAATCACCATCGGCTTCCAGGAGAGCTTGGGCCTGAGAGGACACACTAGCGACGGCGCCCTCTGAGCCAGGCCCCGCCAGGGGCTCCCAGCACCTTCGGGTTAATCCTCCAACTGCCCTTCAGTGGGGGCTGTTGCCATCCTCACCTTCTGGTTGGGGAACCCCCATAGCACTTGTTGAATGAATGAATGATGGAATGAACGAATGAACAGTAGGGTGACCCCCTTCTCCACTGCCCCGGGGTCTTGTGAGGGAGCAGAGGAGGGGCTTGTGATGGGCTCAGGTGGGAGTCCCTCCTTGGGGGCTGCTTCTGCTCCAGCAGAGATGCCCGCTCTGCTCTTCACTATGTCGTGGGCACTGGGTATCCCCTCAAAATGGGAGGCCCTGCCCACACTCACCGGGCCCCAGCCAGTCCAGCCCACTGGGTGATCCCATCCTGTGGCCTCAGAGGCGGGGCTGGGGTTGGGGGAGGGGAGGAAACAGGTGTGATTTTTCTGGGTAGAGGATGGACAGGGCTGGGAGGGAGCGAGGCCACGGGCGGGAGAAGCACCGACCAGAGGCCGTCTGTCCAGGGGCCACTCCAGACACCTGGTGTGGACGCGGCCTCGGGTCCCCACTGCCCGGCCAGGCCAGCTTGGTGGACATCTGTCTGGCATCTCCCCCCATTTTCATGTGAAAGGCAAGCGGGATATGACACGGGGACTGGGGGCCGCCATCTGCTCGTGGAGCACATTGTGCTGGGACCCCGGGTCCCGCCACAAGGGCGGAGGGTCGAGGATGAGCAGGAAGCCGACAGAAGGCGCTTTCAGGGCCGAGGGTGGCTCTGAGGGGCAGGGCCACTTGGGGTCGCTGTCACCATCTGTGCCCGTCCCTCCCAGGTGGTTCTGGGCTAGCTCCTCTCAGATGTCCCCTCCCCGCCCAGGGCCAGGCTGCTCTGATGCAGGGGCTGCTCAACCCTTCCCAGCGGGCAGCCACGGAGCCAGGATCTGCACACTGGGGCGGGCTCTCCACTGGCTTCAGACGCCCCTGGGCCAGGGGGACCCGCTCCCTCACTGCGGACGCCCCTCTGGGCCGGAGCCTGAGCCCATCTGACAGCGCTGACCTCAGAGTGATTGCTTTTCCGTTTTGGCTGAAACTCGGCGGTGCTCCCTCTGGAGCTGCTGCAGGCCTTAGGAGGGGGCGGGCTGCGGGGCGGATGTGCTGCCCACGTGGAGCAGAGCCCGAGGGAAGATCTGAGGGGTCTGACTGGTGACCGGGCAGGAGGGGCACCTGGACACGCTCACGACCTTCAGACATGACGGAGGAAGGGACCATTCTCGCTGGGCCCCAGCAGGGCGGCCCGTGTTGATTCTGACGTGCGGGAAAGTGGGCGAGAAATGCCAGCCTGGCCCCTTCCTGCTTAGCTGTCTTCATTTCTCTCCCCTCCACACCCGCCTGAGCCCACTCAGGGGAATGCACACATATTCTGTTTGTAATTGAAAAGTAATTTCATTATCTGCTGAAAATGAGGTTCCAGAATTCGTATTGAAATGAATTCTAGCTGTGTTCTCCAACATCTTTCCTCCCTGCTTGTTAGAAAACTGGGGGGATGGAGGGAGAAGAGCCCTGGGGGGAAGCGTGCGGGGTCCTCCGCTCCTTCCTGGCAGCTGCTGCAGTGCCCCAGAGCTGGGGGAGGGGGGAGATGCAGCCCAGGACACCCCCAGGCCTGGAGCACCCCGAGGGTCTGAGGGAGACAGCGGAGGAGCAGAGCACAGCCAGTCTGCAGGGGCCGGAACCGGCTCTGTCCCTCAGCGGCTGTGTGGCTGTGGGGTAGTCACTGACCCCCTCTGAGCCTCACTTTCCTCACGTGGAAAATAAGGATGACTGTGGTCTCTCCCTCCTAGGGTTGTGGGAAGGAGCCAACAGCCTCCTTGAGGTCTTGATTCAAAAACCACTTCTGAGTGAGACTGTTCCTGGCCACCCCATTTAAAGTCCCAAACCTGCCCCTTGATACTTCTTTGACCCTCCCCCCCTCAGTTCTCTCCACGGCCCTGACCCCCATCGGACACACCGTGTGTTGTGCTTCTCTCTCTCTTGCTCTTTGTCTGGCGTCCGCCACCAATGTAAAGGGATTTTTGTCTATTTTGCTCATTGTTTTAGCTCTAGAACCAATAATAATTGCTGGGATGTAATAGGTGCTCAGTAGAGACTTGTTTGGGTGAAATAATGAATGAATGAATGGATAGTGAATGAATGAATAAGATGTAGAGCCCTCAGAGAGGTGCCTGCACGTAATAGGCTCCATAGGAGTGTTACCCAAAGTGCCATCCATATCCTGGTCCCTCTGTATTCATTTTCCTCCCTTCATTTATTCCATTATTGTCTGCTGACCTCCTACTAAGTGCCAGGTGCTGTTTCTAAGCCCTGTGTGAATACAGCAGTGGGGAAAAAAGCCTTAAATTCCTGCTCCAGCAGCAGGAGATCCAGGCCCTGCGAGTTCCTGTCCCTGGACTCCAAGCATTCGTAAAGCACAGAGAGTAAATTGCTGCTCCTATTAATTACTTATAATAAAGATTGAAAAGTAAGAATGCCAACCTTTGGGGCCCAGATGGTGGCAGGGCAGAATCCCAGGTCTTGACTCCCCTGGGGTCCTCTTCCTGTGCCCACCTGCCTCCTACAGAAGCCTCCAGAATGCTCCCCTGGCCCTGAGAGGATGGTCTCCTGGAGCAGAGTGTCACAGAGGTCTAGCAGGAAGCCCGGGCAGTTCAAGGCTCTCATCGACCTCTGATCAATACTCTGTCAGCTGAAGCTTCCCGGCAGGGGACTGCTGCCCAGAACTGGGCACTTAGGGCAAGGGCTGTGACAGGCAGGGACACTGGGGACCTGGCTTCCTGGATGCCCTGGCAGGTGGGTGGACACAGGTCTCTGATAGTGGCTCTGACAAGGGCCTCATCAGTTACAGCTAGAATGTCCCAGAATCTGCAGGCAAATGAGGGCAGGACCACAGGGCATAAGGCAGAGCAGGTACCTAACACGGTGGGCACCCGCTGGGCAGTGCCACTTATTTAGGACTGCTGTCCATCTTGATTTACCTGTTGTCTGAGTGTTGAACACCCTCTACCCCTCGCACACCTGCAGGCTGGATTTGCCCCTGGGATGCCCAGTTGTGACCCCTGCACATCGGGCATTCGGTAAATGTAATTGAGTTGGTGGTGGGGCCTGTCACGGGGCACCACGGGCCCCAACACCTACCGAAGGGGGGCCTTGTCCAGGGCCTCCGAGGATTTTCTGCCCGTCTTCTCTTTCTCACTCTGCCATCCCCCACCTCCCTCTCTGATCAGGCACAACTGACACTTGAGCCCCCAAGGGTCAGGGATTGTGGAGTCTGGGCAGACACATGCCTGGGGCTGAGGAAATACCTGGCAGCTGTTGGGCCCCAGACAGCGGCCGGGGGTGGGGTGGCGCCACCTCTCAGTCTTGGGGTTGGGGGGATGTGGCCTCCAGACCCCTCACTGGATGTGCCACGTGGAGACAGTGTGTGTGCACCCCGGGGCTGGGGCTGGGCTGGGTGCTGGGGACACAAGGAAGAAAGGGACTCTGTCCCCACCCTAGTGACATTCCTGTCCCACAGGTATGAGCCTTAAAGGCAAAACTACAACTTTGAAGCTCTGTAAATATTGAAAAGTAATGAAATTATCTTTCAAGTTTTATAAAGATAGTCATAAATCAGGAGTTCATGTTGATTATATGTGGGTCCTCCAACGTAATAAAAATGTACACATCATACATTATAAATGTACCTCTCTAGGTCCATAAATTTGATGTAAAACTAACATATGAGCTATAACAGGCATTACACATTTCATTAACACTAGCTTTGCTTGTCTTTTTAGAAATTAGGATGTCTATTTTGGAATAACTGGGTGGCACAAGACTGTGATAAAAAGCTGATATGGGAAGGTGTGTGAGTTTAGCAAGCAGGGAGGTATCAAATTCCTGTTGTTGACCTTGGAATGTTGTTGATTTGAAAAAATAGCCTGCAGCCCCTCCCACCCATTTTCTTCTTACTGGCAAACTCATATGTGAGTCTCATGTGGGAGGTGAGCAAGAAATCTGGAGGACCTACTGTGTGCTCTGTTCTCACATTTAGTTATAACATTTGTCTGTGAAGCCATTTGTCTGTGAAGAGTGTTGTAGTCTCTGTAGTAGACAGAAGGGTTTTTGATTGAAAGGATATAAGCCAATTCAAACTGACTTAAGCTAAAATGGCAAATTACTGGCCCAGCCATGGGCAAGTCCAGGGGTTTCAGGAGGGGCTGGATCCAGGAGCTTGAATGTGACTATAAAGTATTTGTCTCCATCTCTCATCCTTCATTCCCTGGAAGGCTCTTCCCTCCCAGTGATAGAGATGGTCCCCATTAACTGTAGCGTGCTAGCCCACCAGCTCAGCAGCCCCAGTGGAAAGATACTTCCTCCTTTGTGAGAGTTCCAGCGATATCCCAGACTGACTCTCACTAGACTATAGTGAGAATCACTCACTCTGGCTAAAGGATTGTCTGCTCTGCTTGGCCAGGCTTAGGTCACATGCCCATCCTTACATAGGGTGTGGGAGTCATCTCCTCCAAAATACATGGACCAGCTGTGGGAGATGAGCTATCCAGTTGTTTTCCTTGTTTTCCAGTAACAGAAACTGAATTCAGCTAACTGAGGCAAAAATGGGAATTTACTGGATGCAAAAAAGTTGTTCAGATGATCAGAGATGGCTGAGAAATAGACTTAGAACAGGTGAAAATCAGGCATGTTCCAGAACCACCCTGCAGCAGGAATTCCCTAAGTGGGTGACCTTGAGACCAATACACAATGGAATGAGCCCAGTGAGTATTTGTTGGTTGAATGAATGACTAATTAATTAAAAGGAGGGGGCTTAGAAACTGTTCAGACAATACCACAGATATCCATTTCTTCCCAAATTCTTTCCCCATCACTTATTTTGGACTGTTTTGCAGGATCCAACCCTGGTAATGACCTCCAACTTCCTAATGCCCATTACTCTCCTAGCTTCCAAGATCCTGATGTCAGGATTTTCCTCCTTCCTCTCTCGCTTTCTCCCTCCTCCCGCCCCTAACATCAGCGTGTCCCAGGATTCTGCCTCCCCCTCTCCTCCCTCCACCTGCTCTCTTGGGCAGCTCCTCTTTGCTCACAGCTTCAAGTGTCACCTCATTTCTGGTCTCTCAAATTCTAATCCTAGGTTTCCACAAACTCAGATTCCAACTCCATTTACTAGGCACCTACTATATGCTGAATCCTTTGCTAAGCATATAAGTATCTCATTTAACCTCCATGACAACCCAGAGAAGAAAATTCTTGGGCCCATTTTACAGATGGGTGACAGGAGGCTCAGAGAGGTAAGGGGTCTTGCCCAAGGCTGCTCTGCCAATTGGTCACAGATTCAGGATCCAAACCCCAAAGTCTATAACTTTAGCCCTGCATTAGTACTTCCAACTAAGTCAACTGAGACTTAGCTCTTCACTCAACTTCTTTAAGATGACCAACCATTCCTTTAGATACCAGGGTCAAAATTTGGTCATATTTCCTAATTGCCTCCCTTTGTCCACCATGTCCAAGCAAACACTTAGTCCTACTCTGTTACTCTTCATGGGCCCCTTCTTCCTAAAATAAATGAATAAAAATGATGTTTTATGACTATGTTAGTATAAAGATGAATATCTTCCAGGATGGATTATATTCATTTTTTTCTTCATGGTTTTCAAAGAAATCAGAATATTTTTATGGGCTTTCAGGAGCATCATGAGCTCTAGGCACTGTTCCCACTCTGCCTTGTTCATCTCTCCACTGGCCTATGGCATAGCTGACTCTTCATTTGCGGCCCATCCCAAACATGCTGGCAGAGCAATCCTTCAGCAGTGGTCACCTGATGTAGGTGCCCGTCAAGCATCCATCCCTCCTTTGTGTTCTGGAGACAGTGACCCGGGTTTCCTTTGGAGAATCTCCCCTCCACACTCTCAGGCTGATTCTACACTGGCTCCAGGGGAGGGCATGTGACCAAGGTGGTCTAGCCAGTCAGAGTACTGCATTCCCGCAGCCTCAGTGATTAGCTCAGGAGGTGGAGCTCCTGGAACCAGTTGGAAAGAGGCACTCCGTTTCCTTGAGGGTACTGAGAGGGTATGAGGGAGGCTGGGGGCTTCCTGTGGCGCTACTCACAGAGGGCTTGTGGGGAATAAAGTTAATAGAAAGGAAGGTAGAGCCAAAAGGAGTGAGAGAGAGAGTGAAAAAGAGGGAGAGGGAGGAAGAGAAGAAGAAGAAAAACAAGAAGGAATAGGAGAAGGAAGAGGAAGAAGAGAGAGAAGAGGAGGAAGACCAGGTCTGATGGTATCGTTGGAACCCCTGGATCCAGCCATGCCTGAAGCAGTACAATTCTTGGACTCTTCAGTTCCATGAGCCAAAAATCTACCCCTTTTGCTTTGGGTTTCTGTGACTTGTAACTGAGTAACAACATACTTCCTGACAAATAGCTCCTCACACCCCAGCTGCCCCTTCATTTAGACTCTGCTCTGACTGCACAGGTTGACAGGATCAAGCCCCAACTTTCCATCTTGGCACCCCAGCTCCTCACAGCCAGGCCCATCTTCCTTTACCTCTGACAGAGCTTAAAAAAATCAAACGAGAAAGAAACCACCCAGATGTCCTCCATAGGTGAATGTTTAAACAAACTCTAGCAGATCCATGTCATGGAACATGGAATACAACTGAACCGTAAAACGGAGTGAATTATTGATGTGTGCCACTGCCCCGATGGATCTCAGGGGCATTGTACTGAATGAAAAAGACAATTGTTAAAGGTTACAAACTGTGAGATTCCATTGCACGGCACTCTTGAAATGACAAAACTATAGAGACAGAATAGATTAGTGGTTGCCAGATGATAGAGATAGGAGTGGGGTTTTGAGTGGAGAGGGTGTGAATATAAAGGGGCAGCAGAAGGGATTTCCTTTGTCATGAAGTGACCGTCCTATACCTTGATGGCTCTCGTGCTTACATGAACCTATATGTGCAATAAAATTGCATAGGACTATATGCACATGCATGCACACACACACACACATGAGTGAACATAAATAGTGATGAAACTGCATAAGGTTTGTAGTCTAGTTAACAGTTGTGTTTCAAGGTCAATTTCCTGGCTCTGCTATAGAATTACAACTATATAAAATGTCACCACGGGGGAAGATGGGGGAAGGGTACACAGGGCTCAATGTAATATTATTTGCAGCTTCCTGTGAATCTATAATTATTTCAAAATGAAAAATGAAAAAATTCCAACGAAATATGGCTACTTCCCATTCCTCAAGTATTCCCATCCCTTTCTGAGATCCTTGTCCCTATTCATGTGTTTATACCTCCTGGGAAACCCTTTCTACCCCCCTTGTATGCTTTCCCAAAAAAGGCAGTTTAACTTTGTGGTTCAAAGTATGGGCATTGTTTTGGGTGACAACAGTCCTAGGTTTTCTGGGGCTCAAGGGGTTTCCAGGATGTGGGACTTTCAGTTTTCAAGATGGGACAGTTCTGGGCAAACTGGGACAAGTTGATCACCCTAGCTTTAGATAAGTCATGTGGACCTGGGTTTAAGTCCGAACTCTGCTGCTTAAGAACTGTGTCACCTTGTGAAAAGTGCTAGACTTCTCTGTTCTTCTGTTCCCTTATTTGTAAAATGGAAATAATAATGAGACTCGGCAGAATGGGGTCGTCCTGAGAAGTCAATGAAATCGCACATGTGAACGCTGACATGGTACCTGGCATGTAGTATGTGCTCATTAAATCAGAAGACTTCGTTGCTATTTGGCTACCCAGCAGACCATCCCTCTGCCCCCCACGGAGCACCCCCTGTGCCCCGGGCTCTGCTGAATTCTCCGGGTGCAGAGACCCCATGCTGTACCTCCATCTCCATCAATAGTTAAAACAATGAACATATGAACTGGGATTTAATAAAACATATTGATTACACAAAGTTATTTTATGTAATAAAACACATACACACAACACTTTAAAATACAGCTCTCTCTGGCCCATAAATTTGACCTACAGCTTGCACATGAGCTGGAGCAGACATCAAACGTTTCATTAACACTTGTTTGCCCTCTTAGAATTCAGAGGAAGGTCTGGTGACACCTGTCACTTTCTGCTGGGCGATTCAGTTCCCTGTAGGCAGTCTGTCGCCCCTGTCTTTGATCTGCGTTTCTGGAATTTGGCGTTTATCCCAGGCTCCTCTCCAGTCAACCCAAGGGGCTTTCCATCTGCTCAGGACTCAGAGGATTCACCCTTCGATAAATTATTTTGGAGCACTTGCTGGTTTTCTTATCCACCCCATTCCCCAGACCAGAATGTAGCTCCACCAGGCAGGGTTTTTATCTGTCTTGTTTATTGCTGTATCCCCAGGGCCTAGAATGTGGCTGGCGCACAAAAGCTGTTCAACAGATTTTTGTGGACTGAATGAATGTGAAAAAAATCCAGTGACATTAGCCTTCAGGGGGTGGGGTGGGGGAGTCACATTTGAGCTGAGATATGCACAATAAGAAAGGGCCAACAGGAAAAGATGTGGGTAAACAGCAGGTGCAAAGGGCCTGGGGTAGGATTGAGCTTAGTGAGTTGAAAGAACAATAAAGAGGTCGGTGTGGCTGCAGTGGACTGAGCCAGGGGAGACTGGAGGGAGATGAGTCTGAGAGATGGTCAGACCATGCAGGGCCTTGGAGGCCAGGATCTGGAGTTTAGATTTTATTCTAAGAGCAATGGGGAGCCATTGAAGGTTTCAGAGCAGAGGGTGACATGATTTAATTTAGATTTCTAAACCTCACCCTGACTGCAATATGTGTTGATTGACTGGGGGTTTGGATTAAAGGGAGCTGGGTGGAAGCCAGGAAACCAGGGAGGAGGCTGTTATAATTATCCAGGAAGAAAAAAATATATACAGGAAGGCCATGATGGATGATGGGGCTCAACCCAGGGAGGCAGTGGCCATGAAGAAACGTGGGTGGACAGAGGACATGCTTTGGAGATAGATTCAGCATTCCAGCTTGGCTGAGCTGAAATTTGGGAACAGTGAGGCGTGGCTTTGCCTGGAAATTCTCTTGATTCCTGGAAATATTCACCTCGGGACCTCGTGGGATGGAAAGGGGATGAGATGTAATTTTAATAGCACCCTCAAATCCCCACTTCCTCCAAGAGTTTCCAGGGATCTTAATTCCTGGGCTTCCCTGCTGGGCTTCATGCTTCTAAGGTTGTTCTTTATTCCGAGTTTGCACAAAGCTCATGTTTATTTTTGCTAATTGATATAAATGACTTGTCTTTGCTGTCGTACTTCAGTTCTGTGCACTTTCATATTAATGGGTTTGGAGGAGGAAAATTAAGTGCTTCAGTTTGCCATCTTTCCAGATGACAAAATGGGAAAAAAGAAAATTACTCGGCCAAAAGAGACGAGCTGTGAGTACCTGAAATTCTCTTTGGAGGAGGAAGTAGTGGCTGCCCTGGGGAAGGGTCTGGACTCCTGAAGAGAGCAACCTGGGGGGAGAGGAGGGATGGTGGGGATGAGGTCAATGTCTGCTGGCGCCTCCAGCTGCCCTTCTTACATATGAAGTGCTTAAAACAGACAAAGTGCTTTTCAAGGACAGGGTCTCATTTAACCACACACCTGCCCTGCAGGGTATCATTGCCCCACCTCCTGGGTCAGATAGAAAGGTTTCCAGCAGATGTCAGTGATATAAAATCCAGTGCCAACAGATGTGAGCAAAAAGGGAATGGATGATTGGGCTCATAGAACTGAAAAGGCCCGAGGAGAGTTCTGGCCTCAGGTAGCGCTGGATCCAAGGGCTCTAGTCAGTTTCGCCCTTCCTCTTCCCTCGCTGGGTGAAGAAGCCCCCACCAGTGCAGCAACCCTAGAAGGAAGATGTTCTCTTCCTTCCACCCTCCTGGGTCCATTCCGAACAAGGGTCCTCCTGCCCCGTGTTGTTTGCGCCGACAGAAGGAGACAGAGTTCAGTTCACAAGCAAAGGAGAGCTTTATTCTTTTTTTTGTGTGTGTGTGCGGTACGCGGGCCTCTCACTGTTGTGGCCTCTCCCGTTGCGGAGCACAGGCTCCGGACGCGCAGGCTCAGCGGCCATGGCTCACGGGCCCAGCCGCTCCGCGGCACGTGGGATCCTCCCGGACCAGGGCACGAACCCGTGTGCTCTGCATCGGCAGGCGGACTCTCAACCACTGCGCCACCAGGGAAGCCCGAAAGCTCTATTCTTTGATCCAAGAATGGAGAGGTGCTAGCTCCCGCTGCAGAGCACACGCTCTCCCGCAACCTCCCATAGGCCGTGGGCGGGCCTGCCTTATAGGGTTTCCTCAGTGGAGCGGGGAGGGGCAGAGTTTGCCCAGGGCGGGCGCAGGCGCAGCTGTGTTGTTCACGCTCCAGATCGCAGGGCTCTGCAGAGCGCGTCTGCACACGGCCTCCCGCCGCCATCTTGGACTGCGTGTCACGGGCAGCGCTTCTGTGCACCGTCCGGGGCTGAGGTTCCTGCACAGCCGTTTCCCACCAGCAGCTCTGGTCTGAAGGGCCGGGCGCGAGCCCTCTGCATGCAGCACCCTGTAAACAAGCAAAACCAGACGAAGCACACAGGAAAAGAAAAAGGTTAGATTTTATTTTGTTGCTACAGATTTTTATTTCTCAGGAATCTTTACTGGACTCTGCCAGTAACAGTGGCACCTGCGGAGTTCTCAGGATTCATCTGATTGGAGAAACCAGGTCACATGCCCATCTCTGACCCAAACACTGGGGTCAAGGTGGTAGGATTACCTCATGGCCAGGGCTACCCCTTGAGGTGCCTTGGTGTCAGGAAATGTGCTCTTTTCTCCTGGGAGAAGCAGCCCTGTGCCAGGACACCGGCTTGGTGGGGGGGGGGGAGGCGGGATTTCAGCCCCTTGTGCGGGTACCACCTGCCCAGGTGTAGCCAGCGGTCCTGGATATGCCAATTGCCAGGCCTGGGTCATGGACCCGCATGCAGTGGGTATGGGGCTCCCTCCCTCATAGCTCGTGAGCCAAGAGTGCAGCACAGAGATTCCCCAAAGGACAGTTGGGATGCTGTGCCCAGAAGGGAGAGTTCATTCCTCCTGTGAACATATTTCTATAAAGCTCCCACTATGTGCCAGGGCTGTGCAGTGAAGACCGTGGACCGAGATCCCTGCCCTCATGGAACTTCCAGCCTAGTTTGGGGGAAGAGACAAAACGTGTAATCATGACTGCAGAGCTGGTCATGTAATTTACTAGTTACATGTATTTATTAGTTACATGTAATCATGTGTTAATTACATGCTTTATTTATTGATTACATGTAATCATGACCGCAGAGCTGTGGAGAAAAGAAAGCAGGACAGAGGACGGTGGCAGTGTCAGATGGGGCAGCCATCCGTTTTTCAAGTGGGCACGTGTCCCGTGTACATCTCCTCCCTCATCCCACTCAGATTCTGCTCTCCAGGAAGCCTCCTCTGACTCTCTTTGTCCAGAGCCACCCGACTGGGCCTGGTGGAGTCAACTGTGTGGTCCATGGACAGAGGGCTGTGAGCTGGGTGCTCAGGGGACAATGGGGGCCATCCTGGGGTGGGGGAGAGAACTCAGCACTGCCCCATCCTCATGCCTGGTCCCAGACACCCAGGACACAGCCTTCCTGAAGTGCCCCCTTCTGAGGGTCTGCTCGGACCCACCACTTAGATGTCCCCAGAGCAAACTCTGGGTTCTGGCAGTTGGGATTCTTCTGGTTGCCAGTGGCAGAACTCGATCCAAATGGGCTTAAATGAAAAGAAAATTTACTGTCTCAGGTAAAGTCAGGTGTATTGGGCTTCTGACCCAGCTGGATTCAGGGACTCCAACAATTCAGTCATGACTCAGTCTCTCTCCGTGTCTGGGCTCTGCTTTCCTCTGGGTTGGCTTCACTCTCAAGCAGGTTGTCTCCATGGAGTGACCAAGGTGACTGTCAGCAGCTCCCATCTTCTGTCCCACCAGCCCAGCAGCCCCATCGCACAGAGAGAGTCTCTTCCCACCAGATCCAGCAAAAGCCCCAGGGTAGGCCCTCATTGGCCCATTTTGGGTCACACGTCCATCCCACAGCCAATCCGAGTGTCCAAGAGGCTGGATGGGTCTGCTTGGCCACTCCTAGGTCACACGCCTACCCCAGTGTTGGGGTTTGGGGTCAGCCCTGCCCAGTTCACACAGTGGCTCAGTGTGAGGGAGGCCTGGTCCACAGAGGGGAATCAGAGGTGGACAGGGATGGACACATAGACACAGAAATCATGGGTGTCACTGAGGTTCCTTATCTCAGAGCAGGAGAGTGAGTCTGAGAGGTGGGACATGCCTCAGCCAAGGTCAAGATGCTCCAACCATCCAGAGGAGGGTTTTCAGCTTAGGATTTCACATGCAGTGGTGCCTGGGGGAGTGGCATCCTCATTCTTTTCCATCCATGACACCTGTGACGTTCCCAGGAGGCACAGGGTCTTGGGTGGAGGCCTCTCTCCAGAACCGCACCCCTTGTCTCATGAGGGCAAGCCTCCTGTGCACGCCCTGAAATGCAACCTGTGGCATATGAGCACCCCCAGGAAGCCCGCCCTCCTCCCCAGGGGCTGCTGACACCCCACCAGTGCTCTACCCCCAGCTTGGAGAACACAAATGAGCAGCATCTAATGCAGACTCACCGTCAGGCTGCCTTTCTCCTCCCCAGCTGAGAAGACCCGCAGGGACACAGTGGGAAGAGGAGGAGAAGCTGCAGGGCAAGGAGTGTGGGGAGGGGGGTAGCGGGGGAGGGAAGGGAGGATGTCGGCTTCCCTCAGAGCTCCTCCAGCGCCCCGAGATCCCTCCATCACGCCTGGGTGCAAATCCACGCCTTGTTCCCAAATGAGCGTGCCTGCCTGAGCACACGCCCACAGGGACGCTGTGGATACACACGTGTGAGCACATATCCACCCTTGTACAAAGCCTGTCTACAGTACATGCATGTGTTTGCACACATGTATACTCCCATGTATGCACACATCCATGGAGCCATGCATGTGTGCGCACACACACAAAGCATTTTCCCACCGTCTCATACACACACGTGGACACACTGCCTGTAACAGTTGTATGCATAGCGCCCTACTGTGTACATACACCCTCACATATAAGGAGTTGAATCACTGATTCTGGGGCCAGGCTATCGGCTCCAGATCCCAGCACCAAACTGTGTGACTTGGCTCAGCGATTTAACCCCTCTGTGCCTCGGTTTCTTAAAACTAAGAACCTATCTCAGATAAAGCTGTTGGGAGGATCACGTGAGTCAATACATGGAAAGTACTTCGAAGAATGTCTGGCAAACAGTGGGCACTTTACAGACATCAGTCACAATCACAGTCCCACGTACAGGTCCACACATTCACTTCCGCACTTGCGCCGCCTGCAAGCACCTACCTGCATGCACCTGCACTTACCACACCTGAACCAATACCAGCCTTGGCAGCATACACATGGAGATGCATGTTCATATGTGCACAAACATAGCAAGCCCAGGCTGCAAGCTTGCACGTGACTCCTGCAAATCAGCACACGCACACATACCATGTGCACCATACGTATGTGTTCGCATGCATACATATACCCATACACACCATACGTACATGCACCTCCATGCATACATGCATACCGTAATCTGTGTCCCCCATGCACACATGTACTCATGAGCACCATACTCCCCATGCACACCACATCCTTCCTCTCCCCAGCGGGGCCGATTCTTCATCCCCTCCCTCTTGGACTCAACATGATGCCCTGCAGGCCTGAGTCTCACCAGGAGCCCCAGGCAGAGGGAGATCTTCATCTCTGAAAACGTCAGGTGTGTGTATCCCATGACCTAGCTAGTCCGCCCTCAGTCACAGTTTGTCCTTGGGAAAATTTCACCCACGTGGACATGGAGCTATGTCTGAGGATGCTCATTGCAGCAAAAATTGCAGTTGACCTAAATGTCCCTCAGCAGAAGAACAGCTAAGTAAATATGATTTTCTCCAAACTACAGAATACAGAGATTGAACAGAATTTTTAGATCTTTATTACTGTCATGGAAACATCTTCAAGACATGGTGTTCAGATGTAAAATAGCTAGCTAGTGGGAAGCAGCCGCATAGCGCAGGGAGATCAGCTCAGTGCTTTGTGACCACCTAGAGGGGTGGGATAGGGAGGGTGGGAGGGAGAAGCAAGAGGGAGGGGATATGGGGATATATGTATCCGTATAGCTGATTCACTTTGTTATACAGCAGAAACTAACACAACATTGTAAAGCAATTATACTCCAATAAAGATGTTAAAACAAAAATTGAAAAAATTGAAAAAAAAAAAGACATGGTGTTGAGTGAAAGCGAGTTGAAGAGTGAAACAAGTTGAAGAATGATAACACAGTTTGATACCATTTGCATGAAATAAGATAAAATATTATGTCCTTTTTGTGGGCCCGTATTTATATGGGAAAAATATATGAAAAATGATCTAGAAAGATGCATTTAACAGATCACAGAGGTTACTTCCAAGGAGGGGACCAAGGCTGGATAACAGACATTTGTCCTAAAGAGTCAGCAAAATAACTGACAAGAAGTAATAAGCGAATTTAGAAAGATCACAGGGTAGAAGATCAATAGAAAAAATCAATTTAAATTCTGTATACTAGCAATGAACAGTTGGAAAATGAAATTTTAAAATGCAATTTGCAATAGCATCAGAAAATGTTAAAATACCTTGGGATATATTTAACCGAATATACACAAGACCTGCATTCTAAAAACTACAAACAAATTAAACACTGAAATAAATGGAAGGATATACCTAGTTCCTGGATTAGCAGACTGAATATTATCATTAAGATGGCAATGCTCCCCAAACTGATTTATAGATTTAATGGAATACCAACTGAAATTCCAGGAGGCATTTTGAGAAATTGATGAGCTGATTATAAGGTTTAAATGAAAACACAAAGGACCTGGAATAGTAAAAAAATTTAAAAAATTAAAAAATTGAATATAAGTTCGGGGACTTACACTACCTGATTTCAAGACTTACTTGAAAGTAATCAAGTAATCAAGATAGGGTGGTATTGGTGTAAGGAAAGATGTAGAGATCAGTGGAACAGAAGAGACACTCCACAAATACACCACTCATATATATTCAATTGGTGTTCAACAGGGGTGCCCGGGTAATTCAGTGTGGAAAAGAAAGTCTTTTTGACAAATGGTTCAGAAATAAATGAATATTTATATGGGGAAAAATGAACTTCAGCCACTAACTCATACCATATAAAAATTAACTTCAAATGGATCATAGACTTAAACATAAGAGCTAAAACTCTAGAAGAAAACAGAGGTGGAAATCTTGGAGATATTGAGGAAAGCAAATATTTCTTAGACAGGACATACATAGCAATAACAATTACAAATAAAGATAAATTGGACTTCATAAAAATTAAAAACTTCTGCCCCCTCCCCCCAGTATATCTGGGAAAGGACTTGCAGTGCAGAGGTTGGCAAAGGCTGAGTTTCTCTTCCTTCCTTTGCTCATGTCAGGCTCCCCTCTCCTGCAACCACAACCCTCCCTAGGCTTCAGATCAGCTTCCGCCTTCAGGCCTGGGGAGGTAATAGTTTCCTTCTGATGCTAATCCTCGGGGCCCTCACCATCCCTTCTTGGTTCCGTTAACCTGCAGTCACCTTGTCAACACTGCCTCCCTCACCCTGCTCAGTCTCCCTCTTGAGATTTGCCGTCTGTTTCCTGCTAGGACCCAGCCTGGGACAGAGACTGTTGCAGCCGCTGGTATGAGGTCTGTCTGGAGATGCAGGCACAGGTAAGCCAGCAGAGGAGAGCTCAACTTCATACACAGTGGAGACAGAGCAAGGGTCAGAGGAAAGTTTGCCCCTGGGAGTATTGCCCCCTCCACCCCCAGCCCAGCTGGGGTTAATCCCTCAGGGTAATAATACTGAGAAACCTCAGATAACTGGAATGGACAGAAATGGGGGGTGTCCCCATGATATGAGCTTCTGTAGGTCGCCCCTCTGTGCTCTGCACTATGTTGTCAGAAGAAGAATTTTCTAAGTTTTTTTTTTGTTTGTTTGTTTGTTTGTTTGTTTGTTTTTGCGGTACGCGGGCCTCTCACTGCTGTGGCCTCTCCCGTTGTGGAGCACAGGCTCCGGACGTGCAGGCTCAGCGGCCATGGCTCACGGGCCCAGCCGCTCCGCAGCATGTGGGGTCCTCCCGGACCAGGGCACGAACCCGTGTCCCCTGCATCGGCAGGCGGACTCTCAACCACTGCGCCACCAGGGAAGCCCCTCTAAGTTTGTTTTGTGCCTTCTGTTTCAAGGGATAGTCCTTGGACTATCACAGATGGACATCTCCCCATCCAGGGCTTACTACTCCATGTCTAGGTTGACTACTTGCTCTATAGGACAGTTTTTCTCTTTGTCTAACCTGTGGCTCACATGCTGCAGCTTAATGACTTCCCACTTATTCAGCCTTTGAGAGAATTGAAATGAGCTTTTCCAAAGTGAATCAAAAATTTCAATCCTTATGACAGTTTTTGACATGTCAAGACAACAGGATATTACGTATTGGATATCTTTTTTTTCTTTATTCATGTTTTTAACATCCATGATGAATTCAGAACCAAACTCATACATTTTGGAAATGCTACATTAACCATACATGTGTCTTGGCTGCAGGTCTCTTCAGAGCCTTTAACATGCTAACATTCTAAAGAGGAAGCTAGAGGGCGCAGTTTTGCCCTGACCCATTGACCTTGGAACCTTTCTATAGCAGAGCTTTACATGGTACTGACACCACAAGGAACGTCCTTGGGAACAAACTGATAGAACCCAGCTCAGTTATTGCATAGATGGAGAACTGAGGCTTGGAGGATGTGACTTGCAATACCTCACTGTGAGTTACTGTCACACTGGGGTTTGCAGCCCAGCTTAATAACGTTAAATAAAGCAACGAGAGAGTGGATTGAAAGTAGCATATAATAACCATCAGTTCCTTCCCTTTTCTTGTCTTCTGCTTGCAGCCTTAGTTTTATCACCTGTCCAGTGGGAGCACTAATGTTTTCCCTACAATATGTGTCATGACACTTCTGGTTACAAGTGATGGAAAAACCAACTTAAAATGGCTTAAGCACAATGGGAATTTATTGGGTTATATAAAGCTCAGCTTAATCCCGATACTGACAGTGTCGTCTGGACTCTTTTTATCTCCATAGTGGCTTTATGCTAAGGCAGGCCTTCCCCTGGAAGCATCAGGGATGATCCCCAGCAGCTCTGGGCTGATATCCTCCTAGCTTAGCTACCCCAGAAGATGGAGAGCACCTCTTTCCCAACATCACTGAAAAGTCCCAGGCTATCTGTATCTGGAGCAACTTGGGTCACATCCAAAGCCAGTCGCCAGAGTCTGGAGAATGGGGTGCTCTGGTTGGTCAGATCTTGATCACATGATAACATTGACCCAGCTCCCAGGAGTTGCTCATTGACAACAAGTGGGTTGCTTAGCAGCCAGCTCCTGTCTCTTTTCCGCCATACAGGACTGGCGAAATCCTGCCAGGGTCCTGATTATTGAATTTCAGCGCTCAGCATGTGTTTTTTAGCCATTGCATTTCCTTGGAGAAGAGGCAAGATGGCAGAGTGATTAAAATAGACTGTGAAATTCAATGAACTATGGTTCAAATTCTGACCGTGCCATTTACTCACTAGATTAAATTACTTAATATCTATGTGCCTCAGTTCCCTTGCCTATAAAATGAAGTAAGTAATGCTGTGCACCTCTTGGGTTGTGAGCGTTAAATAAAGTGATTCATATAGGTAGATGACTTAGAGCCACGCCTCACCTACCGTGGGGGACAGGGCTCCGTAAAAGTGAGCTAAATGTTAGCTACTTATTGGAGGGGGCAGGAGTCCTGGCAACCACCGGACCTGCCTTATCATGTCCACTCTACCCCTCTATCTCCCAGGGACCACCCTGCAGCCAGGGGGGATTTCAGTCCATGTTATCTCTCTCTCCACTAAAAGCCCTTAGTGACTCGGTCAAGTACAGTGCCTGGCACATAGTAGGTGCTCAATGAATATTTGTTGAATGCAGAATCCGGGGCACCTCAGGCAGAATCAACCTTTTGCCTGCTGTTCACAAGTAATGATGAAGTAGTTTGTGCGGAGAACTTGTCCTCTGTGGGTCTCCAGAGACTACCGCAGAAGCAAAAAGAGCAAAAGCTGGCTGCCCATCCACCTGTTAGACCCATCTCCCGAGTGCAGGGGAAGCCGCCACCTGGTGAATAATTCACCTGCTCCAGTCAGCAGCTCCAAATGCCGTGTTGGCAAAAAGCAAGCAGCCTGCAGAACCGTTTCTTATTTTTACCAGACGTACAACCAGGGTCTTGGGTGCTTATGTTTCCATCCTACTCATTTCAGAGGCAATTAGCTGTTGGGTACTTTTGCCTGTAAGCTTCTCTGCACACTGACTTGTTAGATGCACTCATCCCTGTCCAAATAGGCCAGTGGAAGATTGATGTCAACGCGGTGTTAAAGTACAATTTTAGCAGTCCTTTTAAACGACAGCAGCATCTATGCATAAGTAACACTGTGTTAAGCCTCCCCTTGGGGACCTGCTTCATTAAAACAGCTGTTAATGAAGAGGCTTTATAAACCAGCCTCTTTTACACAAAAACATATGATCTAAACCCTTTCTGCAGCCCCTCCCTGCCGCAGACAGACAGCCCAGAAGGGAGGTAAGCACCTGGAAGACATCGCCATGAAGGGCAAAAGAAGCCAGTTTGAAATATTTTAAGTGAAGCCAGGCCATCCAACTAAATTGTTTTCTCCAGTGTTAGCTTGGGGATGTGTGGAGAAAAACAGACCCAATTTCTTTCCATGACCTAATCTTCTTACTTCACTGGGCTGGGGTGAGGTCACCCTGACACCTCTCTCTGGGACTTTAATGGGGTGGAGATGGGACTTGAACTCCAGTGCCCAGACACCAGGCTGCCAGCAGCTCAGTGGCTCCCGAGCAGCACCCATTCCCACTCCACGGCAAGATTGTTGTTCTGGGCCATCTCAGTGCACTGCCTGTACTACTATTTAATATTCTTCTTTAAATTGACTTCTTTTAAATTAAACCTCAGCCCATGCAGTTATGGCTGTGAAATCATGGAGCTCATGTCCATGTTTTCTGTTTTTTCCTAATATACATTGAAATAAGTGCATTCCTTAAAAATACATAATGCTTATGGACATGGCATGTAAAATTACCTTGTGTACTCCAGTGTCACCACAGGGCACCTACTTTTGGAAATGCTGAATTAACTCAGTATTCCCAAGGACTGGGTCCAAACAACCACTGTTTACTGAGATTTGGCATTTGCTAGACATTATGATGATTAAGACCTAATTTGCCAGTCCAGAGACTTCTGTCCAAGAGACCTGCTTCGCCCAGGTAGCTGATACACACAAGGCTACCTCCAGACCAATTCTGGACTTGGGGGATCCAGGAGGACTGTGAGTGATAGAGAACTAATGTGATGATGTCTTTAATATATAGATAAATAGTTTATGTGATGGCAGGAACTTTTTGGGTAAGTCAAGGGAGGGAGGTTGGGAGTGAGAATAATGAAGCTGGAGTCAGTAGACCCAGGGTCTTGACTTAAATCTGTGCGAACAGCTGTCATCTCTTGCCTGGACTGTTACGAGTCTTCTAATTGGTCTTCTGGCATCCACCCTAGACCTTCACCCTGTGTGTTCCACTTGACAGCCAGTGGTCCTTTTAATACATTAAGTCAGATAATCATATTTTATCGTGAAAAAATCCTGCATTGACTTCCACTCTTGCTTAGAATAGAGGCCAGAGTCTTCACCAAGGCCTACAAGGCTCTATGTGATCTGACCACCCATTCTCTCTTCAACTCCAACTCCTATCACTCCCCTGCCTCACTCACTCAGCTCCAGCCCCACTGGCCTACTTGCTGTTCTTCAAACACATTGAAAATGCTCCTGCCTCAGGGCCTTTGCACATGTTCATCTCTCTGCCAGGACTTCTCTTCCCTCAGATATTTGTATAGCTCGTTCTCTTATTTCATTCTCTGCAGATGTAACCTCCTCAGAGAGGCTATCCCATTATCTAATGGTCCCATTATCTAAGAGATCACCCTGTTACTCTCTGCCTCCCTCTCTTTATTTTTCTTTGTGTGTGTGTATTTCTGTATACTTTTAGAGGATACATGTGACACTGAAAATGATAGTGGCCTGGGGTGACAAGTTGAGAAGTGGGTGGGGAGGGAGGTGCTACTTTTGAATTTTAAAAATTACAAGGATATTATTCATGTAATTAAGATCACTTGGCAAAGTAAAGAAAGAAGAGAACTGTCTAGAAACAACCAAGTCTGGATAAGAACCAAGATGTCTGGGAATTCTCCATTCCCTCCCTCCACCCCACCATCCTCTCACACCTGAGGAAAGGACACTATAAATGTCATAGTCTGGAATGCCTAGTGGAGACCCTGGAGCAAGAACCCACCTCTCTCTGTAGGTGAATATTAAACCACACAGTCCACAGGCCAGATCTGGGTTCCATCTCCCTGATTCATTCAGAGTTCACCAGGGGACCAAGCCAGGCCAAATCAGACTCAGTTTGGGGGCTTTTCCTGCCATAATGGGGATGAGTAACCATCATCCCTATGGGATGGCTTGCTGTACAGGTGCCACCACATGGAGAGTTGGCCTGAGCGTGAAGCCATGAAGGGGGAAGCTGAGATCAGAGAGATGAGGACTCAGGAGATACAGCTGGAGCTCCTGGATCCAGCCATACCTGAAGCAAGCTGTATTTGAACTTTTAATTTTCATGAGACAAACTTTTTTTTTTGTTTGCTCAGTCTTGCTTGAGTTGAATTTCTGTCCCTTCTAACTGAGAAAATTCAGAGTGATGGGGAGGCAAAGGGAGAAGAATTCAAATGGTGATGTGTCGGATTCTCCAGAAGAGGCTCTTCAAGTAGAGTAAGCCAGGCCCACAAAGCCTCTTCTCTCTAAGTGGCTGAAGTGCCCCAACTATGTATGAGGCATCCCTCTACATCCTCACCACCTGCTTGAGGACATGTGAACCTGTGAGATGCCAGGGGTAGTGATCCTTGATAAAGTCATGTGGGTATGCACACAGGAAGTTATGTTCTCTCTCTGTCCTTACTCCTGTCCCCAGGGAGTAAACGATGGCTCTTGTGGTTCACCTTCCCTGGAGTGGAGGCAGTCCTGGGAAAAGCACACCCAGATCCAGGAATGCACCTGGATTCCTCACTCTGGAAATGACCTTTGTTAACTGTGGGCTCAGACTTTGGAGTGTGTTCTCAGAGTCCAGGACTTACCTGCCTGCACAGGTGGACCTCCCTCACCTGTGCTGCGAAAAGCGGTACGTCCTCAGGATACATTCGCTCTGCTTTTCTGACCTGGGCAAGGTTTTTCATGACGAGACTGATGTTTCACACTGTCATCTCTCAGATACTGAACCCCAGGCTGTTATAGAGAGGGAGACGGGCCTTGGTGATGCTGTGATCCACACTTCTAGGGTCAGAGAGGCTGAGGCCCAAGTGGGAAAATGTCTTGGCCGAGGTTGTAAAATTGCCCAGGGCAAAGTCCAGATGAGAACCGAGCAGTGCTGTCCTGCTCTCCCGAGAGACTCCTGCTTCGCTGAGTCACAGAAGCTCCCCTGCCCTTGCAGGCCAGGCTCGTGGGCACCCCAGGAAAAGGGGCACAGCGCACTGCATGTCAGCAAGCATCCTTTTGTTCTCAGATGTCACTGGAATGCTGCAGAATCAAGAGGCCGTAGATGGATGGCTGGTGCTGGTAGGACCCTGAGCTGGATAATTCGGTCCTCAAGGTAAAGGTCATACTTACCTGGGTGTCCCCCAGGGCCTGGGAAAGCCCTGTACCCAGAGAGGCTCACCACAGTTTGTCTGGATTGAATTAAGCCAGTAACACTTGGACAGTGTCCATGGCTGCCACGCCTCCTTGACCAAAGGTCTCAGCATCCACGCTTTCCTCCCTTTCTTAACCTCCTGGTGACAGAAGCCTAATGTCTCCAAGTGTCACCCAAACATAAGGATTTTTGTAATCGATTTGAAAATGTGGTAACAATTAGGCCTCTGATTGGCCAATACACTCATAGACTGGATCCTCTGAGCTTTCGATACTTCCAAGTGACGATTCAGGGAGGCATGACCACTCCATGGAGGGAAGGGCAAAGACGTTCATGGTTTACAATCCCCAGACCGCCACCTCGCAAAAAGGAAACAGGACAAGTCCTTCTTCTTGCTGCTGTGTCTTGGAAGCAGTCCTCTCAACCAGACCCTAATTAGGATGGACGGCTGTTGTCCACCCTGGGACTGGAAGGGAGCCCGGGATTATCTCAGCCAACAAATCTCCAGCCCAGAGAAATGTCAGAGGCACCACATGGATGAACAGAAAAGAAATGATACATTTTTCAGGAGCCCCTTTGCGCCTTGGCTGTAGCTGACGATGAGATAGTGTGCTGGGCTTTGGGGGTGGGCAGCATTGATCTGGCTGTATTTGGGGGTTCAGAAGACTCATCCCGCCCATCCCCCACCTTCTGTAAGGTACTCAGCCACCTTCCGGGGCCAGTTCAACCACTGGGGAGAAGTCCCGGCTCCTTTGTAGAAGGAAAGACTTTCAGGCACTGATCTAAGCATGGAGAGTCACCAGGATGGGGGTCAAGAGATGCCACAGAATGTGAGGGACCCTAAGACCACCTCATCTGCTCTCTGGAACTCATCTTCAGAAATGCTTGCTCAAGGGTGCAAAGAAACTAGCATAGAGACATTCCTAGCAATATTATTGGTAACAGTGAAAAACAGCCTTTCAAATTGGAACAACTCAGTATCCTCTACCAGGACACTGGTTAAATAGTGCAGTGGTTAAGAGCATGGGCTCTGGGTTCAAATCTTCAAATCTTAGCTTTACTACTTACCGGCTGTGTGACCTAGAACAAGTTTCTTAGCCTCACTCTGCCCCAGAGTCTCCATTTTTATAAAGGAGAGAAAAAATATCAATATGTTTTAAGGCTTTCATGGTTTTCTTTGCTCAGCTCTCCCCTCTGTCCCCATTACACTTCCTTAAGCCAAGACATTCTGTTGGTTTTCATCAAGAGTCACTGATGCCAAATTACAATCATAGCCTGATATTAAGCCTATTGGAACCACAGATCCTCCAGTAAATGTTTATTGCTTCCAAGAGAGAAGAGCTGGTGCTCAGTCAGCAACCTGGTGGTTCAGGTTAAAAGATGGGTGTTGTCTTTGTTCTTCTCTTTGCCTCAGTTCCTGTCTCCAGTCCCCCAAATACAGATGGTGTCTGTACAATGATGCTTCTCACCGCCCGCACTGCACATCCTGGTCCAGACTTCATTAGTTCTGGCCTGACAAAGACACCGGTTTCTTATGTAGGATCCCCTGCTTCCACCCTTGTCCCCATAGTCTGTTCTTCACAAGGACCGTGCTGGAACCTATGTCAGCTCACGTCCCTCCCCTCTTGAAGCCCCTTCCCCCATTTTCATCCATTTAGAATAAAATCTAAATGAATGAAAGCCTAAATAAATAAAAAATAAATATCTAGGGACTTCCCTGGCGGTCCAGTGGTTAAGACTTTGACTTCCAATGCAAGGGGGTGTGGGTTGGATCCCTGGTTTGGGAGCTAAGATCCCACATGCCTTGCGGCCAAAAAGGCAAAACATAAAACAGAAGTCATATTGTAGCAAATTCAATAAAGACTTTAAAAATGGTCCACATCAAAAAAAAATCTTTTTTAAAAAAATTTATTTTAATTAATTAATTAATTTATTTATTTATATTTTTGGCTGCGTTGGGTCTTTGTTGCTGCGCACAGGCTTTCTCTAGCTGCGGAGAGCAGGGGCTACTCTTCATTGCAATGCGCGAGCTTCTCATTGCGGTGGCTTCTCTAGTTGCAGAGCACGGGCTCTAGGCGCGTGGGCTTCAGCAGTTGCAGCATGTGGGCTCAGTAGTTGTGGCTTGCGAGCTCTAGAGCACAGACTCAGTAGTTGTGACACACAGGCTTAGTTGCTCCGCGGCATGTGGGATCTTCCCGGACCAGGGTTACAACCCGTGTCCCCTGCATTGGCAGGCAGATTCTTAACCACGGTGCCACCAGGGAAGTACCCACCCCCGCAAAAGAAAATCTTAAAAAAAAAAAACTAAATAGAATAAGATCCTCACCATGGCCTTGCTTAATCTTTCCAGATTGTCCATCTACAGCCGCCTCCCCGACGCTTGCTATCTGACATTCCTCCCTCCCTTTATTTCCTACTTAGCATTATTTTTCTCTTTGAAATTATTGCATGTATTCATTTTCTAATGTGATTGTCTGTCTCCTCCACTCTTTGAGGTAGGGATTGTGTCTGTCTTATTCACTACTGTAGCCCCAGGCCCTGGAATATTGCCGGGCAAAGGAAGTACTTGAAAGATATTTGTTGGAAACATGATTTGCTCTTAACATCTATTCTGCTTAAGGTATGGGGGCAAGAACAATTTTGCATTAGAAAAGGGATGGAGGTGATTATCCTTGTGAATCCAGCTGCAATTCCCATGTCTTGGTCTAAATTCACTTACCAGCCTGCCGTACATGTTGATAACCAGTCTTCTTGCACCAGGAGCTCAAGGCCCAGCTTCGTGACCATGAGTACACACTGGCGTGTGTGGAAGCACATAATCTTCCTGAGAGTCCTGTGCCTCTGTTTCCTCATTTGTCAAAAACAAATATAAAAATGGGCCTGTGTCCTTCAAGAGACTTTCTAGCCCTGGGTTCTGTGGTTCTCAGGAAGGAGGGCTGGAGCTGCAGCTCATTCATGTCTGCCGCCCTGGGCCAGGTGGGATGGAGCCAGGGAGAGGGTCATGCTGCGCCCTGTCCCCGGTGCCCTGTCCCCGCTGCCAGCCCTCTCAGAGCACTCCCAGGCATTAATGATCAGCCAGCTGAGTTTCTCTGGGATCAACCTTGTTTCCTGCTCTCTGAGCAGGGGCTAGAGAGAAACCAGAGAGAATTATTCCATCAGATGGAGCCATCAGTGGGCTGGTTTCTAAGGAAATCCCTCAGCTCCTTCTCCTCCTGGCCTGGGGCCAGGGTTCTCTCCAGATGCTGAGGAAATTGTTGGAAGGATATGAGACAAACAGATATAGTAAAAGCAATTATAGTAAAATGCTCATGGTGGAATGTAGGTGGTGGGTATAATGTGTTCACTGTAAAATTCGCTTAAAATTTTTCAAAATAAAATGTCAGGGAAAAGTGACATGAAAAAAAATGTTTTTTTCTTTTAGTAAAAGACTTAAAGTAGCTGAGCCAAGAGCGTGTCCAGGGCACGGCCGATCTGACATCCCGTCTACAGCACGGATGGACACCCCTCTTGGTCCCCATTCCCTGCTCATGGCCACACCACTCTTTCTCTTCATCTTCTCATGCACCTTGGCAGCCATCTCTGAAAATAGCTCATTAGTCTGGAGTGTTCAGAAACATCACTCTTGCTTCTGGATTTTTCTGCTGAATCTGCAAAGAGGAACTGGTCCCCAGGTGACCAAGGAGCCCCAGCCTCACACACCACAGCTGTGGAGAAATGGTCGGGACCTCACTCAGGTCCAGCCGGAAAGACCCAAATGGATGTTTCCCTCTGAGGATTCCCAAACCTGACAAGAGGAGGGAAGAGGAATTTGACAAGAGGAAAAAGTGGCCAGAGACAGAGCAAGGGAGCTGGTGGGATGTGAAAACTTCCATGAGAGGCGTGAAGAAAGGAAATTGTGGTAGTGGGAGGGGGGTGTATGGAGACCCCCCCACCATGTGCTGCAGTCAGAGATCCTGTGACAGAGGCGAGGATCCTTCCAGGGAGGTGAGTAAGCCCAACCTCTGTGTCTTCCTTCATTTTGCAGGTATTTATTGATGGTCTGTTATGTACCAGGCAGGGCAGTGGGTACTGGGAAGAGCAGGTTCCTGTCCAGACGACCACTGTCACTTTTCTCCCTTGAAATCCCTTTCTGCACCCAACAGCCAGGGTGAGCCAGTTAAAAGCCCATCTGACCTCAGGGCCTTTGCACTTGCTGTTCCCCCATGCCTGGACTGCTCTTCTCCCAATTATCTGTGTGGCTCACTCCCTTACCTCCTTCAGGTCTCTCCTCAGATGTTACCTTCTCAGTAAGGCCCTCCTTGGCTCTATTTAAAATTGTAGCCTCCCTCCCATCCCTGCCCATTCCCTGTCCTCCCTGCCGACACTTACCACTATCTGACATGATACGTATTTTATGTGTTTATTGATCTTATCTCATGAGAACGTCTGTCTCAGAAGCACTGTGTAGGCTTTGTTCATGGTTATATCCCAGGCACTAAAAAAGTGCCTGGCATACGGTAGGCGCTCATGTATATTTAAGGAATGAGAAAAAAAATCCTTTCCCTCTGTTTTAAAGTATAGTATATTAACAGAAAATTTGAGGGATGGTAAGGCCAACAGAAGATCACTGCCACTGAAGAGGTAGTTTGTTTACAGTTCCCAAGAGAAGCATGCCACCCGGGAAGTGCCTGGTGGGGCAGAGGCGGGGCCGGGGGGAAACTGTGGGCAAGCGCCTTGTTGTGTGGTTTCCGTTGAAAGGAGTAGAAGAAGCAGGGCAAGCAGGCTTAGGGTTGGCTAGTTTGAATGGTTTTAGGGGACTCTGGGGCAGAGGGTCTGTCTCTGGTGGTCTGATACTGGCCGTAGGGTGATCAGGGCAGGTGGACAGCGGCCTGGAGGGTGAGGGCCTAAAAAAGAGGCGGTTGGGATGTGGGCTCTGGATTGGTCGGTTTGTAGTTGAAAAGTACACTCACAGGCAAGCTGTTTACTGTCTCTAGGAATTGGCCATCCCTGGGAGGGGCAGTCCCTCCAGGGTCAGCAAGGCCCAAGAATATAGGAAATAAAAGACAGGGTTAGGAGCTTCCCTGGTGGCGCAGTGGTTGAGAGTCCTCCTGCCGATGCAGGGGACGCGGGTTTGTGCCCCGGTCCGGGCAGATCCCACATGCCGCGGAGCGGCTGGGCCCGTGAGCCATGGCCTCTGAGCCTGTGCGTCCGGAGCCTGTGCTCCGCAATGGGAGAGGCCACAACAGTGAGAGGCCCACGTACCGCAAAACAAAACAAAACAAAACAAAAAAAAAGACAGGGTTAGTTCGCCCTTCTGCTGCTGATAGCACTCCAGCTGTGTTTGGAGGCACGGCTTCTCCCTTATTCCCATTATATTACATTTGTGAAGCGTGGAATATGTGAGCCAAGCAAAGCCAATCAGCCTATTCCACTCCTCTAGCCCAGCAATTGACTCAGAGACAGACATGTGACCCAAATCTGGTCACTGAGAGAGAAGTACTCAGGCTGACAAAAGGATATAGGGATGGGTCATTGGGGACGGGGTGGGGGTGGGTTGGGGGGGGAGCTGGAGGCTAAACTAAGCATGATAATCCTATTTCCCTTTGTCAGTGATTGGTTTATGGTTGGGTGCTTACTTAGGGCCAGATAAAATACAGGGTGTCCAGCTATATTTGAATTTCTGACAATGAATAGTATTTTAGTATAAATATGTCATAACTTAAATTCACGACTGAATGTATGTTTATTTGCTAAATCTGGCAACCCTAGTATAACCCACTCTGGGCCAAAAAGACATAAGGGGATGTAAAGGGGGTATGGGTAGTGCAGCTGGCAGCTGGGTTCCATGAGGGACTTTGATCCCTGCTTAAGAGAGAGAGAGCAAAGAGTCTGACATTCATTTCTTTCCTCTGTGAGGATGTGATGTTTGGAACTGTGCAGCCATCTTGAAACCATTAGGCATTAAGTTTGAGGACAGATGAAGATGTTTGAGCAGAGGGACAGGAAGATTCCAGCTCCTTAATTACAACATTGTACTTCCAAACCCAGCCCCAGGAATGCCCCTCTCTGTACTTATTTTTATGTGAGATAATTAAATGTCTCTCTTGCTTAAGCCAGCAGTTCTCAATCTTGGCTGCGTATAAGAAGCACTTGGGGAGATTTTAAATACGTAGATGCCAATGCCATACTCCACGGCAATTGTCAGAATTTCTGAGGATAGGACTCAGGCATTAGTGGGTTTTTAAAGCTCCCCAGGTGATTGTAATGTACAGCCCCTTGCTACTCAAAGTGTGGTCCCTGGACTTCGCCTGGGAGGATGTTACAGCCATGAACCTAGACCTAATGAATTAGAAGCTGCTATTTAACAAGGAACCCAGGAGATCTGCATGCACATTAAAGTTTGGAAAGCACTGTCTTAAACCACTGTTAATTATTTACTCTATGCCTTGCAGCTGAACGAATCTTGATTCCCATTCAAATAGTCAGGACTCCAAGGCATTAAGGATTCCAGCCCCACAAGCGTTCCCTGTTCTCTGAAACAGCCAGATACACTGCATTCAGAGGTTTGGTGTCTTCGGAACAGTGTCCATCTCTACTGAAGGCCACATGCGGCTTTTCTGGTGATCTGATTTTCACCAGAGCGTGAACATCTCCCGAACTTCTGTACATGAATAGTTTTCTCAACCTTTTAGCCAAAAAGCTCCCCTCCTGTGGCCACTGAGGTGAGTCAAGTCACCCCTGGGGTCCTGGCTGGGAGCCAGTGAGGAAGGCTGTTGGCCACCCTAACACATCTGGCTTCCACCTGGCCAAATGCTACTTGGGTACTGCTCTTGGTCTCCAGGGGATGGCCCTGCTCATCAACTCACACACATGGGAGCTGCTCATAAAATGATTCCGGGCTGGGACAGAATTTAAGTAAGTCCCAAGCTGAGTCATGGTAGGCAAAGCTATGGGCCAGGTTTCTCATAAGATGAAGCTATAGGTCAGAAGGCGGGGCCACTGAGGGATGTGGACTCTGTGTTTCAAAGGCATTAAGAGAGCATGAAGCATTCAAGACAGAGTGGTCTCTAGGTGAAGAGAAGTCCCTGCTTCTGTGGGAAATGATGTCTAAGAAAAGGTAATGTCTGCCCTGGGACAGGATGGGCTGAGAATATTCCCCATCCAGCCTAAATCAAGAGACTGGAAACCATCCTTGTGATGCAGGTCTCAGCACTTAATTCATCAATTCCAGACCAGTGGAGAGAAAAGTTATCCCCATATCAAGGTGGCTGACCTCCAAATATCAGTGGACATCCTCTGTATTTAATTGCCTTTGTAAATACATTAACTGTATCTTAAAGATCACTGAATGTGAACCACATTCTGGGCAGACAGACACACAAAAGCTCGTATGGGATTGGTTCAAGATGGCGGAGTAGAAGGATGTGCTCTCACTCCCTCTTGCAAGAGCACCAGAATCACAGCTATCTGCTGAACAGCCATCGACAGGAAGACACTGGAACTCACTAAAAAAGACACCCCACGTCCAAGACAAAGGAGAAGCCACAGTGAGGCGGCAGGAGGGGCGCAATCACAGTAAATTCAAATCCCATAACTGCTGGGTGGGTGACTCACAAACTGGAGAACACTTATACCACAGAAGTCCACCCACTGGAGTAAAGGTTCTGAGCCCCATGTCAGGCTTCCCAACCTGGGGGTCTGGCAACAGGAGGAGGAATTCCTAGAGAATCAGACTTTGAAGGCTAGTGGGATTTGATTGCAGGACTTCGACAGGACTGGGGGAAACAGAGACTCCACTCATGAAGGGCACACACAAAGTAGTGTGCACATCGGGACCCAGAAGAAGGAGCAGTGACCCCATAGGTGACTGAACCAGACCTACCTGCTAGTGTTGGAGGGTCTCCTGCAGAGGCGGGGGGTGGCTGTGTCTCACCGTGAGGACAAGGACACTGGCAGCAGAAGATATGGGAAGTACTCCGTGGCGTGAGCCCTCCCAGAGTCCACCATTAGCCCCACCAAAGAGCCCATGTAGACTCCAGTGTTGAGTTGCCTCAGGCCAAACAGCCAACAGGGAGGGGACCCAGCCCCACCCATCAGCAGACAAGTAGATTAAAGTTTTATTGAGCTTTGCCCACCAGAGCAACAGCCAGCTCTACCCTCTACCAGTCCCTCCCATCAGGAAACTTGTACAATCCTCTTAGTTAGCCTCATCCACCAGAGGGCAGACAGAAGAAGCAAGAAGAGCTACAATCCTGCGACCTGTGGAACAAAAACCACATTCACAGAAAGATAGACAAGATGAAAAGGCAGAGGGCTATGTACCAGATGAAGGAACAAGATAAAACCCCAGAAAAACAAGTAAATGAAGTGGAGGTAGGAAACGTTCCAGAAAAAGAATTCAGAATAATGATAGATAAGATGATCCAGGACCTCGGAAAAAGAATGGAGGCAAAGATCGAGAAGATGGCAAAAAATGTTTAAAAAAGACCTAGAAGAATTAAAGAACAAACAAACAGAGATGAACAACATAATAACTGATATGAAAAATACACCAGAAGGAATCAGTAGCAGAATAACTGAGGCAGAAGAACAGATAAGTGACCTGGAAGACAGAATGGTGGAATTCACTGCTGCGGAACAGAATAAAGAAAAAAGAATGAAAAGAAATGAAGACAGCCTAAGAGACCTCTGGGACAACATTAAACATAACAATGTTCACATTACAGGGGTCCCAGAAGGAGAAGAGAGAGAGAAATGACCGGAGAAAATATTTGAAGAGATTATAGTCGAAAACTTCCCTAACATGGGAAAGGAAATAGCCACCCAAGTCCAGGAAGCGCAGAGAGTCCCATACAGGATAAACCCAAGGAGAAACACACCGAGACACATAGTAATCAAACTGGCAAAAATTAAAGACAAAGAAAAATTATTGAAAGCAGCAAGGGAAAAATGACAAATAACATACAAGGGAACTCCCATAAGGTTAACAGCTGATGTCTCAGCAGAAACTCTACAAGCCAGAAGGGAGTGGCATGATATACTTAAAGTGATGAAAGGGAAGAACCTACAACCAAGATTACTCTACCCGACAAAAATCTCATTCAGATTCGATGGAGAAATCAAAAGCTTTACAGACAAGCAAAAGCTAAGAGAATTCAGCACCACCAAACCAGCTCTACAACAAATGCTAAAGGAACTTCTCTAAGTGGAAAACACAAGAGAAGAAAAGGACCTACAAAAACAAACCCAAAACAATTAAGAAAATGGTAAAAGGAACATACATATCGATAATTACCTTAAACGTGAATGGATTAAATGCTCTAACCAAAAGACACAGGCTTGCTGAATGGATACAAAAACAAGACCTGTATATATGCTGTCTACAAGAGACCCACTTCAGACCTAGGGACACATTCAGACTGAAAGTGAGGGGATGGAAAAAGATATTCCATGCAAATGGAAATCAAAAGAAAGCTGGAGTAGCAATAATCATATCACATAAAATAGACTTTAAAATAAAGAATATTTCAAGAGACAGAGAAGGACACTACATAATGACCAAGGGATCAATCCAAGAAGAAGATATAACAATTATAAATATATACGCACCCAACATAGGAGCAAATCAATACATAAGGCAACTGCTAACAACTTTAAAAGAGGAAATCGACAGTAACACAATAATAGTAGGGGACTTTAACACCTCACACCAATGGACAGATCATCCAAACAGAAAAGTAATAAGGAAACACAAGCGTTAAATGACACAATAGACTAGATAGATTTAATTGATATTTCTAGGACATTCCATCCAAAAATAGCAGGTTACACTTTCTTCTCAAGTGGACACAGAACATTCTCCAGGATAGATCACATCTTGGGTCACAAATCAAGCCTCAGTAAATTTAAGAAAATTGAAATTATATCAAGCATCTTTTCTGACCACAATGCTATGAAATTAGAAATCAATTACAGGGAAAAAAACGTAAGAAACACAAACACATGGAGGCTAAACAATATGTTACTAAATAGCCAAGAGATCACTGAAGAAATCAAAGAGGAAATCAAAAAATACCTAGAGACAAATGATAATGAAAAAAAGATGATGCAAACCCTATGGGATGCAGCAAAAGCAGTTCTAAGAGGGAAATTTATAGCTATACAAGCCTACCTCGAGAAACAAGAAAAATCTCAAATAAACAATCAAACCTTACACCTAAAGGAACTAGAGAAAGAAGATCAAACAAAACCCAAAGTTAGAAGGAAAGAAATCATAAAGATCAGAGCATAAATAAATGAAATAGAAACAAAGAAAACAATCACAAAGATCAATAAAACTAAAAGCTGGTTCTTTGAGAAGATAAACAAAATTGATAAAGCATTAGCCAAACTCATCAAGAAAAAGAGGGAGGGCTTCCCTGGTGGTGCAGTGGTTGAGGGTCCGCCTGCCGATGCAGGGACAAGGGTTCGTGCCCCGGTCCGGGAAGATCCCACATGCCACGGAACGGCTGGGCCCGTGAGCCATGGCCGCTGAGCCTGCACATCCGGAGCCTGTGCTCCACAACGGGAGAGGCCACAACAGTGAGAGGCCCACATACCGCAAAAAAAAAAAAAAAAAAAGGAAAAAGAGGGAGAGGACTCAATAAAATTAGAAATGAAAAAGGAGAAGTTACAACAGACACCGCAGAAATACAAAGCATCCTAAGAGACTACTACAGGCAACTCTATGCCAATAAAATGGACAACCTGGAAGAAATGGACTAATTCTTAGAAAGGTATAACCCTCCAAGACTGAACCAGGAAGAAATAGAAAATATGAACAGACCAATCACAAGTAATGAAATTGAAACTGTGATTAAAAATCTTCCAACAAACAAAAGTCCAGGACCGGATGGCTTCACAAGTGAATTCTATCAAACATTTAGAGAAGAGCTAACACCCATCCTTCTCAAACTCTTCCAAAAAATTGTGGAGGAAGGTACACTCCCAGACTCATTCCATGAGGCTACCATCACCCTGATACCAAAACCAGGCAAAGATACTACAAAAAAAGAAAATTACAGAACAGTATCAGTGATGAATATGATGCAAAAATCCTCAACAAAATACTAGCAAACAGAATCCAACAACACATTAAAAGGATCATACACCATAATCAAGTGGGATTTATCCCAGGGATGCAAGGATTCTTCAATATACGCAAATCAATCAATGTGATACACCATATTAACAAACTGAAGAAGAAAAACCATATGATCATCTCAATAGATGCAGAAAAAGCTTTTGACAAAATTCAACATCCATTTATGATAAAAACTCTCCAGAAAGTGGGCATAGAGGGAAACTACCTCAACATAATAAAGGCCATATACGACAAACCCACACAAACATCATTCTCAATGGTGAAAAACTGAAAGCATTTCCTCCAAGATCAGGAACAAGACAAGGATGTCCACTCTCACCACTATTACTCAACATAGTTTTGGAAGTCCTAGCCACAGCAATCAGAGAAGAAAAAGAAATAAAAGGAATACACATTGGAAAAGAAGAAGTAACACTGTCACTGTTTGCAGATGACATGATACTATACATAGAGAATCCTAAAGATGCCACCAGAAAACTACTAGAGCTAATCAATGAATTTGGTAAAGTAGCAGGATACAAAATTAATGCACAGAAATCTCTTGCATTCCTATACATTAATGATGAAAAATCTGAAAGAGAAATTAAGGAAACACTCCCATATACCACTGCAACAAAAAGAATAAAATACCTAGGAATAAACCTACCTGGGGAGACAAAAGACCTGTATGCAGTAAACTATAAGATCCTGATGAAAGAAATTGAAGATGATACAGACAGAGAGATATACCATGTTCTTGGATTGGAAGAATCGATATTGTGAAAATGACTCTACTACCCAAAGCAATCTACAGATTCAATGCAATCCCTATCAAATTACCAATGGCATTTTTTACAGAACTAGAACAAAAAATCTTAAAATTTGTATGGAGACAAAAAAGACCCCAAATAGCCAAAGCAGTCTTGACGGAAGAAAACGGAGCTGGAGGAATCAGACTCCCTGACTTCGGACTATACTACAAAGCTACAGTAATCAAGACAATATGGTACTGGCACAAAAACAGAAATATAGATCAAAGGAACAGGTTAGAAAGCCCAGAGATAAACCCACACACCTATGGTCAACTAATTTATGACAAAGGAGGCAAGGATATACAATGGAGAGAAGACAGTCTCTTCAATAAGTGGTGCTGGGAAAACTGGACAGCTACATGTAAAAGAATGAAATTAGAACACTCCCTAACACTATACACAAAAGTAAACTCAAAATGGATTAGAGACCTAAATGTAAGACTGCACACTATAAAACTCTTAGAGGAAAACATAGGAAGAGCACTCTTTGACATAAATCACAGCAGGATCTTTTTTGATCCACCCCCTATAGTAGTGGAAATAAAAACAAAAATAAGCAAATGGGACCTAATGAAACTTAAAAGCTTTTGCAAAGCAAAGGAAACTACAAACATGACAAAAAGACAACCCTCAGAATGGGAGAAAATATTTGCAAATGAATCAAAGGACAAAGGAGTAATCTCCAAAATATATAAACACCTCATGAAGCTCAATATTAAAAAAACAAACAACCCAATCCAAAAATGGGCAGAAGACCTAAATAGACATTTCTCCAAAGAAGACATACAGATGGCCAAGAAGCACATGAAAAGCTGCTCAACATCACTAATTATTAGAGAAATGCAAATCAAAACTTCAATGAGGTATCACCTCACACCAGTTAGAATGGGCATCATCAGAAAATCTACAAACAACAAATGCTGGAGAGGGTGTGGAGAAAAGGGAACCCTCTTGTACTGTTTGTGGGAATGTAAATTGATACAGCCACTATGGATGACAGTATGGAGGTTCCTTAAAAAACTAAAAACAGAATTACCGTATGACCCAGCAATCCCACTACTGGGCATATACCTAGAGAAAACCGTAATTCAAAAAGACACATGCACACCAGTGTACATTGCAGCACTATTTACAATAGCTTCTTCATGGAAGCAACCTGAATGCCCATCGACAGACGAATGGATAAAGAGGATGTGGTACATATATACAATGGAATATTACTCAGCCATTAAAAGGAACAAAATTGGGTCATTTGTAGAGATGTGGATGAATCTAGAGACTGTCATACAGAGTGAAGTAAGTCAGAAAGAGAAAAACAAGTATCGCATATTAACGCATATATGTGGAACCTAGAAAAATGGTACAGATGAACTGGTTTGCAGGGCAGAAATTGAGACACAGATGTAGAGAACAAACGTATGGACACCAAGGGGGGAAAGCGGCAGGGGTGGTGGTGGTGGTGGTGTGATGAATTGGGAGATTGGGATTGACACGTATAGACTGATGTGTATAAAATGGATGACTAATAAGAACCTGCTGTATAAAAATAAAATAAAATGCAAAAAAAAAAAAGCTCATATGGACAAACACACACAAATACACACATGTACACTCATCCTCCAAGCCAGGCTTTTTTTTTTTTTTTTTTTTTTTTAAGCCAGGCTTTTTATAGTTAACTCCTCACTTAACCAGTAAGTTAAAACCACTTAATGTGGTTTTGCTTCTTTTTTTAGTTTATTTTTAATTGAGGTAACATTGCTTTATAACACTATATAAGTTTCATGTGTATAGTATTATATATCTAATTTTGCATATCCTACAATGTGCTAACCATCAAAAATTTAGTTTCCATCCATCACCGTACATTTTATTTCCTTTACACAATTCACTCTGCCCCCATTCCTTCCTCTCTGGTAACCACTACTGTTCTCTGTATCTATGTGTTTGTTTGGTTTGGTTGTTCATTTATTTTGTTTTTGATTTTTTTAAATATTCCACCTATGAGTGAAATCATATAGTGTTTGTCTTTCTCTGACTTATTTCAACTAGCATAATGCCTTCGAGGTCCATCCATGTTGTAGCAAATGGGAAGATTTCATTTTTTTTGGCTAAGTAGTATTCCACCGTATATATTTCATGTTCTTCTTTATCCATTCATCCACTGATTGGCACTTAGGTTGCTTCCATATCTTAGTATTGTAAGTAATGCTGTGATGAACATAGTGGTGCATATATCTTTCAAATTAGTGTTTCTGTATTCTTTGGATAAATACCCAGAAGTGGGATACCTGGATCATATGGTAGTGCTAGGCTTAATTTTTTGAGGAATCTTCATACTGTTTTCCATAGTGGCTGCACCAATTTACTTTCCCACCAACAGTGTATGAGGGTTCCCTTTTCTTCACATCCTCACCAACACGTGTTATTTCTTGCCTTTTTGACAATAGCTCTTCTAACAGGCATCGTGTGATAGTTCACTGTGGTTTTGATGTGCATCTTCCTGATGATTAGTGATGTTGCACATATTTTCATGTTCCTATTGGCCATCTGTATGTCTTCTTTGGAAAAATGTCTATTCAGCTCTTCTGCCCATTTTTTAATTGGGTTGTGTTTTCTTGTTGTTGACTTCTATCCGTTTTTTAGATATTTTGGATATTAACCCCTTATCAGTTATACCATTTGCAAGTATCTTCTCCCGTTCAGTAGGTTGCCTTTTCATTTGTTGATGGTTTCCTTTGCTGTGCAGAGTTGGTAGTTTGATATTGTCCCATTTACTTATTTTTGCTTTTGTTTCCCTTGCCTGAGGAGACATATCTAGAAAGATATTGCTAAGACTTATGTCAAAGAGCATACTGCCTATGTTTTCTTCTAGGAGTTTTATGGTTTCAGGCCTTACCTTCGAGTCTAATCCATTTTGAATTGATTTTTGTGTATGGCCTGTGATAGTGGTCATTTCATTGTTTTGCATGTAGCTGTCCAGTTTTCTCAACATCATTTATTGAAGAGGCTGTCCTTTCTCCATTGTTCTTTGCTCCTTTTTCATAAATTACTTGTCCATATGTGTGTGGGTCTATTTCTGGGGTCTCAATTCTGTTCCATTGATCTATGTATCTGTTTTTCTACTAATATCATGCTGTTTTGATTACTATGACTAATACAGTTTGAAATCAGGGAGTATGATACCTCCAGCTTTGTTCTTTTTTCTCAGTATTGCTTGGCTATTTGGGGTCTTCTGTGGTTCCATATAAATTTTAGAATTTTTTTGTTCTATTTTTGTGAAGAATGTTCTTGAGATTTTGATAGGGATTGTGCTAAATCTGTAGATTGCTTTAGGTAATATGGACATTTTAACAATGTTATTTCTTCCAATCCATGAGCGTGGAATATCTTTCCACTGATTTGTGTCTTCAGTTTCTTTTAAAAATGTCTTATAGTTTTCAGTGTACAGGTCTTTCACCTACTTGGTTAAATTTATTCCTAGGTATTTTATTCTTTTTGTTGTGATTGTAAATGGGATTGTTTTCTTAATTTATCTTTCTGATAGTTCATTACTAGTGTATAGGAAAGCAACAATTTCTGCATATTTTAATCTTGCATTCTGCAACTTTACTGTATTCATTTATTATTTCTAATAGTTTTTGGTGGAGTCTTTGGTGTTTTCTATATATAAAATCACGTCATCTGTAAATAGTGACAGTTTTACTTCTTCCTTTTCAATTTGGATGCCTTTTATTTCTTTTTCTTGCTCAATTGCTCCTGCCAGGACTTCCAATACTATGTTGGATAAGTGTGTTGTAAATGAACGTCCTTGTCTTGTTCTTGATATTACAGAGATAGCTTTCAGTTTTTCACCATTAAGTATGATGTTAGCTATGGATTTGTCATATATGTCCCTTATTATGTTGAGGTATGTTCCTTCTATACCCACTTTATTGAGAGGTTTTTTTTTAAACCATAAATGGGTGTTGAATCTTGTCAGATGCCTTTTTGCATCTATTGAGATGACCATATCTCTGTCCTTCATTTTGTTAACGTGTGTATCACATTGATTGATTAGCAGATGTTAAACCATCCTTAAATCTCTGGAATAAATCCCATTTGATCATGGTGTATGATCCTTTTAATGAATTGTTGTATTTGGTTTGCTAATATTTTGTTAAGAATTTTTGCATCTATGTTCATCAGAGATACTGGCCTATACATTTTTTGTGTGTTCTTTTAGTTTGGTTTTAGAATCAGGGTGATGTTGGCCTCATAAAATGAGTTAGAAAGCATCCCCTTCTCTTCAATTTTTTGGAACAATATGAGAAGGATAGGTATTAAAGCTTTTTTGAATTTTTGGTAGAGTTTACCTGTGAAGCCGTCTAGTCTTGGACTTTTGTTTTTTGGGAGCTTTTTGATTACTGTTTCATTCTCTGTATTAGTGATCAGTCTAGTCAGATTTTCTGTTACTTCATGATTCAGTCTTAGAAGGTTGTATGATTCTAAGAATTTGTCCATTTCTTCTAGGGCATCCAATTTGTTGGCATATAGCTGTTCATGATATTCTCTTATTATCCTTTGTGTTTCGGTAGTATCCATTTTTTTTTTCTTTTTTTTTTCTGCGGTACGCGGGCCTCTCACCGCTGTGGCCTCTCCCACTGTGGAGCACAGGCTCCGGACGCGCAGGACCAGCGGCCATGGCCCATGGGCCCAGCCGCTCCGCGGCACGCGGGATCCTCCTGGACCGGGGCACGAACCCGCGTCCCCTGCATCGGCAGGCGGACTCCCAACCACTGCGCCACCACGGAAGCCTGGTAGTATCCATTTTTATTTATCCTCTTTCGTTTCTGATTTTATTTATCAGAGCCTTCTCTCTTATTCCCTTAGTGACTTTAACTAAAGGTTTGTCAATTTTTTTATCTTTTCAGAGAACCATCTCTTAGTTTCATTGATCTTTGTTATTGTCTTTTTAGTCTCTATTTCGTTTATTTCCACTCTGATCTTTATTATTTCCTTCCTCCTAATGACTTTGGGATTCATTTCTTTTTCTTTCTCTAGTTCCTTTAGGTGTAAGGTTAGATTTATTTGAGATTTTTCTTGTTTCTCTAGGTACTCCTGTATTGCTAGATGCTTCCCTCTTAGTACCACTTTTGCTGTAGCCTATAGATTTTGGTTTGTTGTGTTTTCATTTTTGTTTGTCTTTGGGTAATTTTCAGTTTCTCCTTTGATTTCTTTGTTGACCCAATAGCTGTTCAGTAGCATGTTGATCAGTCTCCACACATCTGTGATTTTTTCAGCTTTCCTCTTGGAGTTGATTTCTAGTTTCATACCATTCCGATTAGAAAAGATGCTTGATGTGATTTCAGCGTACTTAATATATTGAGATTTGTCTTGTGTTCCAGAATATGATCTATCCTTAAGAAAGTTCTGTGCGCACTTAGGAAGAATGTGTATTTTGCCGCATTTGGATGGAATGTTCTGTACAAATTTATCAAATCCATGTGGTTTAATGTTTCATTTAAGGCCACTCTTTCCTTGTTTACTTTCTGTCTGAATGATCTATCCATTGATGTTAAGTCCCCTACTATTCTTGTGTTGCTGTCAATTTCTCCCTTTAGGTCTGTTAATAACTGTTTTATCTACATCGGTGCTCCTCTGTTAGGTGCATATATATTAATAACTGTTATGTCTTCTTGATGAATTGTCCCCTTTATCATTATGTACTGTCCATTTTTGTCTCTTATTACCTGTTTGGGCTTGAAGTCTATTTTTTCTGGTATGAGTACGACTATACCCACTTTCTTTCAGCTGCTATTTTCTTGAAGTATCATTTTCCATCCCTTCTCTTTGAACCTATGTTTGTCTTTAGAGCTGAGGTGGGTCTTCTGGAGGCAGCATACAGTTGGGTCTTGTTTTTTATCCAGCCAGCCACTCTGTGTCTTTTGATTGGTGAGTTCAACCCATTTACATTTAGGGCGATTATTGAGAGATGAGGACTTAGTACTGCCATTGTATTTGTTTTCTGGTTGCTCTGTATTGTTTCTTTTTTCTTGTGTTTCTGTCTACCATTTTGGTTTGGTGGTTTTCTATGATATTTTCCTTAGTTTCCTCTTTTTTTTAATGCTTTGTTTCTCTAGATTTATGTTTTATGTTTACCATGAGGTCTGTATAAAATGTCTTATAGATAAAATAGTCCTTTCTCTGCTGATAGCATCTTATCTTCATGTATCTATACAAATTCTATCCTTTTCCTCTTCCCCTTGTTTTTTCATTGCCTCAACTTGTTCCTTCTTATAGTGTGAGTTTGTTGCCAAATTGAAGTTATATATATATAACTTCATATATATAACTTCATATATATATATATATAACTTCAAAAATAACTATATATATAGTTATTTTTTCCTGCCTTTCCCCTCCTTTAACCTTTATGTTATAATAAAGTGCTCAAAACCCTATTTTGTTTCAGAGTTGCACTTTTCTGATTCTGTCTACTTACCACCTTACTCAGTTTTGTGTAATATTGCCTTTTTGTTTCAAGCAGAAGAGCTCCTTTCAACATTCCTTGTAAGGCGGGTCTAGTGTTAATGAACTCCCTCAGCTTTTGTTTGTCTGGGAAAGTCTTTATTTCTCCTTCCTATCTGATTGATAACTTTGCTGGATAGAGTATTCTTGGGTGATAATTTTTATCTTTCAGTGTTTTGAAAATGTCATTCCACTTCTTCCTGGTCTGTGAAATCTGCTGATAGCCTAATGTAGTGTGTTTTTGTTTGTTTGTTTGTTTTTTGTATTGTAGGTTACCATTCTTTTTTCCCTGGCTGCCTTTAAAATTCTTTCTTTGTCATCAACTTTTGACGATTTTAATATCATGTGTCTTGGAGAAGATCTTTTTGCATTGAGGTAAAAGACGTTCTCTTAGCTTCATGGACTTGCATATCCAGTTCCTTCCCCAGGTTTGGGAACTGCCTACCTATTATTTCTTTAAATAAACTCTGTTCCTTTCTCCCCCTCTTCCCCTTCTGGGATACCCATTACCCAAATGTTGTCCTTCCTAAAAGAGTCAGGTAGCTCTCATAGAATTTCCTCTTTTTAAAACTATTTTGTTTCTCTTTCCTCTTCTACCCGTATCATTTCTAGATTTCTGTCTTTGAGCTTGCTAATTCTCTCTTCCATATGGTCTGCCCTATTTCCAGTGCTTTGTAATGCATTCTTTATCTAATTTATTGAGTTCTTTAGCTCCAGAATTTCTGTTTGGTTCTTTTCCAGGGTTTTCATCTCTTTGGTAAATACTTTAGTGAAGTATTCCTTCTGCTCATTAATTTGATGCTTTTCTGAGTTTTCTTATCGCTCACTGGGTTTCTTTACGACAGCTATTTTGAATTCTCTGTCAGTTAGAGTGCAGTATTCTGTGACTTTAAGTTTGGTTTCTAGAGAACTGTTGTTTTATTTTTGTGGTGCCTCGTCACTGTGGTTCTTCATGGTCCTCAATGAGTTGTTCCTCTGCCAGTGCATCTGAAGTAGTGGACAACTTTCTGCTTGTTTCTCAGCTGCCTGCTTATCTCTGAGAGTTGGCACTTCCCTACTCCACCATCTGTGGCAGAGGTGCCATTCCGTGGCCCCGTGCCCTCATTATTGCTTCTTGTGACTCTGTGGTCGGTCCTTGGTGCCTTCCTGCTGCCAGCGTTGCTGACATTGTTGCCTGGGGCACTGGGAGGGTGGGCTCTTCCATCGCGTCCCTGAGTCGTGGGGGATTTTGCCGCTGCAGGAGGAGGGTAGGGTGGGGGAAAGCCAGAGTCACCCAGGGGCCTCTGCCATGTCCAGTGTTGTAGGGTTTGTGGGCTCCACCACTTGGGGGGGTGGTGAAGGGCTGGAGTCATGGGCATCTCAGTGTCTGGAGGGATGGGGCCCCAGGCCCCACTGCTGCTGCTGCCCAGTTACCTGTGTCCACAGGTGCCACTGTGGTTGGGAGGCTGGAGTTTTATGCGCTGCTCCCCACCACCACCACTACTGGGTTTTCTGGGGCTGCAGACTCAGCTGCTGTGGCCAGAGGGCTGGAATTGCAGGCACCACGTCCACTGTGCCCCCAGTTCTGCCTTCTCTATGTGTTCTAATCCACCCACCTTTAGATGTACAGATGTGTGGAATTCTCTGGTGCCCTAGTGTGTTGGGCAGAGGTGCCTTGTTGTGTTGTGGCTATCTTCCTGGTTGTAGATTGAAGGGGAGAGACAAAAGTGAGGTTTCCTTCTGCCATGTTGCTTACGTCAGTCCTCAAACGTAACATATTACTAATGTTCCAGGAGAGCTCCTAGATTCAAAAAGAGGAAACCAAAATGAAACAACAAATATACCCAAAGCCTAAACCTCACACCCACCCCTCAGCTGTGGCATGTCCATAAACTTGGCCTGACGAAGGAAGATCCCTCATGTGCAAACGTCCAACATGTCACTACTCAAGTCCTCCTGCTACCATTGCCCTTTGAACTGCTTATTAGGACGCTAAATCACACACCTGGACAGGCTGTTGTGATGACTTTTCTCTCCTTTATGACAGAAGAGGACAAGCAACAGGGTCAGGGATCTTCCAGTCTGTCCTCCTCACCACCTTCCTATATGTATGAATGGCTTTAATTTAATTAAAACCCTCCAGTGGTTCTATAATGTCAGGTGGAATTACAGTAAGAAATCCCCCTCACTGTTAATCACAAGATGAACAGATCTGGAAAGAGACACTGGGTGTCCTCCAGGGAAAGCCCATCCTCCCTGCTTCTCTGGCCCCCAGAGAACCTGCCCAAGAGCAGCCTCCCTTCTCTGCCCCAAAGGAAGGGAGAGCGGCGCTGTGGGAAAGAGGCAGGGGACAGATGGAGGGGCATGCGGGAGGGCCTCCCGACATGCACAGGCGTGCAAATACCCGGATTCAAATGTAAGCTGAATCTTATGAGCAAACCGGCACTCAGAGAGGTAACAGGTCTTGTCCAAGGTCACAAGGGTGACAGGTGGGGTTTGGACCCAGATGAAGCTGTGCCCGGCTCTGGGACACAAAGCCGTCCCACTGTACCAGTGACTTTTCTAACTGGGCCCTCAGAGGCCATGGAGGTGCCTCAAGGCCATGGGGATTGGCCAGGGGTAGGATCTGACTTTTAACTATTTTTTATGTTGGGTTGTAGATAAGACTTCACTGGGATAAAAGTGTGTGGGTGCGTGTACGTGTGTGGAAGGGGAGTGGAGGATGGTAGGGTTGCCAGATAAAATACAGGAATCGCAGTTCAATTTGAGTTTCAGATAAACACCAATAGTTGTTTAGTATAACCATGTCTCATGTAATTATTGGTACATATTTATACTAAAGAGTATTCTTTGTTTATCTGAAATGCAACTTTCTCCCCCTATATCTGGCAGCCTGTGTTTGTGTATGTATAGGGGCAAAAAAGTTTTGAAAACCACTGTATTACCGCACTGCCTTCCTTCAGGCCCCAAGCTCACGAGGCCTCAGTTCCCCAGGCTGAGCCCTGCCCACAGTTTTCTGCTCCACCTCTTTCTCCCCATCCAGGAAACACAATAATAGAGGCAGGGCAAATAGACTCACAATAGAAATGGGGGCTGTGGGCTGGGCTGAGTTGGCGTCACTTGATTACTTTTCCCACTGTTGCTGTTCAGAGACCAAACATGGTGATGTCTGTGTTTTGCTCCTTTTCTATTGTTAGGGAGGAGGGGGAAAATCTCTTTCTTGAGTGCTGCCGTGTGTTCGTGTGTTTGTGCATGCTTGTATATATGCGTGTGTGTTTGTATGTGAGCGCCTGTGGGTATGCACATGTGTGCCTGTGTGCATGTGTAAGCTCGTGTGTGTGTCCACTGCAGGCAGACGCTGTGGAACAGGCTTCAGGTCAGGACGTAACTCATCAGCTCAGACACTCACAGGTCGCAGGGTCTGCAAAGTTCCCTCTGGCCATGTTTCTTTCCTATAGCTCATCCCACAGTTCTTTGGGTCTGAGGCCTCAGCCTAAGTTTTCCAGGTTCTCTCCAGGCAGGTGGGGACTCCTGGCCCCATTCAGGAGTTCAGGGTCCGCCTGGGAAACACAAGGGGCCTCAGGGGCTCAGATGCCCCCCAGCCTGGGAAGTTGCTCAGCCATGACTGGGTGGGGACCTGGGTGGGGCCTCTGGAATTCTCAAAACTTTCCACCTCCTGATTCTGCAGCCCCTGCGGGTCTCCAGCCCCACCAGCCTTTCTCCTCCGCGTACCTCCTCACCCTGGTGGCACCTCTCGCCGTGATCTCCTGGTCCTGGCTGGATAATCAGGCTTTTCGCGCCACTCCCCACCTCCTTGTTGGTTTAACCTCAGGGACCTTTCCCTTGATTTGCATAAACCTCATTTCTTCCTTCTGCATCCTTCTTGGAGGCATTTTGTGGAGAAAACCTGACTTACACCCAGTGACAAAAGTAATTGCTGTTGCTGTGTGTATATCTTTGCATCTAGAGGCTGAAATACAATCTGAGCCATTTTTGTCCTAGTACTTTCTGGCTGAGTGTGGGTTGGAGCTTTGAGCAGATGGGATTTTATCAGGGTTATAAAAGTCGAGCTTTAAATGTGTCTCAAACAAATCGATGTGTAAAGGAGAAATGTTAAAAGTAGGAAAAATGTGGCCTGGGATGCAGCTGGAAGCTCCAGAGCACAAGGGCATAGAACTAGAGCAAGGGGCTTTAATGGTTCACAAAATGGGGCCAAAACTTATTTCCAGGAGAACAGAAGAGGCTGCAGGGTCTCCCTCAGGGGGGTTGTGATCAACTTCTCAGCTCCTGAATGGGGACAGTCCTGCATGGGTTTCATAACAAAATTCTAGCCTCATCCATAGAATACACACTTGTGGTTAATTCTGCCCGAACTTTCAGTTAAACCCAAGGTGTCTTGTTGGTAGAAATTCAATCACATTGGAGAAAACCTGTTTATGTGTCTCGAGATATTACGATTATGAAAAACCGCAACATAAACTTCCATTAAGTCAGATGAAAGTTAATCGTGTTTCATGCTGCTTCCCTGGGCCAGTGCTCTGGCACAGACGTGATTAACTTCAGCCGAGTAGGGCTCATCTTTGCAGTACAGTACATATTTTCTCCCTTAAATACAAAGAATTGTAAAGTGAAATTTATACTAATGCCCGATGCCTAAAAGTGTGTGTTCAGGAACAAAGGGTTAGTTTGGGAGGTGGAAAATTATAAACAGGAATAACTGCAGCCTCCTGGGGGCTGGAGACCAATGAGATTTAATCAGACTTCTTATCAGTGAAAGACAGCGGGGCAGCATCCCGTTAAGACACTGTTCGAAGAACACGGATAACAGTGACGATTTGTCTAGCTGCTTAACTGTCCACCAATAGCTCGCTTTTGTAAGTGGACACGAAAGATTAAACACATGAATTTTACTGTGTGATGAAACAGACACCAAGTGGCGTTAGTCCCCAAGTAACTGAGTATTAAAATGAGTACTACAGCCCCCGGCAGCACAGCTGCAGATCTCCGTGGACAAGGCAGAGCTTGTGGGTCTCCGGTGGATGACAGTTTTCTAAAGGGGAAAGCAGGGTCCATATGACCGTAAATGCAATTCAGTTTAGTCTGTCTTGAGAGCACACCTCGTTTTACAATCACCTTTCAGAAAGTGCACTTGTGAGATGATTAATGCTGGTGGCGTTTAGTAGAAGCGGAGCAGTCCCGGGGCTGACATTGTCACTAACCTGGACTCTGATCCTACTGACTGGTGACTCCTTAGCTGACCTCCCTGGGCCTCAGTTTCCTCATCTTGAGAACGGGATGATATTGAAGGTATTGCAGGTTGTCATGTGGACTAGGTGAGATTAACAAGGATAAAATGCACGCAGGATGCCTGGGTCACAGAAGGTGTACAACGAGTGTTCATTGAATCAGAACTGGAAACAGAAAAAAAAAAAAAAATCAGAAACGGATTGTTATGGGCCCTGAGAGACTCCTTGAGAGTCTGCAAAACTGGACTGAAAATCCGGGGCAGTTGGTCCACAAATCTAAATCCCTACCATCAACCTTCTAAAAGTTTCCCCTGTGGATAAGGAATCAGTGTGGCCTGAGTATAGTTGCATTCACTCAGGCTTGTAAGGAATCATAAGCCAGGCCATAGGGGCTCTTGGTGTTGTCTGTTTAGACAGTAAGTGGGTTGAGGGCTTGTTTCTTTTCTTTGAACAGGGACCGCACCCCCAGGGGCCACTAACAGACAGTATTTTGGACCGAAGGCCGCAGGCTGTCTGCCTCAGCCTGGATGTAGGCAACAGTGAAAGCCCCCCAAACAGGCACTGTTCTTAGGTTACCCACTGGCTGAGTTCTGCTCTAGCAGTGCATTTCAGAACAGGAAGCCAGGCCTTCCCTGGGGGGAGACGTTGAGAGGGAAGCCACGTGAGCTGCTTTGCGGGGGTGGTGTGGCGCAGGGGGCCTCCTCGCTGGGCCCAGTGGGGAGGGGCTGGCCCTGTGCCTTGGAGCAGCTGAGGAAAATGCTTTGATCAGGGTTATCAGAGCGTGCAGCGGCCTTGTACATATTTGCTGAGATGCTTATTCATTTGACAAACGTTTATTAAGTTGTTCAGTACCAGGCTTTAGCAAACACTGCGGTATAGGTTATCATCCTCTTCTAGGGTTGCCAGATACAATATAGGACACCCAGTTAAATTTATACTTCAGATAAACAATGAATACTTTTTTAGTATAAACACAAGTGTGTCCTCTGCTAAATCTGCCAACCCTATCCTGCTCGCAAGGGATGAGATCAGTCTCCCAACCTTGATACTGTTGACATTTGGGGCCAGATAACTTTGTTGTGGGGCTGGTCCTATGATTTGTAAGATGTTTAACAGCATCCCTGGCTTCTACCCACTAGATGCTAGTGGCAACATCTCCCTAGCTGTGATAACCAAATATGACTCCAGATTTTGCCAGTGTTTTTTAGGGGACATAGTCGTCCCTGGCTGAGAACTACTGGGTTAAAGTCTGGTAGGTAAAATGGATATAGCCAGTGAGCATGACAAAGAGTTTGTGGCAGCAACTACTGGTCACTGCCCCAATATACAGTTCCCCCTCTTCTTTGGAAATAGAAATCTGCTTTTTGGGGGTGCATGTCGAACTTTCAGAAACTTTTTGAGACTCAAACTGCAATGGAATGGATGCTGCAATGAAACCAGATTGGCAGAGTGTCAGCTGCACCTTGGTGGGTTCTGACCAGACAGGTGTTGTAATCCCGTAGAAAGGGACTTTCCTGTGAAGTGGCCAGACTCTGTCCACTATATCCTGTTCTCAGAATCACTGACTTAAAGAAGGAATTCAGAGGGTGGAGGTTAGGCTCTCAGGACCTGGGATCATGGAAGTAAGCTCAGAGCAGAACATTTGATCATTTCCTTCCCCCAGACAACAATGGCTCCTGCTTAAGGAACTAGATCATCACGGCTCTAAGCCAATCAGTACAGTCCCAGGATGAGCATGTGATGAGCAGTTCTGGCCAAGCAGGTGGAAAAGGAAGTCTCCCGAGGCTTCGCAGAAAGACTTTTCTCTCCATTAAATCAAGAGGTCCTCAGAATGTGGAGACCCCGGCCTCCTGCCCCTTCTTTGCTTTAGAGACTGTCATCTGAGGTCATGATGCTTGGGGTTACCACAGCCCTATTTTAATTCTGGGCAGAGACTTTACTAACCTGAAGGCTGAGAAGGAGGCAAATAGCCTGAGCCGCTGAACCAGTCCCAGAAAGTCTTGTTAAGTAAACAGTAAATGTGCTCAGAACATTGTTATTTATGGCCAGAAGAATCCCCAGCAGAGCCAAGCTCACCCCGGTCAACTGTAATATAAATTCAACTGTGTCAGTTTCCCGAGGCAGCTGTAGCTAATGACCACAAATTTAGTGACTTACAAATTTACTCTCCTATAGTTCTAGAGGGCAGAAGTTGGAAATAAGTCTTATGGGACTAAAATCGAGGTGTCTTGGGGCTGGTTCCTTCTGAAGGTTCCAGGAGAGAATCTGTTCCTTGCCTCTTGCAGCTTCTAGAGGCTGCCTCCGTTCCTTGGCTGCATCAGTCTAATCTCTGCACCCCTCCTCACACTGCCTTCTCCCTCTTACCAGGACCCATTGATGACACTGGGCCCTCCTGGATAATCCAGGATCATCTCCCCAACTCAAGATCCTTAGCTTGATCATATCTGCAAAGTCCTTTTTTACCCTGGAAGGAAATGTTGACAAAATCTGTGGATTAGGATATGAGCATCTTTAGAGGGTCATCATTCAGCCTACCAAAACAAAGATACTGTGCCGCTAACCTACTGCTGGTGTGAACCTTGCCAAATCTCTTTTCCGTTCTGTGCCTCAGTTTCCCCATCTGTAATTAAAGGTTCTCTTCCTTCATTTACCATCTCTAGGCAGGTGGTCTCAATAACTCACACCTCTTCTCTGGGTTCCAGACCCCTGGACCTAGTTAGGGACGGTTAGTTAGGCTTTCTGACATTTCCACTGGGATGTTCCAAACGCAGCTCAGCTCAGCCTAAGACGCAACCCATGATCTCCTGCCCCCTGTCCCATTCATGCTCCTCTCCTGTGTTTGTCTTCTCAGAGAATGGCACCTTCGTCTATTTGCCTGTCAGAAATATCCTCTTCCTCATTTCCATCATGTTATCCATTACACATGCCTGTTGATTTCACTTCCTATGTGTGATGTGTTTAGAAAACACTGGCCACCAATCCTCCAACTGGGTGGCCAACAATTCAATTCAATTCAGATACTAACTACCCAGAGTTGGCACCGACCCTCTGGGTTAAGGGCTCAGTCTCACAAGACTGTCCCCACTTCAGATGCCAGTTGCAAGTCCTGAGTCACCCATACTTCCGACCCACTGGCTATGAAATGGGGCTTCCCACAGCCCCCTCCTCGGGTCTCATAATTTACAAGCACAGCTTCATAGAACTCAGGAAAACACTTTATTTGCATTTACAGTTTATGATAAAGGATAAAACTCAGGAATAATCAAATGGAAGAGATACATAGGACAAGGCATGGGGAGAGGGGTGTGGACCTGCCCTGCCCTCTCCTGGGACACCACCCTCCCAGCACTTCGATGTGAACATTGATCGGACGCTCTTGAACATCTTTGTTTGAGAGTGTTTATGACCCAGCTGCACACTCCCCTCCCCCAATTCCCAGAGGTCAGAGGATGGGGCTGAGTTTCCACCCTCTAATCCTGTTTGGTTTTTCTGGTGACCGGCCTGCATCATGAGGCTCTCTGGGGACCCCACCCTAAGTCACCTCATTAGCATAAAATCTGGTGCACTCAAAAGGGGATTCTTATGAATAGCAAAACACTCCCAAGAGCTATTGGGTCTCTGGGCCAGTAACGGGGGACAAAGACAAAATACACTTTTTATTATGTCACGCTCTGTATCACCCACAATGGTCCCTCCATCTTCGCCACCACCTCCCTTGTCCAAGCTGGCTCCATCTCTCACCTGGACCTTTGCATCAACCTCCTGATTGGGCTCCAGGCATCCCACTGACATTGCTCAAGTCCACCCTCTATAGCAGCAGCTGGAGTGGGCTTCTCAGACTGCAAATCAGATCAAAGCCATTCCCATTTTTTCCCTCAGTAATTGATGTCATGTAGCGATATTTCATGGACAGCAATCAGCCCCTTCCAGAGGAAATCTCCAGGCAGGCCCTTCCTGACTCCTGGTTTTCACAGTCAGGTGCCTTCAAGGCCTTTCTGGACTGAATCTCACAGGACTGGGGTCTGACCTTGGGGGTGGGGGAGGGGAAAGCCAGGGAAGACCTTTCAGTTGGTGTGGGGAGAACGATGTTCTTGGTGGGAATGGTAGGGTTATGATACATTTCCTAAACCCACTGTACCTAAAAGATTCTCTTTTGTAGACTTTTGAAGGTGCAAGTTGAAAGTCCTTATCTCAGAGTAAAGCAGTGGCCCAGGTCAAGAACCTCCCCAGCGGGAGAAAAATCAGAAAATCACACTGGGTTCTTGGTTAGTTATTTACACACGAACTCCTAAGAGTCATTGGTTGGAAGGTGGTGATGGTGGTTGGTGGGGTCTTTAATTCTCAGTGATTTCCAGCCAGCTGTGTGTGTGTGTGTGTGTGTGTGTGTGTGTGTGTGTGTGTGTGTGACACTGCCATCGTCTCCATCTGCAGAGGGCAGAGGGTTGGTGACCCTCTCGGGGTCTTAGAGGCAGCAAGTGGAGGGGCTGGTGGGTTGACTGGCCGTCTGGTTCCAGAGTCAGGCTCCTCCCCATGGTGATGCCTGGGTTTCCTCATGCTCATAAAAAGCCACAGGTCAATTATGCTTATTACCCATTTTACAGATGGAAAAACCAAGGCACACAGAGGTTAGCAATTTCTCAGCTTGAAAGTGGCCGAGCCGGGACCCAGCCCAGGCCGCTGGCTCAGGCCCACACTGTAACCACCTGTAATCGCCCCTCAGTAATGAGCCCTTTGAAGAAAGGTGAATCACTTGCCTTGGCCGTGCCTCAGTTTCCTCTTTTGCCAAGTTGGGCTCTAGTAATCCTGTCCTACTGACTCACCAGGAGTGGTGAGGGAAGGGATCAGGGCCAAGGCTCCCAGAAACTTCCATCAGGAAGGAGCCCTGGCCTGGGAGGAAGCAGGAATTTCAACTTTCTGGGAAAGCCCGAGGCAAACGTGGACAAGTTGTTTGCTCTACATGATACAGAAATTTGGATTATATTCTGATGAGGTAGGACAGGACTGAAGGGTTTTGGATGGAGGATTTGATGACGGCTCCCTCTGGCTGTGGGCAGAGGATTAACTGTACAGAGAACAGGAGTGGAAGCGGGGACCAGCGAGGAGGCACCTGTAACAGTTCAGTGAGAGATACCAGATGTTTGGACCATGGTGTTTGCGGTGGTTGTGGCTGGACCACTGGAAGTGGAGTTGCCATTTACTGTGATGAGGAAGACTATGGGAGGGGTAGGCTTTGGGGGGAGATGGAGCTTTCGGAAACCTGCAGTGGCGTTTCGTGGTCCTGATGCTGAGTGCTGTCCCCGCCCTTGGTTCCCATGGCCTCTTTCCATCAGCACGATGGGTCCTGGCATGTCCACTCATCATGGCCCTTCCTGAATTCCCAGCTCCAAGGTTGCCCAGGGAGCCTAGCCTGGACTGTATCCTGGAAGTCGAGGTTTATTCCTGATAAGGATGAATAGCTCTCGCAATTAGCGAGCGGATGAATTGTTGAAACTCATTGGTGGTCCCAAGTCCCTTGGGCCCATTGCGGAGCTTTATCTCTGTAGCCACCTGTCCAGATGTGTTTGTCAGAATGTGCTACATCTGTTAAAGGGAGTGTGAACTTTAAAGAGGGATATCTGCTGGAAGGAGAGTCCTGCATCTTCAAATGCTATCACCTGGGATAAAAGAGGGAGGGGCTTTTATAGACGTGTAGCTTATCACATTAAATAAAACATCGTTTTCTTTCTTTTTTTTTGCGGTATGCGGGCCTCTCACTTTTGTGGCCTCTCCCGTTGCGGAGCACAGGCTCCGGACGCGCAGGCTCATGGGCCATGGCTCACGGGCCCAGCCGCTCCGTGGCACATGGGATCTTCCCAGACCAGGGCACAAACCCGCGTCCCCTGCATCGGCAGGCGGACCCTCAACCACTGCGCCACCAGGGAAGCCCTAAATAAAACATCTTAATATCCATTGCTATTGGATAAATCTTGCTGTACAGTCTGAAAGAGCAGTTTATGTGACAATGATGTGTTTCTTTGTGACAGTGATGTGTTTCTTTAAAAACAAAAACAGAACTCATTTACCTAGCTTTTAAAGTAAAAATGGAAATGCCCATCTTCTAATTATTCGTTTGTGCAATAAAATCTACAAAGCACCTACTAAGTATAGGGCCCTGGCTAGGGAGGAGAGGTATGGATCAGACTTTGTTCTCAGGGAGCCCCTGGCTGGTGGGGGACATGAACATGGACGTAAATAGCACACAGGGTGCAGTGGGTTAGTGCAGTGAAGGGTCCTGAGGTGCAGAGCAGCGAGGGATTGCTGGGGGCAGGGGGTCAGAGAAGCCTTTTTGGAGGGGATGGTGTGTCCATTAGCTTGCTTTTGGTGGCAAGTAAGAGCAACTCGTAATGAACCTGACTCACGTGGTGAGGGAGTTCATCATCTCCCACGACAGAGACCAGCCATCAGGTCGACTTCAGTGTGGGTAGATTCAGGAGCTGTGCAGTTCCCCAGGGATCCAGGATGATCTGGCCTCCCTCCAACCTGCAGGGAGCCCAGGCCAGGCTCTTGGGAGGCCTCCCTCAGCTCAGGTTTCATGGCAGCCCTGGGAACATCCAGTGCGGGAGAGATGTGACACCCTCCCTGCAGCACCGCAGCCTCTTCAGGTCTCTCACAGCCCCCCATCACTCGCCCTGGGTCGAAGAGCGTCTCCTGCTGTGAATCCCCTCCCGGGAATCTCCTTCCAGATGTCCCTCTTGTCTCGTGGGGTGGTGGTCACCGGCTCCCATGGATGTTTCCAGAACTCTCTTTAGAATGAGTAGGTTACAAAACTTCTAGCTTTGGGACTTCAGCCAAAATTCCAAGTCCTTCAGGAAAGTCTCCTTCAAAGTCCACTGGAGGAGAAAAGTACTTTTTCTTGGAAAGAGGATTTGGGAGCAATATTGATGTCTGCCAAGGCCCCCTCTTCCACCCACAAGGACACAGTCAGTGCTCGGCCGGCGGTCAGGGGTCAGTGCTGTGGGCCGGGACTCTGGCTCTGAAGCCCTGCAGCCACGGGCCCCAGGGGGTGTCAACCCTGCCCAGCCTGACTCTGCCCCTGTGACCTGAGCTCCCGATGGCGCTGTGTGACTGCGTCCAGGTGAGGATTAAGCGAGTTAACGCACAGGAGCGCTCAGGACCCAGGACCCACGCAGTAAGTGCCTGTGAGGTCAGCCCATTGTCGTCAGCGGATCGCTAATCAGGCTCACAGATGAGTCTGGTCAAGAGGCTGCCCTGGAATCAGGGCTTTGGGTTTAGGAAGAGAGATTTCTGTAGGGATGCTTGGAGATTTAGCCTGTAATTGGTGGCTTTGCTTCCAATAGCTCTCGAGAGACAAGCCACAGAAGGTTGCTTATCCTTAAGCCGAGAGCAGAAAGGGCTGTGGGGAGGAACGGCGGGCTGGCTCCCCGGGGGTGCACCCGCCCTGAGCTGCTGTCAGGTGGCCAGACACAGACGCACCTTCCAAAGCTCTGGGCTCAGGGCCTGCTGCCCTTTCTCCTCCTGCTTCCTAATTAAAACAAACAATCCCAAAGCCTCCATTCCTGCAGATTCCCTGACTCTGCTGTGGGCTAACCTTCAGGATAAAGCATAGTCCTTCTCGAGTGCTTTTGTCCTCTGGGCATCCTCTTTGATCTTGGGACCAGGAAGAAACACGTCTTCTCACTCAATGCTGGAAAACGCATCCCTCGCTCATTCTTAAGTCTCTCCTTCCTCCCTTTTCTGGCTGAGTGTCTAGATTTGTGTTCTCTTTCCCTCTCAGGGCTGGCAGATGTTTAAGCACCTGCATGCTGTAAAGCAGGTTGTAAACACAAGGTGATGTTGTTATTTATGACCCCCCATTATAATAACGGCACACCGCCCCCTCCCCTCACCTGAGCCACCGTGATTCATCACTCGTCCATAAATGTTACTGAGCACTTACTGGGTGCTAGGGATGCAGTGGTGACCAGTGTCCCTGTCCTCCTGGAACTTATATTTGAATGGAGGAGATAGAGAGTAAATGTGTGAATGAAGTAAGTACAGGGTGGTGTCAGACCATGATGAGTCCCATGAGGGAAAAGAGGGCTGACATGACACATGGGAGGGGTGGCCGACTTTGGACTGGGGCGTTGGGAGGTGTTTTGAGGAGGGGCCACTTAACCTGCCTTGTCTGACGATAAAGAGGCAGCTGAGGGCAGGCATATTTAGGGAAGGTCTCTCCTGGTGTTGGGACCTGAAGTGGGACAAGCCTGAGGGATGGGGTACGCAGCAGTGATGGGCAGGACAGCTGGGGTGCGGCGAGCGTGGGCAGAGACGGGATGTGAGAGGAGACAGCCCCATGCGAGGGGGCACTGGAGGGTTTTACTCAGAGAGCAGCTGTGATCTGATTCAGGCATTGAAAGGGTCCCTTCCACTGCCCCCCTGTGGGGGAGGGGTTGCTCGTGAGCAGGAGGGGAGGCAGGGCCATTGGGGATCAGCTGATGCTGGGAAGGTGAATGAGAAATCACCTGCTCTGCAGACTGTAGAGTGCCGCCATCTGAGGGACGGTGGGCTAGCACCTGCCATGGGCTCAGTGACATCTGAGGCTGTTGATGGTGGTGGATAAGGGGGATGACCTCAGAGCATCCTTCTCAGCCCGCGTTTCTACAGGATAAAGGTCTGAACCAGGGGATGGAACTGGTCCCAGCAAAAAACCACATGGAGCTGATAAGGTCAGGAATGAAGGTCGCCAGCGTGTCATCAAATGCAGCTGTGATGATTATGATGCTATCATCTAACATTTTAAGCCCTGCGTCCTATGGGCAGACACTGCTGAGCACTTCATTGCTACTTTCTGCTCTAATCTGTCCCATGATCCTGTGCAACAGGGACTCTCATTATCCTCGTTTTTCAGGTGAGGAAACTGAGACACAGAGAGGTTCCATAACTTGCCTGAGGTCACACAGCTAGTAAGTGGTGTGACCGGCTGGGATTTGGACCCAGAGAGTCCTCCTCCAGAGGCCGTGCTCTCAGGAAGCTAACTGCCGTGATGTGCTGTCTGCCTGCACAGAAAACACTCAGGAACGGTTTCACTCTGTGACCTTCTTAGGTCCCGTTTCTTGGCATTCCAACATCTGGCCTCCGAAAAGGCAAAATGGAAATACTTCACCCAGGTGCTTCCTCTTCTCCAGACTCCATGCACCCCTTCTGTGACCTCCCACTCTCTGCTCCTGTCTCATCCACCGCCCCTGCTAAGAACAGGCAAACGCTGATTCCCCGGTGCCTGCAGAGCAGGGCTGCAGAACTGGCAGGCGGGGTCTGGGCCCTCACCTCCAGCTGAGAATAAGCAGGATCTGTAGCTTTATGACCAAGAGGGACTGCGCTCAAGTTCAGCTACACACCGGGATCCTCCTGCAGAGGGGAAAGCAAGGGGCTTTGAGCTGTTATTCCTGGATTGAGAGGTTTCTCATCTCTCACGTGAGACGACAGCAACGGGGGCCCCTCCCAGCGGGCCAGAGAGTAGCTGAACCTGAGCCCCATTCTGTGCCTCGGAGACAGACCCACGCCCGCTGGGCTGGAGCAGCTTCCTAAGGCTTGTCTCCGACCCGCTCACAGAAATGCCTGCCAGGGACAGGAGGCGCTTGGCGGTGATTCAGTCCCAGAACAGTAAAGATGGAAGCACAGTTTCCAGGGACCAGGCCATTAAATATTCACACCAGGTGAACTCTGCATCTGAGCTGAGCAGAATCCTGCCATCTGGACATTGCAGGCTGCTGGTGCAGTGTCTACAGGGCACAGCAAACCCTTCTGATCACACCGAGCCCAGTAGCGGCTCCCTGAGACTGAATTGGCAGAAGAATTGGGTCTTCCTTGAAATTCTGAGAAATTTATAACTGTGGGGCCTCCCTTCTGCTGCATTCACAATGTCATACATCCTGGGTCAGACCCCCAGAAGCCCACGTCCTGTGCTGAGACTCTTCCGGCTTTGGGGCTTCACTGCACACAGGGGTGGAGTGGGCCAGTGGGGGAGTTTTCTTGGCCTGGGGCATCCCCTTGGTTGCTGGGAGGGGCTTATCTAAGGGGAACTTGGGGCCCTGGAGCCATGGGTCCCTCTCTCAGGCTGCAGCCAACACTGGGTTTCCCTGCAGATCTGGAAGAAGGTTCCTCATCGTAAAGGCCACACCTGTTCCTCCAACTCCCATGCCCTTTCTTAGTGCCTGGTGGGTTCTGGTCTCCCAGAAGCTGGTGTTTTCCTTTACTAAAATCAGTGGATCATGGCTTTGTTTGTTCATTTGCTTTTGGGGAAGAGGATATTGAACCCCCCATTAGAATTTTAGCTCCAGGAGGGAAGGGATTTTGTTCATTGTTGTATCCAGGGCAGTGTCTGGCTCAGCATGTGTTTGTTGGAATGTTAAATTAATAAATGAATGAGAGGACTTCTCTGGTGGTGCAGTGGTTAAGAATCCACCTGCCAATGCAGGGCACACGGGTTCGAGCCCTGCTCCGGGAAGATCCCACATGCCGCGGAGGAGCTAAGCCCATGCGCCACAACTACTGAGGCTGCATGCCACAACTACTGAAGCCCGTGCGCCTAGAGCCCATGCTCCACAACAAGAGAAGCCACTGCAATGAGAAGTCCGCACACTGCAAGGAAGAGTAGCCCCCACTTACCGCAACTAGAGAAAGCCCGCACGCAGCGACAAAGACCCAATGCAGCCAAAACAAACAAAAAAAACTCCAAAAGAACCAAACCAAAACAAAAAAAAATAAATGAATGAGGGATCCTATCTGTCCCTTTCAACCCAGCACCTAGCAGAGAGCCTGGCACGCAGTAGGACTCAATAAATATTTGTCAGATAAGTGAATGAATGAATGAAACTTCTCAATCCCCTCCCCCCTCCCCCCACACCTCTATCGCCTTCAGGACCCCCTCTCCATCTCATTCCAACATCCCTGTTTCCTGGCCTTCATCGCGGATTTGGGGCCCCTGTGCACTGCCAGTGACCTTCTTTAACTGCCTCCCTCCTGCCTGGATGACAAATGACTCTCAGCCTTGGCAGCCAATCGCTGATGCTCCCAGCTCTGCAGGCCACCTCCATGTGCGAGGCTGACCCAGGAACACTGTCCTCCCACCATCACTCACCCCCCTGCTGAGCCCGTGGGGTTGCAGAACCTCTTCTGACTGGCCCGCTGCCATGGGTCTTACTCCTGGAAGCAAGTTCCCGCACAGACCTGGTTCCCTGAGTCCAGGAGTCAGTCATCTACTTGCACCAGTGCTAAAAGCGACGTTATTTCCCCAAACTCAGCTGCACCTGTGGAGATGAAAACACGAGACAGCCTATTTTTAGCAGGTGACAAGGGCACACAGGGAGCTATAATTAGCATCTCGTCCAAAGGGTGGAGTTTCCAACTCAGTGAGAGTTACTGCCCTGTGGGTCCCCTCAGCTCAGCATCCCTCTCTGGTGTCTGATGTGGGACAGAACCAGCTGCATGGAGGGAAGACCTGGACTCCCCTGGAGTCCCACCAAAGGGGCAAAGTCCTTTGCGGGAGGTGCTCCCCATACTGGCTCCCCACCTTTCCCCTTCTGGCCTGTCATTTGCAGAAGGCTTGATTCTGCCCAGATCTGAGTGCTGTCCTCTTGCAGGGACGACCCAGTCAGGCCAGTGTGATCAAGATGCCTTGTCACATTGGTGTCGGGCTTGAGGGTCATCTGTCCCCCTGGTGGGGGACAGGGCAGGTGTTGCTGAGCTGTGGCAGAGGTTTCAGGGTGTCCCCCCCACCCAGTATCCCTCTCTCACGTCTCTCATAAAAGCAGGGAACCTGGCTGCCTAGAAGAATGACTACATTTCCCAGACCCCCTTGTTACCAGAAGTGGCCAGTGGGGTGTGAGCATCGTCTCTCTTTCTCTTTCCATTGGCTGGGAGAGAACAGGGATGCAGGGTTAAAAGACAGAAGGACACTCAGTTTCCTTATTTGTGCAATTGATAGGTAATTGTATTGACTTCCTCTGATTTCTATAAATTAGGAATTTTTTCATTTGCCAAAAGATGGAAAACCCAACTGCAAGGCCAAGGTAAAAAGGGATTTTTTTTTGGCTTAGGCATGTGGATGTTTCCAGAAAGGGCTGCCTCAGGCATGACTTAGGAAGAAGTGGAGACCAAAGGGAGGCATTCTTTAACAAGATAAACATTTATTTCATCTCACTTTTGTGGCACCCCAGGTGAAATGATGGTCACACTGACACAGGCAGGCTCGACCTTGGTAAACCTCAAGGAACACACCAGATTGGTGGGGAGGCGGACAGTGTGGTCAGAGCACCCGAGGCTCTGAAAACTTGTGGATTACAGGAACTCTCCCTGTCTCTTTGTTCTGGGCCTGGGGACCCAGCTTGTCTTACCAGCGCCTGTTGTTTTCACAGCAGCTTTGTTAAGGTCACAAATAATTCTGCCTTGAAAGGACGACAGAATCTCATTGTAACCCAGGTGTTGGCTGGTAGATGTGCTCAAATCTTGCGCCTACAGGAGTCCAAAATGGGCAGTCTTTACTGGGGACTCTGGAGCAACACAGAGCGAGGTTATTTGGTGATTTTTATCAATGGATGCCCTGGTCCCTTGGCCATTTCTCTCAAATCCAGCATCAGGATGTGTTGCTTAGCAACTGAATTTCCTTCTACCTTCTCCAGCCTGGTATCACCTCTGTATCTCCACTTATGTCTGAGTAGTTATTGTTTTTGTGGTCTTTTCCCTATTGGGGGCCTACATTTTCCAAGCCCAAGTGGCTTCTCAGTATAATTTCCTCACAATTATGGAAGTTCCTCTAGTCTGAGCAACTCTCATCCCAGCTGAGATGTGTTTTCTCCCCATTGACACTCACTCATGGCCACTTCCTGACTGTCTGCTCTATGCCAGATACTGGGCCTGTGCCTTTTCCTTATGAGGTCATTATTCTGCACCTGAGCTACATGAGGTGGAGACTGTTTTCCCATTTTACAGACGAAGAAACTGAGGATGATTCAGGAGAAAGGCCTTGATGGTAAGCGGGGGAATTGGGGTTTGCCTGGTGCTGTCTCACCCTACAGCCCAAGCTCCTAACCATTGCTCACTGGTCACCCAGTTTAAATCATCCCCAGGCCACGTCTCCACTTTGCCACACCCACACATCACCAGGACAATCCGTCACTCCAGGGGCGGGCACATGTGCTCTGTGAAGAGTCAGAGAGTAACTCTCTTAGGCTTTGTGGGCACCTGCTTTCTGTGGCGGCTTCTTCACTCTGCTCAGCGGGAGACAACATGTAAATGAATCAGCATGGCAGTGTTCCAGTAAAACTTGATTTACAGAAACAGGTAGTTGGCCCGAAGTTTGCTGAGTATTCACTCAATATTTTTCTTTAAATAAACCCATGTTTGTTTTCACTAAAAGACTTTTATTTGAGAGGGAAACCATATCACTGGTGTAAATGGGAAACCAGCACGTCTTGCTGCAGGAGGACGGTAACCATGGAAATAAAAACAATACACCTAAACAGGGGCTGCATTCTGCACTAAGCCCGGGGCCTGCTCTTTCTTTGTTTCAAAGGATGATGAGCAAGGCTTAGAGAGGTGCTAAAGGCATATTAGCACCAAATCAAGATGTTGTCTTTGAGGTAACTGGAAGAGGTGAGGAAGAATCATTACAGGGTGCAATGTTTGTCTCGTGAAATGACCTCATGCATTGTGCTTTGTGAAGCTCTGAAGCCAGAGAAGGGAGCTGGGAGGGTGGGAAGCCTTGCTTTCACATTGGAGCAGTGAGTCGGGAGACCCTATGCAGGCAGTGGGTGGGTGGGGGGATGCAGGACTTACAGGACAAAGGACTGTGGATGTGGCCTCAGTGCTGGCTCCCTCAGAGCTCTGTGGGGCGGCCGTGGTCCTAGCCAGAGCCCACACCTGCAGGTAGCTATCAGCTCCGGCTCCAAGGGCAGGCTGAAGGTGGCTTCTCAAGTTTTATTGTGTCAGAGGAACTCCTGCTACAACATCAAGAAGTGATTAACCTTGATTTCCCTTCATTATGGGAAATCATTTCCCTTTTCCCTCTCATTCTTCCACTTCTTTATCTTTCTTCTTTATCTTGCTTACTTTCTTTGATATTTGTATATTTACACACACACACACACACACACATGCATTTTGTCTCCTAAAAAAAAATCACATATTCTAGTTGCCTTTTATTTCCAGCAACTACTTCCTCATCCTCTTCCAAGAACCGCCAAACAAAGAATTAATTTAGATTTTTCTGCAATGTCAGGGCCTCTCACGAAATTACTCCCGCTCTCTTGTGGAAGCCCTGGTAACTTAGTTTAATGATCTCCTCCTCCTTACATCCTTGAAAACTGCCTTATGTGTTTTGTGGCATGGGGCAATCTTAATTGTCTTGGTAGTTTTAGGTGTCCTTACATTGCCCGGAACTCAAAACCTCGTCTCCACCTTGCTGCCCCTCCCCATCTTAGCTCTGCTGCGAGCGGCCCCTCCCCCTCTTGGCTCTGCTGCGAGCAGCCCCTCCCTGGTGTCCCGGTTTTTCGTGCACTTCTTTGCTCCCTCACATCCCCATGTTTTCTTCCCAAGGCATCTTAGATTTGATGAAATTCTCAAGTACTACAGGTAATAATAACTGTACCGAAGAGGACAAAACAGCAAGGTGTATTTCCCAGGGGAGAGTAGAGGTGAGGTGGGGACCGTCCACCTGATGCTGGGACTCCAGTGCCTGTCCCAACGGTTTGGTCATGAGGATGATAGAAAGTTCTGAAAGTGTGTCCTGGATTCTGGCAGCCTTGAAATGCATTTCCAGCCCAGATTCCTGGGAGAGTGTTATGGAGATGTTCCCAGCGAAATGATGAAAATTGAGTTGTTTTATGTCAGTAACACATGAGTGTGACCATAACTGAGGAAGCAGGGGCTGGCTGGCTTCCTTTCCTCAGGGGCGCTGAGGGTGTAAGTCCTAAGTGAGTTAGCAGGTTATGGGGTCAGGGACCACCCGGCCCCTGTGGGTGGGGTTAGGCTGTTGGCCACCCCTCTCCTCCTCAGGGAAGACCTCTGTGGGGCGTCCGCTGGGCACGGTCCCCAGGAGCCCGGGGATTAGCTGGGCAGCGGGAGCAGGGACATCTCAGAGCACGAATCGCTGCAAGGCGGAGGCGGGACGTCTCTCACTGCCCTTTTCCAACTGGCCGCAGCGGGCTCCTCTTTAGTGGGTGGAAGATGGATGAGTTCGTTATTTGTGGCCCTCTCGATCGATCTGGGAGTTTGGGCTAAAGCGAGCACTTTCCCCGCCTGTGTCGCCTTCGCTGACTGTTATTCATCACGTTTAACCCTTCGTTCACCTCCAGGAGCCGGGCCCGGGCGGAGCAGCTGTCCCTGACTTGAGAGTTTTTACTCTTCAGGGGCTGCGGGGAGGGGACCGGGCACAGGAAGGGACAGGGCTGGGAGGGAGGGTCCCGCTCCAGGTGGGCTGGGGCAACTGAAGCTTCCACAAAGGCAAGAGGACGGCTGGCCGATGAAGGGAGATTACAGGAGGGACCCTCGTGGGGCCTCAAAGCCCGGCCCATTGCCAAGAAAATCCCTCATGGGAGGAGGAGACGGAAGGCAGAAAAGAAAACAAATAGCCGGAGTTCTCTGCCAAGGGAGTGTCGCAGCTTTTAATTCAAGATGAAATGTGTTCCTGTTTGTGTACAACTAATTTTCCTCCCAAATGAAGGGTTTTGTCTATCACTCGACTGTTTCAATAGCAACTGAGTCTCCCTCACTGTAATTAAGCTAGCATGTGCCTCTCTAGTTCGGGAAGCAGGCTGTTTGTGTTAACATGTTGGGGAAGCGGGCAGGCTTGAGTTGCTGCCTGGGTCCAAGAAGGAAAAAGCAACAAAGTCAAAGAAAACACCTCCAAATAGAGACTTGGCTCCAGACGCGATGACATCATCTGGAAAAATGACCAGGTTCCCCTGAATGAAGGGGCCCTGGAACCTTGCTCTGGTTAGAGGAACTGTGAAAGGAGAGAGGAGGTTGTACCCAGAGGTTGTGCGAAAGGGATCAAAATTCACATGTCTACAGAGGGCGCCTCCTAGAGAGGAGGTGTATGTGAGGAAAGCTGGTTGAGTGTGTTTTTTCCACACAGCTGTATTCTGTTTGCATAGTAAATAAATGCTCTCATTTTTCTTGAAAAACTTGGCTCTCTTGATTCATCTTTTGTTCTGTTGTTTTTAGCAGAGAGAAGGGTAAAGAGGTTTGTTTACAAAAAAAGCCCAGCAGTCAGAGACATGATGAATAGTAATGACCGTCAGGGCCAACAGAGGGTGTTAAGCGCTGTGTCAAGTTCAGCCTCACACCCACCCAGTGAGGGCAGCCGAGACTTGCTTAGGTCATGAGTTGCCTGATGGAAGATTCATCCAACCTGCATGGCTTTGATTTTTCAGAGGAAGCTGGAAATCTAGATTTTTATGTGAAACCTTCTCTATTTTTTTCCAGCTTTATTGAGGTACAATTGACAGCTAATACTGTAAGAGATTTAAAGTGCACAACGTGATGATCTGATATATTGAAACATACATTATGGAATCTTCTCATTTTTAGTGTTAAAAACCAATTGCAGGGCTTCCCTGGTGGCGCAGTGGTTGAGAGTCTGCCTGCCGATGCAGGAAACATGGGTTCGTGCCCCAGTCCGGGAGGATCCCACATGCCGCGGAGCGGCTGGGCCCGTGAGCCATGGCTGCTGAGCCTGCGCGTCCGGAGCCTGTGCTCCGCAACAGGAGAGGCCACAACAGTGAGAGGCCCACGTACCGCAAAAACAAACAAACAAAAAACCAATTGCACACACCAGCGAGTTGAGGGCTGGTCACAGCACATCTCCTGGCTGGATGTGGTCTCAGGTCTGTTACTTGCCATCTGGGGTACACTGTTAAACCTTTACATTTTAAGTAGCAAAATTTGCTTCTTAACTTTGGTGAATGATTCATTTCATCTGTCTCAGACTCAATTTTTCCACCCACAAAATCAACTCCTTCTATTTCTGCCATGGGTTATGTTTAAAGGCTCTAAACCTGATTCCTTTATTCTCCTCTAGGTTTGGTTTGTATGGGAAATATCTCAAGAGCCCCAATCAGAATGTCTGTTAAGGTCTTTATCCAGTGTCTGTGGGCTCTGAATTAGGAGTTAGTTTTGGCTGCTGTGATAGAGACCTTGGTTTATACAAGAGAGGCGTTTATTTCTCACTCGTGAACATGAGCTGGTGTGGCAGTTCTGGCCCGTGAAACTGTCAGGGGCCCAGACTCCCTCTATCTTTTTGCTCCACTATGCCAAAACCACTGGCTTGATCCACTTGGGCCAGATGCCCCACAGTTGTCTGCATTTCAGCTCTGAGAAGAGAGAAAAGGAGAGGAATAGGGCACACGCTTCCCTTTATCAGCACAGCCTGGCAGGGGTACTCCTTACCTGTACTCCTCACATTCCACTGGCCAGTACTTACCTGGCCACAAATCACTGCAAGGGAAGCTTGAAACTGTAGTCCTAATTCTGCACTGATAAATGTGCCTCCTGAACCACAGGGGTTCTGTTACTAAAGGAAGAAGGGTTGTACAGATGATAAGGGACAGTTAGTTACTGCAAGCAGACGGGTAGCCAACTCAGAGTAAAAACAAGAAAACAAAATCCTACTATCTCAACTGAGATTCTCAACTAGCTTTCAGTTTTACTCCTGACAGATGGAGATTACTTGGTTTTCAACCTCCTTAACAAATTTTGAAACAAAGTTTTTTTTTTTCTTCAAATTAATGCTACAATATTATGTCCCAAACCTCAGTAACTTTTGTTTTTCCTTCATCATTTTGGACACATTTGTGTATCAACTGAATTATTATTTGCTTTTTAAAAGATTCTAAATAGACTCAGTATTTTTTCAAAAGAAATTTTGCTGAATGATAATGAAAATACAACATCAAAATTTGAGGGATGCAGTCAAAACAGTGCAAAGAGGAGAATTTATAGCTTTAAATGCATATGTTAAAAAAGAAGAAAGATAAAAAATCAATGACCTAAGATTCCACCTTAAGACACTAGGAAAAAAAGATGAAAGCAAACACCAGATAAGTTGAATTGAGAAAAGATAAGGAACTAAAGCAAATGAAATAGAAAACAGAAGTCAATAGATAAAATTAACAAAGCTAAAAGTTAGTTCTTTAAAAAGATCACAGAATTGATAAACCCATAACTAACATGCTTCTGCATCTTGATTTTATCACTCAGTTCCTGGTAGAAATACTTCAAGTCACCGTCTATAGCTCTAAAAGTAATTCTTTACAGCGGCTGTGCAATATTCCACAGATATACTCCTAAAGTACTTATCCACTCCATTAGTAAAGGGAATTAATTCTTTTTCTGGTTCCAGGCCACTAAAAACAACACTGTAGTGACATCCTTGTGTGTATTGGTACAAGATATAAGTACTTTTACTTCTATGGGATGTATTTCCAACAATTTGTGAGCTCAGAAGAGATGCATTCTTCCATGGATTGTCTATTTATAGCCATTGCCTCTTTTTCTTATCAATTTGTAAGAGTTCTTTGTATATTGAACTATATTAAATGAATTCTTCATCTATTATTGACTTACAAATACTTTTACAGACATATATACTTTATGTAATCATTTTATGTACAAAAGTTCCAAATTTTAATATTTTCAATATGTCTTTTTTTCCCCTTTTGTGCTTTCAGGATTATCCATCTTGGTTTGTAATGTCTCGCCAGCCTCTCTAAATTGTAGTTGCAATATCCTAGATTTTCTTGCAAAATTTTTATACAAGGCATAAGATGCCTCCTTCGGGTTCTGTCTTAGCTTCAGGGAGCTTTCTTGTCCGTGGTCATGCCCTTCCTGGAGAGCCCACTCCTGGTGACTGAACGAGACAGGGGTATAAAGCCTGGACATTTGGCCCCAACGTGGGCTGACCCTTACAAGCTCCAGAGCTCCCCACAGGTTTTGCTGAGGTTTTGTCAGGCCTGCATCAAACTCTCCCCTGCCTGGCCTTCTTCCCCCACTTCCCTTCATAAGTGTTGATCCCCCAAAATACCTTGAACTGAAAACTCCAGTCTCTGCCACTGGGGACTCCCACCCGAGGCAAGAGCACTGAGAAATGGGTTGGTGTGAGGATGTAGTGGGGAATGACTGTGGTTCAGCTCTAATTACACCATCTCCATCTGGTTCTCCGTTTTCATTGGGAAGCTCACATGTTTCCTCAGTTGGAGGGGTTCCAGGTTGACAAAAATATAATTTGTCATATTCAGGGGGTTGTGATGTGATCTGATTTGTCTGAGACATCAGGAATAGCCTGGTATTCTTAGTTTAAAATAGTTATTTCTACGTGGGACCAGACCTCTTCTCTCTTGGCCACGTTCACACGCTCAGCTTTGCTCTGGATCCCTCCCCGTCTAACAGTCGTCGGGTTCCCTCACACCCCATGCGGTCCCCAGCTCCGGGGTGACGGCTTTCCCCTTCCCGGGGGCGCTCCGGCTCACTTCAGCTCCTCTCCCCCTCTCACGCCCGCCAGATGCTCTCTCTGCTCACACGTCCACCCTGCTGTCCACATGGATCAGAATCCGTCCACTTGGCCCACCTGCCCTGCTCCCTGCCCCCTAGATCCCTGACCATCATCTCTTTGAGGATTGTCATAACAGAGTCCTCCCTGGTCTCCCTGCTTGGCCCTCGCCCCCTGCAGTCTGTTCTCCACCTTTGATCAGAGCGAACCTGTTAGAGAGACATCAGGTCACCCCAGTCCCCTGCGTGGGGCCCGCCGTCTCCCCACCCCGCTCCGTGCCGAAGCCCTTTCCACTCTGGACGAGGCCCGGCTCACTCTGGCTCCCTCCGCCCCAGTCTCTCTCCCACTTGTCTTCCATGCTCACTCTGCTCCTGTTGCATAGGCTTCCTGCTCTTCCCAGGAGGAGCCGCGGGGTCTTCACATTCGCTCTGCACTCCCCGCTCGTCCCCCAGATGCCCACCCGCCTTGCTCCAATGTCGCCTTTCACCTGCTCTCTATACAACCACAGCCCCTCCCTCCAGGACCACCTCTGCCCTCTCCCAGCTCCATTTTTCACAGGACACTCACTGCCTCCTGACTGCTTTATGCTTTCCATATGACTTAAAGCTGGATTCTTCCAGAAGCTGACCCTGAGACTGTAGTATCAGCAGTATCAGGAGGCGATCCCAGGGAGCTCTGGCAGGAGACCGGGGAAGGGAGACATAAGGAGGGTTATCACACTGACCCTGCTGGGGTCCTGAGCAGGTGACCACCATGGGACGCCAGGCTCAGTCCTACTGGCTGCCCTGGTAGACGGATTGGAACAGGCCTCAGAGGGGATGCGCTGAGGGTGGCTCAGCCGGGGAATGCTGCACCAGCTGCCTTCTGCATTCACTGGAGGCAGCTTCCCAGGATGTCAGCTCCCAGCCACGCAGGCCCCTGCAGCTGGAGGCCTCAGAGGGAGAGGCTCAGGGGCAGTAAGAAGCCACCACGGGGCAAAAATGGCGAGGAACGAGGGGGGTATGCCGCACCGCTGTGTGCTGTGCTCACTGTCCTGGGCTGTCACTCGATGGTGACTGTCTCCCTCTGTAGATCATGAGCCCCCGAAGCCTGGGTCTGTACCTGTCCTGCTGTCTGCTGCATCTCCAGGGACCTCAGCTGCGCCTGGCGCATAGTCAGTCCTCCTGACATATGTGCAGAAGGAATGAGTGAAGGCTCAGAGATCTGCCTCTTAGGCTGTAGAGCAGGAGATTGAGAATCCTTAAAAATCCCCAGTTCTAGACCGGATGATCTGACTCTCATTTTGCAGACCTTCCTCCCGTTGCTTTCGTGGCTGGTTCTGAGGCTGCTGCCATTTGTGGCCAAGTCCGCTTTGTCAACAGCAGCGGCGCTGCAGAGGGGCTCGGACCTGCTGATAAAAGCTCCTGTTCCAGCGGGTGCTTGGCTGATGCCCTGTGATGATGTCACAGCCACAGATCCTGATGGCAGCCGTGATGGTAACGGTCCCAGCTACCCCAGCCGTCTCGCTTGATGGGGTGACCAAGGGCCCACAGATTGCTCCTGAGTGCGCCTCTCTAGAGACCGATTATTCTGAAACCAGCCCATCTGGTTTGATCCGGAGGAGAAAACAACAAATATATGTATTTTTCCTTTTTCCTTTTGGCGGAGAAGTTGCAGTCACCTAGAAATCATTTCAAGGTCATCCAAATGCCTGAGGCCCGGCAGACATGGACTCTTGAGCCTCGTCTCCATCCTTGAAGGACAAGGTTCAATCTCTGCATCTCCAGCACCAGCACAGGGCCTGGCACGAGGCAGAGCTCAAAGCAGGGAGTGTCTGTTGACTGCCCAGGAGAGGTCAGACAGGAGCCGGCCCACTGGCCTGTAGGACCTCCCACAGAATGGGTGAGTGTGACTGTTTCCCGATAGATTAAGGCCGGGATTTCTGCAGAGGGAGGCCGTGCCCAGCCCATCTCAGGGAGGGAGCCTCATAATGTCCGCTCATCTGTCATTGGGATGTCAGGTTTGAGTCCTTGGTAAAGGTGGTGTTCACCAGATGTCTCTGTTGTAAAGGATCCTTTTCCCCTTTGTAATTGCTAAGCAACATACAGGGTGATACTTGGGGATCTTGTGTTCCCCAAAATGGTCTCCCCCAATGGTTTTGGTGCCCACTGATGGTCTGCACCTGAGTCAATTATTACGTTTTTCTAATTCTATCATTCCTTACACATATCAGCTGGCATTATTCAGAAAGAATTGTCCCTGGCCTCAATCACTGTGAACTCATAGATTTTTAGAAAAATATTCAGTGTGTTCCTATCCATTTCCATACATTTTTTTTATGCTCAAATAGTTTTACATTGTCCAGGGGAAGCCTTTTGTCATAGCTTCTGACCTGTTCCCATCATCTCTGAGCACTTCCTGCATTCATGGTACAATGCGACTGTCTGGAATCTTCAAAAAAGTCAACATTATACGAGACCAAATGATGGCACGCTGTTCCATATTAAAGAGAATGAAAGAATCGTGACAACCAAATGCAGTGCGTGATCTGAAATGAAAAAAACCCCACTAAGTTTGGACTGTCAGATTATATTACTGTGTCAACATTAACTGTCTTGAGTGTGATAATGGTATTGATGTCATGTAAGAAAATGTCTTTTTCCGTAGGAGATACACACTGCAGTGTTTAGAAATGAAATATGATCTCTGCACCATTGTCTCAAATCACTTAGCCAGAAAAGGAAAACTGCACACACACACACACACACACACACACACACACACACACACACACACAAACATACACATACTATAACTAATGCCCACAGAGAGAGATGACCCACACGTGGCCTGGTATTGCCAGCTGGTGAATCTAGGTGAAGATTATGTGAATATTCACTGTATTTAAACTTTTCTATAGGTTTGACATTAAAACAAAATAAGTTGGGAGAAAGAAAATAAAACATACCAAAAAGAAAAAATTCAGAAGGGTTGGAACTGTGGTCAGGACGGTGGACGGCTGGACTTCAGCCCCCGTGTCCCAGGCTGAGGCTGACGCTATGACATGAGGAACTGGCCAGTTTTTTTTTTTAACCTCCCAAGGATAACATCTAGACAGATTTGAAGAACAATTCTCTCTCTTATTCAAGAGAAAGAGCTAATGAGGAAAAGAGGGAGGGAGTGAAGCACTAAAGGCAGGAGTTTGTTAATCCCACGTCTCAGCAGCCTCTCCTGTTAGTTCATTCCTCCTACATTATTTATGTAACTCCAATGACAACCTTTAAAAGACCAGAGAATCAAGACGTAGAGAAGTCAGAAGCCTGTTTCCTAGTAAAAACCCATCATCTCAGATAAAGGTGCCAGTGAAGAAGTGTAATTAAACCAACTGGTCATAAGGAGAAAGGATCAAAAGCTAACCTGAACACAGAGATTTTTAAAATTCTGACTGCAGTTTATCTGTTTTTCAAAGAAATCTTTGTAGCAGGAAGGGTTGAGTCCTTTGGGCCGGAACATCAGTGGAGGCACCCGGACCTCTCACCTAGGCTGAACCTTGGCCCCCAAGGGTGAGTCTGGGAAAGCCGGTATTGTCTTCTGGGCTTGATACACCGTTTGTGATCAGGTAGCTCCTCCCCTTTGCTTCACAGCAGGAAAGGAAGCCAGTGGGGACGTGGCCTGCTGGGGTGAGCCCATGGATGGGCGATGGGTCTGGTTTGGGTGGCCTCCGGACCCCTGCCCAGTGCTGCATGGGACTCAAAACTCCATGAGCAGAAACTAAGGGGCTTCCTCCTTCATTTGAAAAGCTCCTAAGGCTGTTAGGACTCACGCAGGTTTCTGCTTTCTACTGTATTACAATGTAGTGGCCGGCGTGTGAGAATTAGGATGTTTCTATTTGGGGTGAACGGTGGGGATATGCTCCACCTTTCCCCCGGCCCCGCCCCCGCTCCAGGCCACCCGCAGCTGCGGAAGGAAAGGACATGCTCCCCTAACCAGCCTCCCGTGAAGACACTCCCTGATTGCACTCTGGGAGAGAGAGAAGCAAATTAGCCAATCATGGCAGCTCTGCTAACGACTTCACATTCACGCAATTTGCTGTCTGCTTCCCACATGGACAAAGAAACTGAGAGAGGGACCAAATCAACATCTCAGAAAGAAAAAATATCTTTGATGAGTGAATTAAAACGAAAGATCTCTTGATTATTGAAAGCATGTGAGGTGATTCTCACTCCAAGGTCAAAATCCAGCAGCACTTTCGCAAACCAAAGTTTCTGTCATTCCGTCAGGAAAATATTCATTCAGGGCATATGACATGTCAGGTGTGACATGAAAAAATCTGTGGAAAGTAGAACAAGAAGGATCTTAATCAAATAGTCAGATGTGGCAGATCTGACCCCTCTGTCCACACCTCCTGGTGGCTGGTGTCTCTTGAGATCCAGGCGACAACAGTCCGGGGAGGAGACGGACGCCGTGTGTGGAAGCAGACTGAGCAGGCCGAGCCGGTTTGCAGGCTATTGAAGCTTCACAGGGCGGTGGGTCCGACTGTGTGTGTTTTTAAAAATATATTTATTTATTTAATCTTGGCTGCTTTGGTTCTTCGTTGCTGAGCACGGGCTTTCTCTAGTTGCGGCGAGCGGGGGCTACTCTTCCTTGCGGTGCGTGAGCTTCTCGTTGCGGTGGCTTCTTTTGTTGCCGAGCACGGGCTCTAGGCACGCAGGCTTAGTAGTTGTGGTACGTGGGCTCAATAGTTGTGGCTCACGGGCTCTAGAGCGCAGGCTCAGTAGTTGTGGCTCACGGGCTTAGTTGCTCCGTGGCATGTGGGATCTTCCCAGACCAGGGCTCTAACCTGTGTCCCCTGCATTGGCAGGCGGATTTGTAACCACTGTGCCATGAGGGAAGTCCGCCAACTGTGTTTTTGAAGCTCCTTTCTGAGGTTATGTCGTCTTGAGTGGCTCCGGTCCTCCCCTCCCCCATCATAGTCCTGGACTGGGTGGAGCGACTGACCACTGGCTAGACTGGGGTCCAGAAGAGGTTTGGCCTCTGGGGTGGGGTGAACAGTCCAGGGAGCTGGTGGGGTGTGTGGTCAGTCTCCCTGCTGGCTCAGGTGCGGTTACGTGGTGCTCCCTGGGAACGTGACACTTAGGGCGCACTGCCACCGACAGCTTGGGGGGCAGGTGACCAGAGGAGCCCCACCCCCACCTGCTTCTCTGCCACGGTGATGACACGGCATGGGTTGGGATCTGTTGCTTGAATTGGAGTGAGGTACTGACTCTTCACTCTCGTTTGTTGTTTGTGTGTGCCTGGCCCTCAGAGGATAGGCCTATTTATTAAAAACTAGCACCGCCTTTTCTCGATTGATAGGTGAATTCAACTAGAGTCATAGGTCTGAGATCTTTGAACAGCTTAGCGTCTGATTGCTCCTGAGGTAAATCATTTCAGCACCCGGGACAGCTCCTGATATATAGTGAGCCCTCAAGGCACATCCGTGTACGGACTGAATATACGTCCTAGAACAAGGCCGTGGGCTGCTTAGCGGACAGACGTTGAGGAGCAGAATTTAGTTTCATTTTTTCTAGGAGAAGCCTTTAGTTTAGAAGAGGTAGTTGAGAGCAGGAACTCTGACAGTGCCAGTTACTAGCTGGGCAACCTTCTTGTGCCTTACTGCTCTTATCTGTAAAATGGAGGTAATAGTAACAGTATCCATGGTACGGAGGACTGAGCAATTTAATATGTGTCGGGTACTGAGAACAGCACATGCCGAAAGTAAATCCCAGGTACCTGTTTGTTAAATCACAAAATATTTGCTGTGAAGCTTTGGTACCCAATTTAATTGGATTTGTCTCAAATGGCTTTTTATCTGTTTCAATTGTCCTCAGATAGTAAAGACCTCATGTCATTACATGTGGTCTTTGCAGGGAAAGAAACACACTGTGGTGTCATGAGAGGTGCTTTGGAGGATCTGACCTGGGCCCTGGGCCAGGATGTGGGGATAATGACAGACACAGAAGAATCCCTCAAGGAGGTGACATTTCATCTGAGACATGACAGGTGAGCTGCAGGTAACTAGGTGAGGAATTGGGTGGGGGTGGGGAAACATTCCAGGAGGAGGGAACAGCATGTGCAAAGGCCCCGAGGTGCTGGGAGCCTGGTATGTCCAAGGCCGGGACCCAGTGAACACAGAGGTGAGTGGTGGGAGGTGGGACTGGTGAGGGGCAGGGGCCTGGGAGTTTGGGCTCCATCCTAAGGGCTGTGGGCAGCTTCTGGAAGGTTTGAAGCAGGGGTGTGACTGGGGTCATATTTGCCTCTTCGGATGTTTCCAGTTGTAACGGGAAGTTCTCCTTGTCTAGGGCTGTTCTTTTCCACCTCATTCCCCACCACAGCCTGCTTCATAGCTCAGAACCTGGGTGGGATGGCAGACCTCAGTTTTAGGACCTTGGTCACAACTCAGGAGAAAATCAGAGAGATGGTTAGGAAATATGCAGAAAGGAGCTCTGGCGTGGCCAGCAGGGATCTCAGAGTCAGTCAGCAATGTATCTTGTTCTGGGACTGAGCCTGATGCAGGGCTTTGAGGAGAAGCCTCAGGACCACCTGGAATCACGGGGATCATGGTTGGGGGGAATGGCGAAAGGGTCAGAATGGAAGCCCCCAGCTTTGGGAGTGTCAGCTGGTGAGCACCAGCTGGCCGGGAGGTTTAGATCCCACTAAACTGCAGGTCTGCGTGGGGAGCGGGGAGACACAGGTGCATCTCTGTGCAAATACCTTCAGTGCCCATGCTTTACATCCCTGCAAAGTGTAAAATTATTAAAATTCCTCGAGCGGATAAACCCAAGCCTCTCTGTTTCATCTGTGCTTATTGTGGTCTGGATTAACTATTTCATCAATTAACACAAGTAGCATTTGGAGTAAAAAAATAAAGAATTAACTAAAAATAGGTGAAGCAGTGGAATTCCATCACAAGGACGTTTATGAATAATTAATGGGCCAACGCAGGGCTGTTTGTCAGCGACACCCTCCCCCTCAGCCTGTCGCTTTTCCCTTCATGGCACAGGCAAGACTTTGTTTTCTAGCATGAAGAGTCTCTTAATTAAATCTCATTTGTCAAGAAGGCGAGATGTATTTGTGTTTCCTCCAGCTCCCATTGTTATAAACTTTGCAATGTTTTTTCTGAAAAATGCTCCTTTTCGGCTTGAAAGAGCTGAGTTGTTGCTTTTTCTCTCTTCCACTGTAAAGAGGAAGTGCTACAAGTTCTTTGTCAGGTAATCAGTTATCCTCCTTAAAGGATCCCTGAAGTCATCATCTGAAAATTACAGCTTCTGGAAAATAATAAAATGCCCACTTTAACATATTGTCACGTCAGAGTGATTTTGCCTCCCCCTCAGGGTCATAAAGCCTGTCAATTATGTTAATGGCCTCTGGCTCTAGATGTGGTCACTTCTGCCTGTCACTTCTGGGGTTTCGATGTTGATGCTGTATCTCTCTTAGCTTCTCAGAAGCCCTGTAATGATGCCCCAATTAGTAACGCATCCTTCTCTTTCTCCATCTCACTCTAGTTGCTCTAATTTATGTCTCTCGACAGTACTCCCACCATGTGTGTCATCTGCACCTCTGTGTGGAGTAGGAGGGTCTCAAGTTCAAGGTCCCTGGCCGGTAAACAACAATCAAAACAATTTCAAGTTCACGGACATCCTCTGCAATCAACATCAACTGCTCCATCAAGAAAACAGGACCTGGTATTGTTGGTGAGTAGCAGGTAATTCATGAGCTTGTCAGCATGATCCACGGCCCCTGATCTGTATCAATATGAAATAAGAACGCATTTAAGAGGTGTCAGGAAAACATGGCACGTGCCCCCCCCTCCCATTTGACATCGATTCACTCATGTATGAAACTGAGTCTTTGTGATGGTGAAGCATTAAGGATCCTGTGTGGTCAAATTAATATCATGGAACCAGAGAGCAGAAGCAGGTTATTAAATGTCCCCTACTTTGCCTTCCTTCCAATGAGCAGAAGAAAACAAACAGAAGGCTTAGATGCAAATGTGGATTTACGTCCAAGGATTCATGAAAGCAGCATAGACTGAGAAAGGGAAAGCAGGGTAGATGTCCCAGATAATTCAGGTTAAAAAGACTGTTATTGGAAGCATCATAGTCATCCAGACACAGCTTGTATCTATAGATTCTGCCATAGGTTATCCATCCTTCTTGTAGAAGAACCTCAGGGTTCATGCCAACATTCAGTGGAAATGTGGAAGCATCATTGAAATTCCTTGAGCCAAGGGCAGGTGTTCAGGTCCCAGGCCTGCTACCACCTGTGGTTTCACTTCCCTGCCAGACTGTGGAATTTTTCAAACAGCTCACTTCAGCGCATCTCAGTTCTCCCATTGAGTCCAGGCCACTGCTTCACAGTAGGAATGAGGACGCAGAGTGTTAAATTGTTGTTATTTATACAGCTCATTCGTCTGTTCTTTAATGAGCTTGGGGAGTCATGTTAAAGAAGTGGGGGCCTGTCTGCTGACCAAAGGTCCCACACTGGGCGGCAGATCCATCCTTGAAGGGAGATGGGGGCAGTGTGTGTCCCCATCCTGGACCAGACTGGAGACGGTCACCAGGGGGCTGAGGTTACATCCCAGGCTTGTCCTCTGGCCAGCAGTGTGTGTGTGAACAGACCAGACCTTGGAATCAAGGTGAACCAGACCCCCGAATCTAGAAAGTAAAATCTGTAAAGTGGGAAGAACACTGAAGTGCACTGATTCTAAGGTGCACCCTTTTCACATGCTAATATCTCTTGAATCTGGTTGTGTCACGTAATCGATGGAGTCTCACTGTGCACCCTTTTCACATGCTAATATCTCTTGAATCTGGTTGTGTCACGTAATCGATGGAGTCTCACTGTTGCATCATAATTCAGTTGTCAATGTTTTCTTTCTGAGTGGCACATAAAACAGTGATGCATTATCTGGTCCATTTTGTCTTTGATGTGTGAAATGCAGGGTCATCTGACAGTGACCAACTATCATGAAGGTCAAATGTAACAACACGGGGTGGAGAGACATTTGCAAATTATAAAATGCTGCTCGGTCGTTCGCCCCGGTTCTGCCTGGAGAGTGTCCTTGGCAGACGTGCCTCCTCTCCAGGTTCAAGTTGTGCCTCCTCTCCAGGTTCAAGTTCCTCATTCTTTCACCGAGGACAGTGGACTGGACCCGTGATGTTGAGATTTGCTCTGCTGGGTGATGTCTTGAAAAACCTAAGGGCAAGGAGCACAACCCGGCCACTTTGAGCAAAGTTCTCCTGGAAGGAAAGGAGATGAAAGCTCCGGATGAGATGTCTCCGAGGCACCTTCCAGACTGACATTCTAGGGTGCGTGAGGGTCTCCCTGAGGACTTGAGGAGAGGGAGGCCGGCAGAGGCTGGCACTGCACACCCTGGGACACCACTCACGCCCACCGCAGTGGGAACGGGGCCCCCTGGAGGTGTGCAGGGAACAAACCACGTGATCACATCTGCTGGCCTCAGTGCTGCTCTTGAGGGAATGGGGGGAGAGGCCCTGAAAACGTGCTGCTCCGCACAAAGCATGAGGGGCCTTAAGGAGAGGGGCCACCGCAGAGCAAGTGGAAATCTGACAACAATACTGTTTCCCAAGAAAGGTCAACAGCGAGACGTGTGTGTGTGTGTGTGTTGACTGGGTCTACACAAGGCAAATGCGGCAAGTAATTTGTTCCTGATCAATCTCACTGTGGGCAATTTAAGGGACGGTCTGCCCAGCTGGGCCCCTGGAGGCAGGTGTTTCCACGAGACTCACTGTTCCAACCCTCGCACCCCTGGGCACCGACCGTAGCACTGGAGCCGCCATGGGGACCTAAAGCGTGTGGATGACTTAATTGGAAGCATTTGGACCCATTAGCCCCAACTTCTGGTGTGCTGCTCGTGGAGATGGTAGCTTTTTAATTTTCTAAATGAAAAATCGTTTTTACTATGAAAGTGATAAATATCCATTTTAAAAAATATAACCCCCCGAGTATAGCCTTGTAGCATTTCAGTTGGAGTCAAGAGTCCCAAGAGCTGCTTTTTCCATAAAGGTCCACCGTGTGTCCCCTGCCCCCCGGTGCCCCTATAGGGGAAGCTCACATGAGCCCGGCACCCAAGGCTCACCGTGGTCCTGTCCCAAGTGGCACGTGGGGGACAGGGATCATTTCTGGCTGCCCACAATTGAATCCCCTTGCTGAAGCTCCAATCGTCCTTTTGGGAATCACTCCTCCCCCAGGTAGGAGGGGTGCGGGGTAGCCCCTGGTGACACGTCCCATCACAAAAGCTGAGGGTCGAGGTCCTCCCTCTCCACCCGGCTTTCCTGAGGGGTGGGCGCTGGTCTAAGTCTGGCCCCTACACACTCTTTCCTGAACTGTTTTGAGCAAGTGACGGAAAGAATAGGGATCGGAGGAGGTCACTTTCCCAGGCAGCGTCCTGATCAGCCCATTCCGGTGCGAGATGGTCCTTCTTAGCCCCACGGAGTCCTGTGGTTTCCGCCTGGTCCTCTGCATCTCTTCTAGTCTGTGGGGCTCAAGATCCTGCAGGGAAAGCCCACTGTGCTCACGTCACCCACGTGGGTCTCTACAGCTCCCAGCCAAGAGCCTTGACTGCCCCACAGCCCGTCTGGCCATCCAGGTGAGAACACTCTCGCCACCCACCCTCCTGCTGCCAGAAGAAACGGTAACCCTCCGGTGCCACCTCTTACCAGCATCCCTCCACGGAAACTACAATCCTGAGTCGGGGAAAATTTCAACCCCTTTTTAATGAGTGGGCTCTTTGGGGGCGTGCTTGGGGGGCAGAAGAGCTAGTGTTCTTACTGTGAGAGCCTTTCTCCGTTCATGATAATTGAAATTCAAGAGGTTCATCAGAGGCCATTAATTTTACCTTTGTGGGAAGAGAAGCACCCAGACCAACCTCCAGAAGGATTTCTTTCATCAGCCAATCAAATTCTATGCAATTTGAGCAAGAGATTTCATATGCAGTGTGCCTAGCCGACTTTCAATAACATAAGAATTAAAGAATAATTTTATTCCCTCTCTTACCTCCCCTCCACCCCCAGGGGATTGCAGAGCTTGAGAAACTGAGTTCTGGGGATGACTTCCATGATTAATACCACACACTTGTATAGAGATGGTATGTGAATGAGCCTGGCTACTCCAAACCAGACTGATCCATGATTTTCTTGGTCTTTTTGAATCAGCATTCTTGGTGTTAAATGAAGAATCTCCATTCAGATTGGCTTGAACAAACAAACAAATGAAAAACAGAATTAACGGCTCATGTAACTGAAGAGTTCCCAGGCACACTGACCTCAGGTATGGCTGTATCCAGGTGCTCACAAAATGTTGGCTGGACTCAGTTTCTCTGCATCTCTCAAGTCTAATGTTCTTTGGTGCTGCCTTCATTTGCAGGCAGAAGTCCAGGCTTACCTTCTCCCGGCTGAGCCATCCCAGAGGAAAGGGAGCTCTCCCCACCCCCATTTCCATTCATACCAGACCAACCCTTTGATTGAATTTCATTTGAACAGTTATTCTCATGTGCTCCTCCTTGAACCAATTGCAGTGGCTAGGGAGAAGCAGATACTGAAGAACCAGGCCTGGGTCATGTCCACTCTGACCCCAGAGACTAAAAAGATGGGAAGAGGTGGCTTTTCCAAAGGGGAATCAGGAACCAGAAGAAGGAGCGACAGATGCGGGTGAACCAACCTATAAAGTCTGAACACTCATCCTGTCTCTCTTGTTGCTCATAAGGCATGTGTCTGTGGTGCCCCCTCTTATCTGGAGGACTCAGCCCTATCCTATCCTACTCCTGGCTCCAGCCTGCCTTCCCTGAACACAGGTTTCAGAGAATGGGGGTTGAAGGAACAACAATGCCCCCTACCAGACACCCTGCAATTGTCCCTTCTCTGAGCGGCCCACCACAGGCAGCTCTTCACCCTCCAAGACCATGGCACACTCTTCCTGACCATTTCTGGGAACAATAGGGTCTTTGAGACTCATGTAAGGGTGACACGGTGTGGCTGGAATGAAGACCAACTTGGGGGCTAGGTCACCCCTGCAGAAGTGTGGCCATTGAGCAGGCTTTCATGGAGCCCAGAGGTGAAATACACAGGCTCTGGAGTCAGATCTCGTGGATCTGCCAGTTACATCTCTGTGATCTTGAACTTAAGTTCTGCCTCCATTTCTTCACCTGTAAAATAGATCTGATAATAATATCGACCTCCAAGTGTGGTTGTGAGGATTAAATGAGCTAGTGTGTGTCCCTATAGCACACAGTTAGTGCTCAGTGAATGTTACCTGCCACCAACACCATCTGATCACACATTTCCCCCTGAGAGAGTTAAGATTTACATCCATTTCCAGGATTGGAAGCCTGTGACACAAAGCACTCAGCACCTCTCACGAACACCTCCCTTTGTGCCATCTCTAAATCACCAACGTTAGGAATAAAGGAGAAAAAAATAGATTATTGGAAATGATTTGCATTTAATGCCCTCCTCAGAGGCTCCTGACAGCATCACCCGAATTAATGACCACCTAGTGCACAGTGAAAGCATGTTTGGTGGCTTCCCAGCCGGGCATAAAAGAAGGGAACTAATATGCCAGGTATGGGACAAGGGTTCTACCTGTGCTATTTCCTTTACTGTTATGTCAACCTGTGTGGTAGGTATCATACCAATTTTATGGATGAGGAAACTAAAGTCCAGATGAATTAAATAATTTGCCCAAAGTCACACAGCAAATATCAGAGCTGGGATTTGAACCCATGGCAGTCTGATTCCAAAACCCATGTAGTTTTAACTCTACCTCATTCTTTAGAGGAATGAAAGAGACACCAAGGGCACTGTCCATCTCTCTGGTGGGTAATGGGCCACTGGATGATCAAGTAGTGTCCATATTTTTATTAAGAAACTCATTTCAAGAGAACATTTCTAAGGCATTCATTACGTTTAATCAGTATTTCGCAGTAATTAGGAACCATTTTTGATGAATAGGGAACGTGAATCAACTCTCGATGGCTCAAGGAGATTCAGGTCTGATCCCAGCCCTGAAGCCTGCATAGGTGAGCGGGTCCCGCCCTGGCTGACTCTGCAGAAGAGCTGCAGCTGGACAATGGAGCAGCTCTGATGCACAAGGGAGCTGGTCAGCAAAGGGTGTGTCTGTCACCTGAGAGCACCGCCCCTTGGCGTTGTTTCTCAGATCCTGCGTTGGGAGGTGGCGTTTCCCACCTGAGAGCCCCACCTGCTGAGAGGTCTGTGTCCATGTTGTAGTACATGTTGAAAAGTGTGCAAATCTGATTTGATGTGCTTTAAACTTGCAGAGAATTCATTCTGGGACCCGCTAGTCCTGGGTTCCACCTTCTCAGGGTTGGATGGAACCGCCTTCGAACCAATGAGGAAACCAAGTTGCTGCCTGACTGAGTGTCATTTGTGCCCCAGCAGCTCCCTCTGACGAGGAACTCCAGCACTTGGAGAAGAATTGCGTCAGTGACCCAGAGTGTAGACAGGAGCTTCTCTGACCAGAATCCAAACCCGCTCCCTGATGGGAGGCCAAGGATTTCAGCTCTGGTGCTTGGTCGCCCAGAGTGGGGACGCCCGTTAGCATGTGGCCAGTGGGCACCCCGGAGACACCCCTCTAGCCCATTCCAGCCTCTCGAGGTCGGGGTTCCTGTGGACACAGGCTCCACTACTGTGCACTGTGACAGGCACTCCCGAGCACCGTGTCCTCCTGGCGCCCCGTCTTCTGACACCTCGCCAGTCCCTCTGGATGCCAGGCCTTGCCGACTGCTTCGCCCTGGAGGCCGGTCCCGGGGCCTATTTCACGGCTCATTCAAAAGGAAAGCGAGGAGGCCTTTTCCATTTCATCTGTTAAATGATTTAATTCACGAGGGACTTGGTCACCACGGATGCCAGCACGGCCCGGTTCCCGGGCCTGATGGAACCGCACCAACCGCACCAAGCTCTGCGCTGGGCCCCAGCAGAAGCCGTGCGGCCGGGCCCTGGGGGACACCTGGTCGGGGGACTGAGGCTGGGAGGGGAGGGCAGCAGAGTGGGTCTGATGGTTCGATGCAGCTGACGTGTGAAGTGACACCCACAGTGATGGGATCCAATCCCCCCGAAGGTGGGGCCCCATGGAAACACATCTGATAAATGTCTACTTAAATATTACGAGGCAGCATTATTCCCGGAGCAGTTTTAGCCCCAGAGGACTTCAAGCTCCTGACCTCGTTCACGCCCACGTTCACAGGCGTCACCGCCCCTCCCCTTCCCACAACCTCCTGCTCCTTGTGGGGGTCGTGAGGACAGCCTGGCCAGCCCTCAGGTCACAACAGGTGACACAGGGCATGAGCGGGAGAGCGGGGGCTGGTCTGCTGGCGGGAGAGTCGAGGCAGGGGAACAGAAGCCACGACCTGAATCAACACGCCGAGGCCTGAGTGGTGCCTCCGCCTGGCCTGTCCCACGGTCCCCAAGGCCCCCATGGTGGTCTCCCAATGGGGGTCCCTCCTGAAGCTCTTGATGCTTCTGAGGGTGTTGAAGTCCTGTGGTTCCTTGGAGGTGCTCCGTCATCCGAGATGTGCCAGGAAGGCCCCTTGGGGGCCTGAAGACTCGGGAACCTGTCCTGGTAAAAGGTGGTGGTTGAGTCACTTGTGATCTGAGGTTGCAGGTTGGATTCTGAGGCCAGGACAAGAGGAACTGACTAGAAGGAAACAGGGGAGCAGAGCACCCGGCCTCGGAGGAGCCCGGGTGTCCTTGGGGTCTGGGCCACAGGAGGAGACGGGCAGACAGGTAGGAATCGAGGTGAATTAGATCCTCCAAGGAGGTTGGACGGGCCCTTATCCATAGGAGGGAAAAGGGCCAGAGCGCCAACACCCACTCCAGGAGCTGGTCCCCAGCCAGATTCTACCCCCTACAACCTTGTCAGGGAGCCGTTGAGTAAAGCAGGTCAAAGCTGGTGGGACCTCAGGGGTCATTTCATCACAGTTCTCATCCCATAGGCGGCAGCAGCAGCCCTGACGTGGCCTGGGCAGGTAGCAGGAGCAGAAGGGGCACTAGAGTCCTGGTCACTCCTGGGTGGCCCAACCCCCTGAATGCTACACCGTGGTCCTCCCGAGACAGAGGAGGACGTTCAGCCACTGAACCAACAGTAAAGCAATCATGTTGTGTCCTAAAGGGGAAACAAGAAAAAGCAAGTAATTGCTATATTCCATCATTACTGGGCGCTTCAATGAAGACAGATTCAGAAGGAGGAAAGGTAACATTTTTATTGAAGTATAGAAAAGCCCGAGGGGGTGGGGGAAGCTTAATTGGGCCACCCTTCCGTCTTCACAGCTATCTTCACATCAGGCCACCTCTAACTAACCCCCCTGGGATGACGGTAAATGCTACTTGCAGGCCCTCAAAGAATTGGTAATTTCCATATTACTTTATAAATCCTCAAAGTGTATGTACACTTGGTTCCCTCTAGCCATTCATTTCACAAATGTTTATTGAACACCTACTGTGTGTTGGACCCTGAACGGGGCTGGGGGTTGTTCAGCAGTGAGCAAAGCAAGAAGGTCCCCCTTCAAACGGAGCTGATGTCCTCATGGGGGTTCAGCGAGAACAAGCAAGTGCATGAAGGAGTGAACCAGAGAAAGGGAGCGATGAGCACGTTGAGGAATCGAAACCACGGCGCGTGATTGGGGGAGGGGGCGTCACGCCGGATCCCGAGGTGGGGCGTGGGCTCTCTGCGGAGCTGGATGTGAGCTGAGCCCCAGACGATGGAGAGAGGAGCTGCCTGGGGAGGTCTGCGGGGGGAGGGCTCAGGCAGAGCGGAGCGGGAGCAAGATGCCGCAGCCTCTAAATCGGCAGCACGTGGCTCTGGGGGAGCAGCCGCCGCACAGCTGGCCCTGCTGTTCCGCCCGTGTCTCTGCCCCTGTGCACGGAGGGCGTCACCGTGACGGCCAGTTTGCTGCCAGCTCAGGCCCCGGGCACGAGGCCGTCCCACTGGATAATTGTATTTCTTAATCTCTCCCTTCAGCAAATGGAGGGATGTGGCTTCTAGAACTTCACCCCTTTAATCAACAAGTTCTTCCAGGTCTCAGGGGTTTGTCCTTCAGGTATGATTTTCTTCATTCATTCATGCGTTCACTCACTCATTCACTCATTCCACAGATGTTTATGAAGTGTCTGCTGCGTGTCTGACCTGACCTGTTCTGAGCACTGGGAACAAAGCCGTGAACAAGACGGAAAGATTCCTCCCTACAGAATCCGTACATCCTAACACAGAGGGACGAACGCCGACGTCAACTGGTAAAAGGGATGGTGTCAGTGCTGGTCGGTGCTTTGGCGAGAAGTGAAGCAGGGAGGGGGACCCTGAGTGTGGAGGATGTGGTAGGGGTGTTATTTTAAAAGTGGGGTGAGGGAGGCCCCCTGAGAAAGCGACAGAGAGGGAGCAGCCCTAAGACTACCTGGGGGAGGAGGTTTCGTGCAAAGGCCCTGGGGTGGGCGTGGAGCTGGACCTCCAGGCTCAGCAAGGCGGTCAGTATAACCAGACAGGAGAGAGGAAGGGGTCGAGGGGCAGGGGAGTCAGAGCGGTGAGGAGGGGCCGAGTCAGAAAGGCCCCAAGGTGGGTGTAAGGACTTGGCTTCTACGCTGAGTCAGGTGGAAGCAGCAGAGGGTTTAGATCAGAGGAGTGACAGCATCTGGCTTTTTAATTTCTGCCACCGTTGTCTCAGTAGAACTCACTTCTTGAACGAGACTTGGCTTTAGCTGTCCCAGAGCCCCGGGGCTGGGCTCCGGCGTGGCGGCTGACACACCCACTCCGGGGCCCGCTCTGCCCAGGTCTCTCATTTGTGGCATTTCTCACGTTCACCCCCTCCCGAGTCTGGCCCGCGTATGAGCCTTATTACACCTGGCACAGAGAACGAGGCTCAGCAAACGGCTCAGGAAGCATCTTTTTAAAGGTTAATGGTCACTGGCGAGGGAAGGAAGGGCCACTGAGCATCTACACCTCTTTGATGATGTGGATTTTTCAGTTAAGTGAAAATGAGAGTCGCGTCTCCTTACAGGTACCTGGTCTGATTACCAAGCAGCCAAGGAGGCCTCGGGGTGTCTTGGAGGCTGGAACCATCAGCCCGGGGTGAGCTACGAGCGCTTTACATGAGCTGCTCCCAGGTGAGAGGTCGGGGTCAGGCCCCCCCCCCCAGCCCCCCGCCGGCTCCACCCAGGTGAGCCCTGTGTGTGTGGAGAGGCGGATCTGGAGGATCCCACGCTCAGGCCGGTAAGCTCCGGGAGGGCAGGGATAAGGTCTCTTCTCGGATTCATGGCGCATGGTGCCTGGCTCCTCTGGCCACTGGGAGGGGACAGGCGAGGCCAGAGGCTGGAGAGGGCGGTGGCCGTGAAGGTAGGAACCCCAAGGGCTCAGGGAGGAGGTGGAGGTGCCGCTGGGGTGAGGCTGGGGCAGGTGTGGGGGGCGGCGGGCTAGGGGCGTCCCCATCTCGTTACCTTCTCCCCTGTATCTTTGGGTTAGGAATACCTCGTTGGGTGCAGAAGGCGTTGATTAGGAAGGACTCTCCCCTCCCTACAATTGAGGCTCCTGTGACCATCTTGCTTTACAAAAAGTATTTCACAAATGGACGTGTGAATGCGTGAATGAATGAATGAGTGAGAATCAGCTGGGCTGGCTCTCAGTAGCTGTAGAAGCAAATTATGGCCACTTGACCCAGGAGAATATTCAAGGGAACTGGCTCTTTCCTGAGGACAAGGGCGGGCTATTTCCTGTCTGGGCCTCAGTTTCCCTGTGGGTAAAATGAAAGGGTATCTAAATAATCGTAAAGGACATCTCAGGAGATAAGCACGAGAGACTAGGCTGTGTGTCTTGCAACGTCCTAAAGGGAACGTGGGGAAAATCCTATTACTCAGCGGTGGGAGGGGCACCCACTGGGACTCTCACCTGGAGCAGGTGGGCCTTGGAATCCTTCCTCATTGGTTTCTTCCCTCACCTTGGCCTCCCGGCCCCTGCCTGACTCTCCAACCCCACCTTTCTACCAAGTAGGTTACAGCCTCAGTGAGCATGACAGGGACCTCAAATTACAGTGGCTTAAATACGACAGTTTATTTCTTTTTTGCATGAAATCCAAGCCCGTAGGGTGATTCTTCTCTGTAGTTTTCAGGGTCTCAGGCTCCTTCCACCTTGCTGCTCTGTCACCCTTGGGGTGTGGCTTCTCCCACAAGGTGGATCACATCCCAGTGTCTGGCCAGCAGGGAGGGGCAGAGGGGACAGATGGGCACAAGCCTTCCCTTTAAGGGTGGGGCCCAGCAGCTGAGCACACAGTTCTCTTTCCCATTGGCCACAGCCCAGTCACATGACCACCCCTGACTGCAAAGGGGGCTGAGAAGTGCACTCTTCATTCTGCCCGGCTGTGTGCCCAGAAGACAGGCTATTACTGGGAGGGGACAGTGGATGCTGGGGGGCAACATCCCAGTTGGCTCACATTGCTCCGGCCTGCGGTGAGCAACTGTCCTGCTTTGCTGAGGCATTTCTTTGGACACAGAACTTGCAGTGCTCGATCTGGGGTAGTCATAGGAGGAATTGTCCACGCTGGCTTCTTTTCTTATCCCCAAACGGGCCCAGCACGTTCCTGCCTCAGGGCCTTTGCACGTGCTGTTACCTCTGTCTGGAACACACTTTCCACAACTCCTTCCATTCTGAAAGGATTGCTGGGTGCCCGCCTCACGTATGAGCCGCTGTTCTAAACGCTACATGGCACGTGCAGAGTGAAAATTCCAACCATGCTTTTAACATAACAAGGATAATTCTTTCTACTCCTCCCTGCTCACTCTTGTTTCCAAATCTCCGTGGAGCTCTGAAAGGAACACCTCTTTCCCTAAGGCTCTGGCTGGGCTCTCACACAGTCTGATAAATCTTATATTAATAATAACCCGAAAGAAGAACATGTATTAACTTCTAAGATTATGATCTAGGAAACAAGGATTTTGAAGAGATGTGTAATAAGCCTAATCAAAGGAAATGTGGGGTGGAGAAAGTTTTATTAAATAGAACCACACCTCTTGGGTGAGCTCATTGGTACAGTCTTTCCGGAGGGCAGCTTGGCACTATATGTATCAACTGCAAATGCACAACTTCAGGCCCCAAAGTCCATTTACAGGAATTTATCCCAATGAAATAAGAAGAAGAATATGCAAAGGTGGATCTCTAAGGGCTTCTGTAAGAGGAAAGAAGCATAAAAGCCTAAATGTCTGAGGCTGGGAAGCACAGATTGCTGTCCTCTGCCCTGACACCAACAGGCACTTCAGACGAGGAAACGGAGGCACAGAGAGTTTGAGCAACTTACCCAAGGTCACACAGCAGGCAGTGGCAGAGCTGGATTTGAACCAGGGAGGTGACTCCAGAGCCCATACTGTTCCCCAGTCGGCTCTGCCACCTCCTAGGCCGGTCTTCCCGGGAATAATATCGAGATTTCTCTGGGAGGTGAGAGGATGGCGCAGGACCCGGAAGTCTGAAGTGTGGGACCTGGGCCCAGGCTGTGGGACCCAGAACACCCAGAGCAGGCGGGAGGCCTGTGGTGGCCGAGAGTGCTGGCTGTCCCCAGGTGGCCAGGGTGGAACAGCTCCTCTAGCCCCTTCCCGGGGTGAGGGCTATGTTGTTTGCTCCCCGCACTAATCCTCCAAGCCTGCAGCCCAGCCCCAAGCCTCCAAACCCAAGACCACCCAGTTGAGACTGGAAGGAAACCTTCCCTTGTAAGTGGAATCAGGTGGAATCTGGCTGTAAATTAGTCTCAGAAACCAAAAGGCTGTGTCACAAGCATGGCCAGTGTGGCTGTCACTGTCAGCTGCATGGAAATGACGGAGATGAGAGGGACAGCGTCTGTCCAGAGGGGAGCCAGAGGAGGGAATGTCGTGGACGATGGAAGGAGGACAGGCCTGCCCCCAGCAGACATGTCGTCCGCAGAGAACTGGCCCGGGACGGGGAGATGCCCCTGCGGTGGGCAGCATGTGGTTTGAGACCGGAACGTCGGACACACAGGAGCGATTGGTGGTCTCCTGGGAGCTGGGGGGGCATCTTGGCCAGGTGGTGGGGTCCTCAGAGGCTCAGCCCCTTTGTGTGTGGGGGTGATGGCCCTCTGCCCTGTCCCTCTGAAGGTGGCCATAAGGGAGGGAAGCCAAAGAGCTCAGCGTTGGACAGGCTGGGAAGCGAATCCCACTTCCCACCAGGCCAGTGACTCTGAGCCTCAGTTTCTCCAGCTGTCGAGTGGGGCTAACATCAACCTATATGGACTGCCTGCTGGTGCGAGGCCCTAGTTAAGCATCTTTAATTCCTGGGGGCAGCCTCATTTACAGCTGAGAAAACAGAGACACGGAGAGGTTAAGTCACTTACCTGGGGTCACACAGATGCTATCTGTGGTTAGGACTCCAGACTAGCGGGCATCAGATGGAGCCCTCGGCACCGTGCTGGCGGCCTGGCAGGTGCTCGGGAACGCCAGGTGCTGTTTGCGATCCTCATCACTGCCGCCGCCAAGAGCACCAGGAGTGAGGTCACCGTGTCTGCCTCTGAGGGCCGTCGCGAGCCGGAAGCGAGGTGACGCACGCAGGACCCAGGGCACTGGCTGCGGCCAAGTCAGCTGCCGGCGACCCCGTGGCAGCAGCAGGAGCAGCTCTGGGTGAGGGTGTTGCAGCGGCTTCTGCCTGTCCTCCGGGCCGAGGGCTCGCCTGCCAGCTCCTTGGAGCCTGGTCCCCAGTGCGGGTCCGGGGTGGGGGCGTCTGGGGTTCTTGGGAAGGGGCGGGCGGGCCCAGCTCAGGCCTCCCTCGGGGGCCTGTCCGCCACAGCCATGCTGGGGGGCTGCTCCTGGTGGGCTCGGGACGATGCCGGGCTGAGCGGCCACAGGCCAAGTTCCTGCCGTCCGGCCTGTGCCCCCAACCGCGGCCTTGCAGGCTGCTGGGCAAACACTGGAGGGGGTGACTTCTCAGGCTCTAGTGGGCACGGCCCTCCTCCTGCCCCCCTCCCCAGCCTCACTGTGGGACAAAGGGCATCTGGTCCAACACACCCACCACTGGATGTTTCCTGGTACAGAGTTTATCAAATTGCAGGTTGTGATGCGTGAGTGGGTCTTGAAATCTATTTAGAGGGTGGAGCCCTGCGCTTAAACTCTGCAATAGACCAGAATAGAATAGATGAGGAAATATCAGAGTGCGTGGCGTGCAGTGAAGGGGTGTTTGGGGAAACTTCTGCCTGGTTTTCACAGAAATAGGCGTGTGTGTGTGTGTAACACCGTGTGACATGTGTTTCTTACTGCGGTTGCGTTAAAAAATGATTGACAGACTGTCTCATGGCCTTCGTGGCACACAAAGTGTGACACTTGTGTGACTCAGTGTGACACTTAGCCACGCCGGGGCCCAGCAGGTCTGCGCTCTGTTGATTTCGGGGAGGAGACTGTAAAGCCTGGAACATGAAGGTGGGAGAGAATGGGTCTCAGGAGATGGCACCAGGGCTGGTGCAGTGATGAGTCCCCGGGCCGCCCCCACTCCTTCCTCCCCTGGCTAAGCCGCTCTGCCCCGTTGTCACTTCTCTGCAGCCCGTGTCCCCGCTTTCTGCTCTTCCCAGCGCCCATCAGGTCAGATGTTACCACGGTGACCTCCGGCTCTTGTTTCTCTTCTGTGAGCCTCCCTGGAGCGCCGGCTTCCCCAGCTCGAGCCCAGCGTGGTGCACAGTAGGGACTCACCTGTTGGGAGGATGTCTGGGGTGGGGGGAGGTCTGCCGCGCAGGGATGAGCCCCAGAGAGCAGCACGGCAGGGGGAGGGGCTCCTCTTTCCGAAAGTCCCCGAGTCCCCTGGTCCCGCCCACCACGTGCCCCCTGCCTGGCTTCCTGCAGCCGCCCCTGCGTCGCCCCTGAGGGTCCCAGCTGCCAGGCTGGGCTGTGGGAGCCCCAGAGACCGGAGGGGCTGGAAATGAACGCCCCGGGGGGCCCAGGCCTGATGGAGTTGGGGCCGCGCCCGGCTCTCTTGGCTGCGGTGCCTGTTTATGCTGTGCGCTCCCCAGCGGGACGGGCCTCTTGTTTCCCACGGACGTAACTTGCTGGAGGTGGGCACACGCCCCTTCCCAAGAACCTCAGGCCCATCTTCTGACTGCGCTCTGAGGCTGGACTCCACGGGCTGCAGACAACCCCTCGGCTGGTTCCCAGAGGAACAGGCAGAGTGCTCATCGCCTCCTTCCCTGTCTGGTCTCCCTGCCCCACACGCCCGAGGGGTATTGTTTGCGGTCACCCCCCAGAGAAAATCCTTGGACTTGAAGCCTTGCCTCAGGGTCGGCTTCTGGAGAAACCAAAACAGAGACAGAGGATGGAGGGCTTTCTCGTGGTCTGTGTTTACATTCTGTGCACGTGATGCGTGTATGTACGTATTTTCCCTGAGTTGGGGTGGATTTGCAAGACCAAAAAATGGGTACAAACCGGTGTCGAGGGTTTGATATGGCAGGCGGCAAGAATGTGGTTCCCCTCCCATCATCCGTAATGGGGCGGGGGAGGGGACTGCAGGACAAAGAAGGCTGCTGTGAGGGAAAATGGTGGGGGGGAGGCAAGGACGGTGAATGGAGGGGGGAGAGGAAGGAGAAAAGGGGGGATGGGTGCCCGTGAGAGAGAGGAGGGAGCGAGGGGGGTCTTGATGGGGCCAGAGGAGCAGCTTCCTCAGTGCTGAGTCAGCAGCCGCCCTGACTCAGAAACTCGAATTGTCCATGCAGTGACCCCTCGGGCCTCACAGTCTCTGTTAGAACATGAAAGGTGTCCAGCAGATCCTTGGGGCCATTCAGTTTTCATCCCGTATGTGTGGGGCTGTGCGTGCGAACTTACACACATGCACACACACACACACATACGTGCCCTGTCTCACCCCTACACACTCGCCGCTCAGACACAGCAAGTCAGTGTCATTAAAATGCCAGGCCATGCCTCTGCCTCCTCGCAGAGCCCACGTGACCCTGCTGATCAGAGGAGGCCACGAGTCCGGAGGGTGAGCCCTGGCATCGGTCCACTGCTCTCCATGGCAACCTGGCTGATACCTGTTTTTAAGTTTAAAAGCTCCAGGACTACAGGAGCTCTCACGTTACTTCACGCAGATCAGCTGTTCACTACTCAGTGCTCCCACTGTTAGGCGAGGCGGCGGGGCACAAAATTGGCGTCTGCTCTGCGTGTGCGTGTGTGTGTGCGTGTGCGTGTGTGTGTGCGTGTGTGTGTGTGTGTGGGAGTGAGTCTGGCGCACAGTTGAGATGAGGGGCTGGGGGCAAAATAGCGTTAAAAACACAGCCAGCAGTAATTGGATTATAGTTGTTGATTGCATTCAAGGCACTTAACACAGTGTATTAATCCCAAAGACACATTACATCCAGTGAATTCTGAAGTGTGTCACTGATAGAACATGGGCTGTAAGAAGAAAGAACACCCCTGCAAACCTGATCAAATCTCCCATGCGGTGCTGAAGTCGCTGGTGGACGGAGGGATTAACATCCAGGTAGGAGATGTGGGAGAAAATAGGAACATGCCCATCAGACGGGTCGGCAGTGACGCTGGGGGTCAGGACAAGGGAAGACCCAGGACCCACGTGGCGGGACTCCAGGCTCTGCGTCCCCCGCCCTCTGGGTGTGGGACGAGGTGGGAGGTGGGGCTGGGGGAAAGCGGTGGAGATGGAGAAAGCTGGAGAGAAACGGCCACGTCTGGTTCCTCCGTCTGCAGCAGGTCTCAAAGCCAATGTCCCCACGGGCCCGGCAGGTAACAGAAGGAGTGAAGAGGGCTAGACCAGCCACCAGCCCGCACTTCCTGAGGGATTCCCGCCCGCCAGACACGGTCCAAGCAGGTTCCGGATGCTGACTCAGCCAGTCCCCCAGCCCTGTGGTGTGGTTTTGTTACCGTTTCCCTGTAGAAGGGGAAAGACCCGGGGAGGGACCCAGCAAGTGGCCTGAGGACAATGCCGCACAGGAGTTTGGGTGGCAGATCCTCGGTCTCCACGTGGGGACGATAGGGGGAGGGGCGGAATCGGTGGCAAACTGCGGAGCACGAGCCTGTCTAAAGGGGCTGGCGCCCCGGCCTCGGTGCCACCGCAAGCTACCAGGAGAGGACTTGGGCACAGAGTGGCGCCGTGTCCTGACACCTTAAGAGAATCAAAGTATCAGATGCTCAAGTGAAATCTCAGGTTTTTCGCGTGTTGACATCGGATTCACATTTTTCAAAAGCACCAGGAGGGACGCACTCGACACATCCGCTGCTGGTTTGGGTCACAGCGTGACCTCTGACTCACCGAGAGGAAATCCTTCTGGAAAGTCGTGAGCATCAAGGTGTGTGTGGCGCTGGGCTGGCTGGTGTGAGAGGAGGGCTCTTCCCCCGAGACCTTGTCACGTTCAGGGGACGCTGCCCACCGAGCTGGTGCTGCTCGGAGCGGCGCCTGCTTCGCTCCCCCTGGGTGGCCGAGGAGGGCGCTCTGCAGGGAAGGTGGGGCGGGGCTCGGGGTTACAGGGGCCTGACGGGACAGGCCCTGTCCTGACGCAGCTCACACTCCCGGAGTGGACAGTCACCTCCACTTTCCCGGGGTTGCCCTGGTGGCCGGAAGGTCGGGCAATGCTGGGCCTGTATTTCCACGTGGCTTCCACGCTGGAGATGAGCTCATCCTGTGGGCCGTGCCCCTCCCCCACCCTCTGCGGGAGTCCCCTGACCCCCCCAGGCCTGTAGGCATTTGCATCTGTAGCCCCGCCCCCATGCAAACCCCCTCTCTCCCCGCCAGGCCAGGGCAGGCTCAGGTTTAGGACATTGTCCTCCTGCCCCTACGTGGGCAGAGCGACCCCCCCCCCCAGCCTGGGAGGAGGCCCCATAACAACCGTCCCCCTCACACTGGCCATCTCTCCTGAAAGGGTCACTTTAAGAACGCCAGGTGGCAGGTGCCAGATTTGGGCGTCTGAGGAGCTCCCATAAGCTCCCAGGACAAAAGCAACCCTCTTTTGTGAGCACTGATGGGGAACAACTGGCCGCTGTCCTTTAATCAGGAGGGGACATGCTCAGCTATGCCTCCTGCAGGGCCGCATAAATGTCCATTAAATCAGCCTGTGCGCTCTGTCGCTGCCCGCAGACCGTGAGGACCCACTGAGGCCAAGGGGGAGCCCCCAGCCCCAATCTGGCTCCGGAGTCCAGAACAGAGGCCAAGAGAAAACGCCAGTCAGCCCAGATTCCTGGCAGCTGATCAATCTGGCAAATTATTGCTTTCAAATTAACTCTTAAGGTTGAAATCCGGGCAGGATCTGCAAGTTCACGGGCACCTATTATCTGCTGGTTTCAGGCGCCTGGGTGCACCTGGGGGCAGGGTGCTTGTCTGCGGGTGGGAGATGCTTTGGAAACTGTGGCCGCTGGGATCGGCCAGGCGCCTCCTCTTCTGCTTCTCATCCCCTGATGAAAGATGGTTCTGGCCGGGGGATGCGGCTCCAAGGCCTTCTCCTGCGTCTCCAGGAGCCCCGGGGTCAGGCGTGACGGGAGTGATTCAAGCACCATTTCCTGCTGTCGGAAGGGGCCACAGGCAGTGTCCCGGGCCTTCCCCATCCCGAAGGGCACCCGTCTGAGGCCGCACATGGGCACAAAGTGGGGTCCAGTGTGCAGGACACAACTGAGGGAGGTTGGAAAACAGGGACAGGTCGTGGGCACCTGGGGCTGGAAGCGTGGATGGAGACGTCGGTGCTCGGACAAGTCCCAAAACATGGAGAGAGGTGGAGGTGGGAGCCCCGTGCCAGGGACTGAGACGTGGGGTCTCAGTGCGGCTGGGCCGGCAGGCGGCAGAGGCCAGCAAGCCTGGGGTGACCGCACAGGGACGGCCCAGATGCATTCTGCCTTCCCAAACCCACTGTCCTGGGAGGGGACCCGCCCCCCAGGAACCTGCTGGCCTCTGTCACTTTGTCTCTCTTTGGTCACTGCGAAGACGATGCTCACAGCCCCATCATGGCCCGTTGGTGTTGCCTGCTCATGCCCTCTCCTCACGCCCTGCCCCCATGGTTGTTTCCTCCACTCCCGGTTCTCGGTGTCTGTCCAGCGATGACAGCCCAGGCTCGCTCCCAGGTTTGATGTCCGCCTCCCGCAGGAAGCCCACCCCGCAGCCCGGCAGTGCCTGGGGCTGGGGAAGCGCTGATGAATTTTCATCTCCACCTTTTCCCCTATTTTCCCATCATCTCTTTTCTTGGAGCCTCTGCCCTGAATCCCAATGACTCTGGAAGCCCCTGGTGACTTCCCATCCCATATACACGTGTCACTTCTGCCTAGGCCTGCCAAGGCCAGCACACCCTGCTTAGCTCTGCCTCTGCTGAAACCGCCACGTTCACCCCTTCTCCCTTCCTCCCTCCTTCCCTAGTCCTATGCGAGTACAAGTCTAGTCCCAGGGGAAGCCACGTGGCATACCACACAATGCACCAACCCCTTTCTAACCCTGCACAGACTCCCACCCCGTCTATTTCCTTCTTCTGTTCCTCGGCGGTAAACACCCATTGGCTCTTTCTTCCCAGGGCCGCATCTGTGCAGAGGCGGCCAGGAAACAAACTCACTCAGAGGCTGAGGAGGAGTTGGGGCTCTTTGAATGCTGCAGCCCTGCACGCATAATCAGCACCCCCAGGGCCCTTCTAGGGCTGGCGGCCGGGGAGGGAGAGGGCAGGTTAAACAGCACAGGAGAGGCGCAAGCGGCAGGGGTAATTAATTTCTCTTGAAGGTTTATCACCCTGTCGTTAATTTCCTTGTTGCATGTGAAAAAGTAGGCACAGGCTCAATTAAGAGTGATGCTCTGGTGCCAACCACGCTTGTCTTTTAATCACACTCTTTGCATATTGATTTTGACATCTCGGTTTAATCACAGGCTGTTTCACTGCGTTGTGAAATCCTTGTGCAATTTGTGGGGCTTTTCTACATCTCCCAGAGTTGGGAGACAGCTCCCAAGATGGGACCGAAGACAGCACTCAGCTGGCAGCCTTCCCGCACTGCTGAGTTTCTGTGCGGTAAGGATGTGAAGATCCTACCAGAGAGCAGTTACTTTCTAAGGGAAGGAATACATTTCCAGGTTTGCAGAGGAACTTGTACTGGAGGTTGGGAATGAGGACTCCAGCAGGACAAGAGCACATTTTTTTCCATCCCAGTGAAGGAGAAATGGAGAAGGCAAGAAGCCTGGCTGGTCGCAGTCCCTGGAGTCAATGAGGTCGGTAGGCTCTGGTCACAGCAACAAAGGGCTGAGCCCCAGGCAAGTGCTGTGTAACCAGAACACAGAAGTATGCCTCCATCCCAGCTGCGGGCATTGGACAGGGCCGTGGGGCTCAGTGGCTTATCTCTGGGCCCCTGTGATTACTGTGCTTAGCATGGGTCCCCTCCCCTCCTCCCGTGAGGTCCTGTCTGCACACCTCACTGGCACTGAGGATTTCAGACTGTCCTCGCCCTGGGTGATAGGATGAACGCTGACAACTCACATCCCTGTGATGCTACATTATATGAATATATGGAGGGATGTGTGCATTTAGGAAATTTGTGCCTTATAACCACTCTATGATTATTATCCCCACTCTACAGATGAGGAAACTGAGGCTTAGGGTAAGAAACTTGTTCAAGGTCACACAACTGGTAAGTGGTGGGGTTGGGATTGGAACCCACATCTGGCCTCAGATCCCTGACTTGTAACCTCTACCATAGCCCCAAAGGTCCTTCCTGTCTTTAGGGTCTGTGGTTCACTGGCCCCTTCTTACATCCCCAGTGAAGACAAGCCTGGCCTTTGTGTCCCCGGTCTGAGGGCAAGCCCTGGTTTTCTGGAAGATCGTTTGGTGTCAGGACAGAAGACAGACATTTGGGAGTCTGAGCACTGATTTTCCTGGTTATTCTGAAAAGGTGCACTTTTCTCATTAAAGATGCCCCAGAGGTCTGATCTGATTGTGGGCTGGTTTAAAAGTGCTTGCTGTGACCTCCAAGGACATCTGCTGATTGGCTGTCCAGCCACTCAGACCCCACCGTGCACCAGCGCTGGGCTAAGTGCTGCATGAGGATTTATTCATTTGATCCTCACAACAGTTCTGTTTTATTTCTAAATTGGGAAACAGGCACAGAGCAGTAATTAAGTTCATTAGTAAGTGAGAGGGCTGAGATTTGAACCCAGACTGCCTGGTGCTGGGGTCCAGGCTTCTAAATACTATTCTGTGTGGCCCCCAAAAGGGCCCCAGGCTGCAAGCGCAGGGACTTTTGTGCGGGGGCAGGTAGAGCCTGTTTCTCTCAGGGTCCTGCAGGGCCCGCTGGGAAGGGCGGGATGCCGTGACAGCCTCTGCTGGGAGCCCCGCCCCTGGCCCCTCCCACGATCTGCTCCGTCTCCTCCAGGACTCAGGGCCAATGTCCCCTCCTCATTCCCTGAGTCCCTATTCAGGTCCACCCCCGCCCGCCACTCCATCGCTTCAGCCTGGTTAAAGTTCTTCCCAGTACACGACTCGCTCTCTGGAATTGTCTGCAGGGTTGCCTTGATTTCTTGCTCATTGTGTGTCTCCCGTCACGAGGGCAAGGTCTGGGCTGCATCCCCAGGGCCTGGAACCGTGCCCGGCACAGAGCATGGGCTCCCCAGCGCCTGTGGGATGGATGACATGCGCGATGAGAAATCCCCAGGGTCACCCCCAACCTGCTCACTCGACAGAGGACGTGTGCCCTGCCCCCCCGGCTGCACTGCCACGTGGACACATGTCCTGGGCACACATGACACAGGTCATCATGGACCCTCCAGCAAGAACGAAGCCATCTGTGCCCAAGACTCAGCTCAGCCTCCAGATCCCACTTCATGTGTGTGCTACAAGCCTAAAACCACGGCCCTGCGCCCCTCAGAGGTACACTGAGCGAGGAGGTGGTGCGTGGACAGGACCCCTCCACACACACCTGTACTGGGGGGGATGGAACATAAATGGGGGAGGGGCATGGCTCACCATCCGCAGCCAGGACGATGTTCAAGCCACTGCATTTCACATGGCTTTTCTCCTCTGGAAAAAATCCTGACATTTCTTTCTTTCTTTTTTGGGGGGGGCTCTTTTAGTCTGAGGAGTGATGATGAGCCACGGGCTGTGGTGGAATAAAAACCTGGGAGATTTCCCTTGTCACATCCTGAGCTCAAACCAGGTGGCGTCCTTAGGAGCTGACAGTCGGTGGCGTTGAAGAAAAGTGTCACGGTCACAGGAGGAAGCTTTTCTCCCAGGAGGGGGCTGTGGGGAGTTTGTGCCCATGAAGTCTTGGCGGGGGAGTTGCTTTCCTAAAACTCTACCAGCCTGTGGCTCTAACTGCAGAGGTGCCTGGAGATGGTGTGTGGTGGGAGCGCGTGGCAGCAGCAGAGATCCTGGGTGACGTGGGTGGAGCCTTTGTCCTGGGCGGCAGCTGGTGTGATGGGACCTTCCTGGGTCAGAGTCTGGGGCTTCGGGGTCCAGGCCTGGGGCTCTGGCTTCTCACCTGTGTGACCTCTGGAGAGCGTCTCAGCCTTGCTTAGTCTCCTTTCCCCATCTTTGCAACAAGAACTATCCTGTCTTGCCTTCTCTCGGGCTTGTTGGGGAGTCATCTAAATGGATGCAGTGTATGTAGTTGCTCTCTGCCTGCAAATTGTTCCAAAATCTGGTGTGGAGTTTCCGACTCCTGACATGTTTTATACCTGCTTTAAGATCAATTATTGCAAAAGTAGCCCCTTACCCTGTATCTGCTTACTCTTTGCTTCCGAGTTTTTTTGGCCCGTGATCCATGATATGAACTATTTTGTATCACAAGCCAACATATACTCGAATTTACAGATCTGAGCCAAAATATGAACACGACTTTTACTATCTGATAATATTCTATTCTACTCTCTTCCATTCTTTTCCAGCTTCAAACTACTGTCCAAGATGCACTAGATAGAAGTAAGGATCCACGATAGCTCCTTACCTGCCCGTTTGAAAACACCACCTTGTCGCAGGGCTCGCTCCCACGGCTGTTGCTGCCGTGGATGCTTTTTCTCTGCTGACCAGACCATGAACTCCGTGAGTCTGGGCAGTTCCTTTGATTCTGTGCATTGCCCATACTGGGCACTGGGCCTGGCACCTGGTTGCTGGCTGGAAACAGGAATCCTTCTCTCCTTTTCTCCCATTTTGTATAATTGTCTAATTTGAGGATGCTGAATGCTCAGTAAGTAGCATCCCGTTCTCTTTGCAGAAATGGTGAGGGTTTAATGGGATACTCTGACAGGCTTCAGCGCTAGGAACGAAACAGCTTGGCATCGTGTGAAGAGCCTCCCCCAGTCAGTGATGCCGCTGGGACTGTGTCCCCCACCCCAGTCCCCATCTCCACCCCCCCGGACTGAGTTCCAAAGGCATTTTGTGTGTCAGATTTGCATGCAAAGCTGAGTGAATGGAAATGAGCGAGGGTGTTCCGATTGTCACAATGGCTAGGGAAAGGGGTGATCTGCTGACATCTATTGGGCATAAGCCAGGGACACTACATGTCCCGTAATATCTCTTGACAGTTCCACACAATGAAAATTGCCCTGCACAAAATGCTTATAGCATCCACTGTTGAGATGCCCTGAGTGAGGCTTGAAGTTTCAAAGTGTTGAAATAAAGAAGGTCATAGGAGAATTTGTTTCATCTCCCCGACTCTCTACCCCTGTGTTCTTTCTTTACAAATGTCAGAGCCTGTAAGGTTTCCACCCAGAAAAGCTGGCCCTAGGACAACTAGGGGGCACCGTTTAGAGAACCGCCTGGCCCGACACACCAGCTGGGTTAGAAGCAGCAAGTCCAGACAGGTCCAAGCTCCCAGGCCCTGGTGGATGGAATGCGCTGGGGGCTTTAATTAACGGTGAGCAGAGGGATAAATCTGTTGCAGTTACAGCCTGGCATGCCTTCCTAATCACGGCCCAACCACAAGGAACCATCCCGCCTCCCTGCACACAAAGGCTCTGGCCTCTGGGAACAGTCCCCTGGGAGCAGAGGAATGAAAAGTCTACTTTTTGCCTCAAGCTGGGCTTTGAGGGCAGGTGGGCTGGCTCCTCCTCAGGTGTCAGCGCAGTCAGCCCTCACTCACCCATGCTTCAAGTGAAAGCCTTGTCAGTCCCTTGATCTCTTGCTTTTTCTCTAGTCAATTTGACAGGGAAAGAGTAAAGGGACAAAGTAGGTAATTAAATAGTTAATCCCACTAGGGGATTGTAAGTAAAGAAAAAAGTATGGGAGACCCCTGTAAGTTAAATGGTCACTCAAGAAAGCAGGTTTGCTTAACCACGAAACCAAGCAGGCTTGCTTAGCAACAAAACCATGCAACAGAAGCATGAGACATGCCCCAAAACAATAAAACAATGGTGGCATGAGACCCACATCCTGCCCAGTGAGCTCAGTAAGTTAATGACCCCTAGGACATGCTCTTTGCACACATAAGAAATAATAATTTATGGAAAGGTGACATTTCAAAATGAAAGACCCCCCCCCATTGCACTGAGACCTGAAATAATTTTTCCATAGTGCCATGACAGTCCTGGCTTGACCATGTGGGGACAAGAAAACTCCCCTGCCCAGCCTGGAGGAGGAGCTGATAATAGAATCTTATATGGAATCTAAAAAAAAAAAAAAAAAAATGGTTCTGATGAACCTAGGGGCAGGACAGGAATAAAGACACAGATGTAGAGAATGGACTTGAGGACACAGGGAGGGGGAAGGGTAAGCTGGGACAAAGTGAGAGAGTAATGTCGACATATATACACTACCAAATGTAAAATAGCTAGCTAGTGGGAAGCAGCTGCATGGCACAGGGAGATCAACTCGGTGCTTTGTGACCACCTAGAGGGGTGGGATAAGGAGGGTGGGAGGGAGAAGCAAGAGGGAGGGGATATGGGGATATACGTATGCATATAGCCGATTCACTTTGTTATACAGCAGAAACAAACACAACGTTGTAAAGCAATTATACTCCAATAAAGATGTTAAAAAAAAAAAGAATGAGGAAGAAGGTGGTCTTTTTTCCTCTCCCTACTTTTCCTTTGATTATAAAACTGTAGCCCACTAAGTTCTCATGGTGTGGCACCCTCTCACCTGCCCACCTGTAAGCCTCACAAGCATCCTATTCTAATAAATCACTTCTTACATATCACTTTGCCTCTTGCTGAATTCTTTCTGCACTGAGACATAAAGAACCGGAGCTCCTCAGAGCCCCCCGAAATGCCACCTAGCGGTCTCAATTTCATCAGCAAATCTTCTGGTGACCAGTAGTCCTGGTGTGCCTGGGATTGAGCAGGTTCTCAGGATGTGGGACCTTCAGCGCTAAAGCCAGCAAATCCCAGGCAAACCAGGATGGGTTGGCCACCCCTTTCTGCACAAAAGGCATTGGGTGGCTGGAGTGGATGATCCAGGTGGAGATTAATAGCCAGACTAAAGAATCTCATTCTAGATGTGATGGGGAGATACTGAAGGGATTTGAGTGGGGATCATATCTGATGGGATATGATGTATTAGGTTGGCCAAAAGGTTCGTTCATTTTTTTCCGTAAGATGGCTCTAGTAGCACTTAGTTGTCTTTAACTTCATTCAAAACAATTTTGTTAGATTGTATGTGACAGCTGTCATATCAGCGTGCATTTTAAAAAAGACGTCAAAATTGGTGAATTTTTGTGTAACCATTTTTTCTTCCATTGAAGATGGAAGAAAAAAGCAACATTTTTGGCACATTATGCTTTATTATTTCAAGAAAGGTAAAAATGCAACTGAAACGCAAAAAAACATTTGTGCAGTGTATGGAGAAGATACTGTGACTGATGGAATGTGTCAAAAGTGGTTTGCAAAGTTTTGTGCTGGAGATTTCTCAGTGGATGCTGCTCCACAGTTAGGTAGACCAGTTGAAGTTGATAGCGATCAAATCGAGATATTAATTGAGAACAATCAATGTTATACCACACGGGAGATAGCCGACATACTCAAAATATCCAAATAAAGTGTTTAAAGTCATTTGCACCAGCTTGACTATGTTCATTGTTTTGACGTTCGCGTTCCACATAAGTGTAAAAAAACCTTCTTGACTGTATTTTTGCATGCGATTCTCTACTGAAATGTAATGAAAATGTTCCATTTTTAAAACAAATTGTGACGGGCAATGAAAAGTGGATACTGTACAACAATGTGGAACGGAAGAGATCGTGGGGCAAACGAAATGAATCACCACCAACCACACCAAAGGCCAGTCTTCATCCAAAGACGGTGATGTTGTGTATATGGTGGGATTGGAAGGGAGTCCTCTATTATGAGCTTCTTCCGGAAAACGAGATGATTAATTCCAACAAGTACTGCTCCCAATTAGACCAACTGAAAGCGGCTGTCAAGAAAAAGCATCCAGAATTAGTCAACAGAAAACGTAATCTGCCATCAGGATAACCCAAGACCGCATGTTTCTTTGATGACCAGGCAAAACCTGTTACAGCTTGGCTGGGAAGTTCTGATCCATCCACCGTATTCACTAGACATTGCTCCTTTGGATTTCCATTTATTTCGGTCTTTACAAAATTCTCTTAGTGGAAAAAATTTCAGTTCCCTGGAAGACTGTGAAAGGCACCTGGAACAGTTCTTTGCTCAAAAAGATAAAAAGTTTTGGGAAGATGGAATCATGAAGTTGCCTGAAAAATGGCAGAAGGTAGTGAACAAAAGGGTGAATACGTTGTTCAATAAAGTTCTTGGTGAAAATGAAAAATGTGTCTTTTATTTTTACTTAAAAACTGAAGGCACTTTTTGGCCCATCCCCTTCTTTTCTTAAGTTATCCCAGGCAGCGATGGGGTGAACAAATCATCATGAGGACCAGAGTGGGAACCTGGAGACCAGCGAGAGGGCTGGGGTGTTTGTCCTGGTCAGCAAGCCAGTGGCTCGGACCAGGGCGGTTGCCGTGTGCGCTGTGGTGTGCCACCCCATCTCCCCCTCATGACCCCGGCCCTCATTTCCCTGGGGGCTGGAGGTGGGGGGGTGTTGGCTGCTGACAGCTCACAGCTGGGTCCTTCCCTGGGTGTTACATTCTTGCGTAGCCCACATCCCATGACTGGTTGACACAGGGCTGCAAAGATCCAACTCCCTATCCTCAACTGGGTACAACTCTGCAGGCCATGCCAATGCCAGGGCTCCAGTGGGATTTGCTGAAGCCTCACAGTACAGGCTCTCCCTCCACCCTTCCCTGCTTCCTTTGCTTTGTCACAGGTGGTATTCTGGAAACAGTAAACCATTTATTGGCTACCCTCATCTCAGCCTCTGGGTCCTGGTAAACCTGATCTAGGACAGTGGTACAGTGAAAGTGGGGAGAAGGGGTGGTGTGTGTGTGTGTGCATATATATGATTGCATACACACATTTTAGAAAATAAAATTTGCATACCGTAAATGCACAAATCTTAAATATACATCTTACTGAATTTTAAAACACATATCCATCTTTATAACCCCCACTCAGGTCACGCTATAGATCTCCTTCATGACTAGAAATTCCCTTGTGACCTTTTCCAGACAGTAACATCCCCAAGATAACTGCCATCCTGACTTCTATAATAATCTCTGATCATAGATAATTTTTTGCCTGTCCTTGAACTTCATACAAATGGAATTGTAAGTAGTCATTCTTTTGCCTAGCATCATGCTTTTGAGATTCTTTAATGTTGTTGAATTTATCCGTTGTTCTTTTTCATTTCTGAGTAAAATGTGTTCTTTTAAAGAAGTTGAGTCTAGTTTTCTTGTTGGTTTATTTATTTTAATCTTGCCTGATGATCTCTGTCTTTTAAGTGGAGTATTTAGTGTGTCTCATTTATTCTTTGTTCCTTTGGCCCTGCTTTTATGCCTTATTTTGATTTGTCAAGACTTTTTATTACTCCATTGTGTTTCCTCTGTTGTCATCATTGTACCTATTCCTTTCAATTAATATTTTTGTGGTTGCTCTAGAGACTACAATATGCATTCCTAATTTATTGCAATTAATATATTTTTAAAAAAAATTTTGGCCATGCTGTGCGGCCCGTGGGATCTCTGTTCCCCGACCAGGGATTGAACCCACGCCCCCTGCATTGGAATCGTGGAGTCTTAACCACTGGACCCCTAGGGAAGTGGCTGTAATTAATCTTAAATTAGTCTCATATTCACATACCAAATAAGAACTTTACAACAGTGTAATTCCACTTCCCACTCTTGTCTGTTCTGTTATTGTTATATATTTTCTTCTACATATGTAATAAACCTTACAATACATGGTTGGTATTGTCACTTTAAGTCAGTACTTAATTTATTTGAAGTAGTATTTTATATTTACTTCAGTATTTATCTTCCGGTCGCTCTTCATCCCTCTCAGTAGATCTGTGCTTACATCTGGCATCATTTTACCTCAGCCTGAAGAACTTCCTTTACAGTTCTTGTGGGGTAAATTTATTGGTGACAAATTCTTTCAGATTTTGTTTGTTTGAAAATAGCTTTATTTCATATCCATTTTTGAAGGCTATTTTTGCCTTGTATAGCAAATCTAAGTTGGCAATTTTGTTGTTGTTGTTTTTAACCTCCTAGCATTTAAAAATTATTCTTTGCCTCACGACGCCCACCGTTTCTTAGAGAAGTCAGCAGCCATCATTTTGATTGTTTTGCTGAATATCATGTATTTTCTTTAGCTGGATTTAAGATTTTCTCTTTACCTTGGTTTTTAGAAGTTTGATTATAATGTACATAGATGTGGCTTTTTTTCTTTCTTTTTTTTTTTTGGATTTATCCTACTTAGTGTTCACAGAGCTTCTTGATATTCGGTTTCATGTCTTTAATCAATTCTGGGCAAATTTCACCCATTTTAACTGCCAACGTCGTTTCTTCTCTTTCCTTTCCTTCTGCATCTCCATTTACACGTATGTTAGACTGCTTGATATTGTCCCACACGTCGCATAGGCTCTCTTCTTTTTAGAAAAGTCTTCAGTTTTTTCTTTCTCTACTTCAGTTTGGATAATTTCTATCAACCTGACTTTGGGTTCACTGATTCTTCTTCTTCTTTTTTTTTTTTTTTTGGCAGTACGTGGGCCTCTCACTGTTGTGGCTTCTCCTGTTGTGGAGCACAGGCTCTGGACGCGCAGGCTCAGCGGCCATGGCTCATGGGCCCAGCCGCTCCACGGCATGTGGGATCTTCCTGGACCGGGGCATGAACCCACGTCCCCTGCATCGGCAGGCGGACTCTCAACCACTGCGCCACCAGGGAAGCCCTCACTGATTCTTCTTTTACGTCCAGCCTGTTATTATGCTCATTAAAGACGTTCTAATTTCAGGTATTGAATTTCTTAGTTCTGAAATGTCCTTTTGGCTTTATTTTAAAGTTTTCATTTCAATATCTTTGTTGAAATGCTCCACTTTGTAGTCTTTTGTCCATCTTTTCCTCTAAATTCTTTAAAGTAGTTATTATATCTATTTTAAAGAACTTTTGTACTTTTATAGCAGTGAGGTTGAGAGCTCAGATATTCTTGCAGAATGCCTAGGTTCAAATTCCACTCTGGTATTTACTAGGTGCGTGATTTAGGAAAAGTGAATTCTCTGATCCCCAGTTTCCTCCTCAGTCAGATATACATAATAATAAGACCTACCTCATAGGTTTCCTGTGGAGGTTAAATGAGTCATGGGTAATAAATAATTGTTAAAGCAATGCACCACACATATTAATATTCAATAGCTATTGTTGTTATTATTAACATTTTTATTGAGATTTCCCAGAGAGCACCACTAGAATACCTGAACTCAGCAAAGGTGTATACCATTTCTCTATTTCAAGCATTGACGAAGGAATTTATTGTCACTTGGACTCACATTTCCTGGGTTTTTCATGACATTGAACATCTTTCCTTACCTAAGGCTAGTCATTGGGATTTTCCCCAGAACCACTCTGGGCTGTGATATACTTCCAGATTGCCTGATGGAGCTAATTTGCTCATCTCTCTCTTTAGAATAAAAACAGGCACCATGTGCCATGCATTCAGAGTCACCAGTATTGTCATTTGCTCCAGTGTTTCTATCTGTACTCCTCTTGGAGATGTTTCAATAGCAAATATTTCTGAGAGCCTACTATGGGCTAAGGAATGTTCTATGGTTTGGAGGTGCAGCTGTGAATGTAAGAGAACTTCTGCTTTATGAAGCCCACCTGCCCTCTTCCAACCACCCAGCCTGGCTGTCCTCCCCTTCTTGGTGCTAGTGTATATAAGGTGCTCACTAAGTGCTTGATGCATGAACTGATGCATTAGCAAAGGTGCAAAGTTTTAAAAAAGTAATGGCCTAAAACCCTTAAAGGAGATAAAGCTGAAGCCCACTTCTTCAGCCAACAAGGGTAAATGGGACATTCACTTGGCACTGGTATAACATAGAGGTTTTCTACTGGGGGCAAGTTTGCCCCCCAGGAGATAATGGCAATGCCTGCAGACTGTTTTGGTTGTAACAGCTGGGGTGGAGTGCTACTGCATCTATGGGTAGAGTCCAGGGATGCTGGTGAATCTCCCACAATGCACAGGATGACCCCCACAACAAAGATTACCTAGCTCAAAATGTCAGTAATGCTGAGATTGAGAAACTCTGGTGTCGTACAAGAGGCTGACCACCTCAGGGAGTTCATCATTTCACTAGAGATGAGATGCACACACAGGCAATGGATGCAAAGCAACACGTCCCCAAAGGAAAATGTGTGACACCATTTTCCATTAATGAAGTAATAACTTAATTCAAGAGATAAAGTGCCTACTTTACATCGGAAAAGAGGCTGAGTTCTAAGCAAACAGCAGTGAATGAGGTAGACAAGGTTCATCTGTTTTCAGGAGTTTCAGTCTACTGAGGGATGATGGGTAATTTACAAAAGAACATAATATCAGGTTGTAAAAAATGCAGTAAAGGAAACAGATCGGGTGACAGGATAAATAGTGACTTGGGGGCTTCCCTGGTGGCGCTGTGGTTGAGAGTCTGCCTGCTGATTCAGGGGACACGGGTTCGTGCCCCGGTCCAGGAGGATCCCACGTGCCGCGGAGCGGCTGGGCCCGTGAGCCATGGCCGCTGAGCCTGCGCATCCGGAGCCTGTGCTCCGCAACGGGAGAGGCCACAACAGTGAGAGGCCCGCGTACCGCAAAAAAAAAAAAAAAAAAAATAGTGACTTGGGGTGGGGCTACTGTCTCATGTTGGGTGGTCTAAGAGGGCCTCTCTGAGGAGGTGACATGTGGGCTGAGTACTGAAGGATGAGAACCAGTCACCATGGAGAGATCTGAGGGAACAGTGTGCTAGGCAGGGGGAACAGCAAATGCAAAGGCTCAGAGGAGGGAAGAGATCTGGGAAGTCAAAGGACCAGAAATGAGGCAAATGTGTGTGAGGGCTGGGGAATAGTGAGTGTGGGGGAAATGGGGACACAGAACTACCTTACGAACTGCTTAGTGGGACAGAAAGAGGAGGGAATAGTGATGTTTGATTCCTGCAGCCACAGTGGGGTTTTTGGGTCCTCAATCCTTTCTCTCATTTTTTGGTCCACTCTCATTATCAGGGGAGAGGAGAGTTTTCCCACGATCACCCCAATTTTCTCTTGACTTTTCACCACTACTGAAGCCCATACTCTCTAGCCAGTTACTGCCTGTGACATTATTCTTTGTTTAACCGAAGCTAAGAGCAGACACATCAACATTTAACAGCCAAGCCCCAAATCAGATTGAAGATTTAGACAGAACAGTAGATGAAATGGAGCCAGTGATCCTCATTAAACAAAAATATACATCCTTTCTCTTGGCTAAGGAATTAGGGCCCCAAGCTGCCAGTTTAATATTTAAAAACAGGTAAATAAAACTTAATCTCTCCATAGAAACTGGGGGGTCCTGAGGGAAATAAGGATTTACTGGCTTTAGTCTTCAGCAGTAATTTCCACAGCGCCTTTTGTTTGCATAATATGTCATACTTTACACACATTCTTTTGTACATTTTCCTCCATTAATAAGTATTTATGTGTAACACGTCATTACAACTTTTTTCTCAACCTAACAAAATGCCCACAGTCCTGCTGACTTTCTCATAAATGTATCCTCTCCCTGCCTCCAACTGCGTCCTCATATGTCTCACAGTGGGTTCAACACTCTATATGGGTTTCTTTCCTGCCTCGTTCACTCACAAAGGGACAGTGGTTGCTCTTGTCTGCCGGCTGTCTGTTTCTTCTTCTCCTGGAGGTCCAGTCTGATTTTCTTGTTGGTGACCTTTTTCTCCCCCATCCCCTCTTTACTCCATCTGAAAGAATTGACTGCACTGGTTTCCAGTTCTCGATTCAGGTTCATGACCTGGGTCTGACCAATCAATATATTCTACTCTCCCCTCTCCTTGGCCAAAGTCACTCACTGATGGTCAAATGACCCAAACCAGGCCGATAAGAGCTACCTGGAAAAAGAAACCAGAACCCATTACTGTCAGGATGGAAAACTGGGCCCCCAAGCTGAGAAGGGCTTGCCTGTGTGTCAGGTCAGCACAGAAGAAAACAGAGTCAAGAAATGGAGTCCTGACATTACTTGAGCTACTGGATCCAGCCATGTCTGAAGCAGCTATCTGCCCAAAGGAGAACCGTACCTTTGAACGGGTAGGGGGTATCAAAACTAAGTCTTTGAACTCTCTATGATGGAGGTAATGCCTGTATTTTAGGGACATCAGTTGGGGAGAAAGGCACCAGATCTGGGTTATGGATAAAGGACAAATGAGACATTCAAGCTGCAGGCACCATAGGCAGTCAGGAGAGGAAAAGATCCTGAGGAAGTCTCATGCATAGGGAAGGCTTCCCAGAGGAGGGGAGATGTGAGCTGGTCTTGAAGGGAGTGGGAAGCGTGACAGGCGGGGGAAAAACCTGAACGTGATCTGAATAATAGTTGTCCCATCTGGACTGAGTCGCTGATGCAAAAACGCAACCAAGTTAGTGAATAAGAGGAATAATCAAACCCTGATCCCAAATACAAACCTGCTGGGTTTTATAAATCTGGCCGCCAAGAGTCTTACAAATTCCCCTCTTTGGAGTGATGACTTCCTGTCTGTCAATCTGATCGGCTCAGACAACACAGACTAGCCCCCTGTCTGTCTCAAAGGGACCTTCCCTGTGTCTTGCAACTCATTCTAGATGAGAAGAGTATTTCTTAGGTCTGCGGAAATCCAGAGCTGAAAACTCATCTTATGATCTGAAGGAAGATGAAAGGCATGTCTTAACAGAGCATTTCAAATGCATTCGTGCTCATCGCAGAAGCATCCCCAGTCCCTACATTATTTAGAAAGTTGCAGGAGAGGGGATAATGAATGCAGAATATGCGAGCGATTCATTTTGATTTTTCAAAAATGCAACCGAGCCAGAGAAAGCTTTGCAAAATGTCGAAAGACAAAACTAAACAATATCTCTGAGATTCGCAAAGTCACGGAAATTAAAGCGATGATAAAGCAAAAGCAAACCCGATACCTTAAAGGACCCAAGCATTCTGATTTTTAAAAGGTGGCAAAAAGGAAAAAAACAAAAGCCATAAAAGGGTGTCTGAGGGGTAAGGAAACTGTTATGAAAATGGGAATTCTGTGCTCTGAGCTGTTCACAGCTCTGTCCCTGGAGTGTGAAATTAGCGACTGAAGGCAGATATCACAGGCACTTCCGAGGAGCGTGGTGGCGGATTTGCGACGGGGCCTCTCCGCCAAGTCCTGCCCACTTGCAAGCTGCTGTCGTTATTCGTGCAAAGCACAGATAATCCTGAGTGTTTGGAGCGTTTTGCATTTATACGGAACGCGGCCTCTCCCTCCTAACGGGGTGAGTCTAGTGCTGAGTGCACGTCGGGGCGGAGGGTGTCAGGGAGCATCTAGGAGACCAGCATTCTCACGGAACTCCTATTTTCTCCTGACAAAAGAAAAATCTATACGGATCACATTGGGAATTATACTGGCAAATCTACAGGAAATAGGAATTTAGTGAAAATGTTAAACATTGATGGGGGAGGGATAAATTAGGAGTTTGGGTTTAATATATACACACTACTATATGTAAAATAGATAATCAACAAGGACCTACTGTCTAGCGTAGAGAACCCTACTCAGTATTCTGTAATAACCTATATGAGAAAAGACTAGGAAAAAGAATTGTTATATGTATATGTATAACAGAAGCACTTTGCTGTGCACCTGAAACTAACACAATATTATAAATCAACTATACGCCAATATAAGATAAAAAATTAAGTTAAAAAATGTTAAACATTAAAATCTTCCCAAGGGATTCTCCCGGTCTGGGTCTCAGGACTATAACAAATGATGACATTCTTTGTGTCCCCATCATGTCACCAACCTGGGAGTGGAGCTTAACAGGAAGTTCAACCGATTAAAAAAAAAGATGGGAGATGATGAATTTGGAGGCATGAGCTACACTTTTCTCATTCTCCCTTTCTGTGTATCCCTTGCACACTTATGTTGTGCACATGAAACAACAATCAAATAGAAAGTGTGGTCACAACTTTTACCTTTCCACACTTTCATTACTGATCGTGGTCAGCTGGGCCAACTTGAAAAGGTCCCAGGAAAAAGAGATCATTTTAAGTAAGTACAGTTAACCCTTGAACAACACCGGTCCACTTATACGTGGATTTTTTTTTTCAACAGTAACTACTACAGTACTACACGATCCGCCGTTGCTTGACTCCGTGAATACAGAGCCGCGGATACAGAAGACTGGTGTATAGGGAGGGCCAACCATAAGCTATACTCGGATTTCCCACTGCGTGGAGGGTTGGTGCCCCTGACCTGCACATTGTTCAAGGGTCAACGGTAGCCGCTCATGGAACCAGAGAAAGGTTTGTTCTTGGGTAAAAGTCATCTTATTTGGTTTATCATCTTAGGAAGAACTTGTGATCGTTTTTATTCATTATTTTTAAATACCATTACATTTTCAAAAGTCCACTCATTCTTGATCATTAAACTATCACCTTTTTGGTGCTCTCCCTTCATGATCTCCAGGGTGATGGATATCAGGTAACTTTCAAACATGGTTCTGGGTATTCTTGCTAAAAGTAGACAAAACAAACAAATGACGGTGATCACAGTGACAGCAACAAAAAATCTAGCGCACAGTCCTCCATCACACACCATGAATTCAATATGAAGTAAGATGAATTTGCCCAACTTTCATAAAGGTTGCTCTGTCACACCACATGTTGGCTCGTATCACTGAAAGGGAGGGGGCAGGTGGGCTGCAGGGGCGGTTGATTCGGCAACCTGCAGGTGTCCTCGAGGACACCTTGTCCTCAAGGACGCTCCTCAAGGGCACTCTGCTTGCCACAGTCTAGGCTTCATCTCCTTCCTGTCTGACCTCTTTGCTCCTGTCCAGCAGGGGAAACAGAGCCACTTCTGAAATGTCTCCCGGGGCGTTGCTCATAAACCCCCAGAAAATACCTCCTAGAATGTCCTTGGCCTTGGTTGGGTCACGTGTCCACATTTCACCCAATCACAGGCAAGGAAGATGGGATTACCCTCGGAGCAGCTCTGTAGCAGGGGTGGGGTCCTCCTCCCTGAGGCTCCCGGGATGCAGAGGGGAGCAGGATATTCCTGACCAGGCCAAGGACCGCTTAGTAGTGAGGATAGAGATGGGAGATGCCAGATCAGCTGTCAGCAATACCCACCCCTGCACAGTCACAAAGGCGCCTTGATCACCTTAGGTACCAGCCTAAGCATGTGTGTGTTGGGCTGAATTGGCTAGAATTCCAAATGAAGTTAACATAGTGTTGGATGAGTCTTCCCTCCTCCAAAACAGAGTGCCTCCAAGGACGTGCAAGGAATGAAAACCACACAGCTAGTTGTCATGGGCATCCACGGGCTGGAAGGAATCAAGGTTGTGTTCTCAAGATGACTCTTTCTTTCTCTTTCTTTCTGCCCACATGGTTCAATGCTTTTTAGGCAAGGCTGCCCTGCTTCCGTCCCCGTATTCTTAGTTTCTGTTCCCACTTCACTCTGCCCATCAGGGATCTGGGCTGGTTGTGGCACCAGGGCAGCACCCTGACATCCTGGGCTTTATGCTACAGAACCATCACTCACTAGTACTTTCTACCTGAACCATCCGTTTCTTTCTACACGTGGTTTTATAGCATGAGTTCAATTTTCTTTTCACGTTTTTTGCCTCATCAAGGATCATGATGTTTAAAAAATGATCAAAAAGGAAGAAATAAATGAAACCCCAGTTGGGACAAACTGGGCTGATTGCATTGGCTCCCCACTCAGTTCTGTATATTGAGAGAGAACAACAAAGCCCTTTGGGTCTCCAGATGCAGCCTGTTTACTTATTACATGTTGTGGCCTCTCCGCATATTTGGCACCTCTTATGATTTATGGGAAACAGATTAAAATTAAAGTATCAGTAGGATTACATTCTACTGTGAGTGACCCAGGCCCCAGATAAAAGAAGGTTTAGCACAATATAAATTTATTTTTGACTCGTGTAACAGGCTGGGGGTGGGAGCTGTGCTCTACCAAGCTTTCAAGGGGTCTCATTTCTTCATTTTGTTTTTCTGCCACAAGAGGCCTCCATTCCCCGGGTTACCTCATGGTCCAAAATGGTGGCTCCAGCTCCAGCCATTATACCCACTGCCCAGCCAGCAGCAAAGAGGAAGAGATGGAATTGAATGGGGACAAAGGATACACTCCAGGATTCTTCTAAGTAGTTTCCATTTTTACTCCTTCAGTTACAAACTATACCTGGCTACAACTTTTTTTCTGATGGGTTCAAAATTTTAAAAATTGATTAATGAATACTATGTAATAATAATCATTCATGCTTAACTAGCCGTTACAACGTGCCAGGTCCACTTGTAAGTGCTCAACATATTTAATTCTCATAGCAGCCCCATTGTGCTCGCTGAATAATGTCTCCTGGGAGACGACCATGTCCTAATCCCCAGAACCTGTGAATATGTTGTTTCACTTGGCAAAAGAAATGTCGCAGGTGTGACTAAGTTAAGGTTCTTGAGATGGGGTGATGAGCCTGGATTATCAACGTGGGCCTAACGTAATCACAAGCCTCCTTATAAGGGGAAGGCAGGAGGTCAAGGAAAAGAGCAAAATCTATGCTGCTTTCTTTCAAGATGGAGGAAGGGGTCTTGAGCCCAGAAATGCAGTCAGCCTGTAGAAGCTGCAAAAGGTAAGGAAACAGATTGTCCCTGAGAGCCTGTAGAAGGAACGCGGTTCTGTGGACTAATTTTAAACTTCTGACCTTCAGAAACATAAGATACTAATGTGTTATTCTAAGCCGCTAAGTCTGTGGTCAGCTGTTACAGCAGCTATTGGAAATAGCGTCATGCAGTTACTATTATCTCCGTTCACAAAGGAGGAAAATGGGACTTCCCTGGTGGCACAGTGGCTAAGACTCCGTGCTCCCAATGCAGGGGGCCTGGGTCTGATCCCTGGTCAGGGAACTAGATCCCCCATACATGCCGCAACTAAGACTTTGCCTGTGCTGGAGCCCACGTGCTGCAACTAAGACTTGGTGCAACCAAATAAATAAATAAATAATTTTTCAAAAAGGAGGAAAATGAAGCACAGAGAAGCTACGTCACTTGCCCCAGATCACACGGCTTACTGGTGGGGGGAAAGTTCGGATCTGAACGCCGGCAGTTCCTCTCTGGAATTTACCCTTATAAGCACTGTTTACCACGTGGAATACATGTGCCGTCTGTCTGGGGTTTGATTTTGTTTACAATTTTTTATGCAGTAGATTTTTACAGCCTTTCAAAACTTTATTTCAGATTTTGGAAAATTTAAAACAGATGTGAAAGGAGAATGACGTAGTGAACTCCTCAACACCTATGGCCAAACTCGTTTCATCTGTGACCTCGCCTTGTTTTTTTTCTTCCTCTCATTTATTTTGAAGTAAATCCCCAATATTACTTCATTTGTACATATTTCTAAAAAAACTCCCTTTTGTAACAGAATCATCACCCCTAAAATTCTAATTTTTAATATCTTTAATATCACCAAATACCAAGTCAGTTTTCAAATCTCCCCAATTGTCTCATTTATTTTTCAGTTTGTTTCTTTGAATCAGGATCCAAAAAAGTTCTATATATTTCCTTAGATTGATGTGTCTCGAGTCTGTTTTAGTTTATAAAAGCACCATTCAATAATAATACAAGCCACAAGTGTAATTTTGAATTTCCTAGACAGTAAATTAAAAAAAAAGAAATAGGTGAAATTAATGCTGATGTATTTACTTAATCCAATGTATCCAAAACATTATTTTAACATATAATCTATCTAAACATTATTAAGAGATATTTACAATATTTTTTTCATACTCAGTCTTTAAAATTAGATGTGTATTTTACTCTTAGAACACATCTCAGTTCAGACTAGCTGCATTTCGGGGGCTCAGTGGACTACAGGTGGCTAGTGGCTGCTGTATTGGATGGCGCCATCCTGTCCTTTTTGCTTGATATTTATTTTTTGAAGAAAAACGGGTCATTTCTTGCATTGTGGAATTTGCTGATTGCGTCTCTGGGGACATAGGAGCTTTTCATTGAAAAACTATTATTCCACCATATGCTCTGATGCCAGGCATCTTGCCTCCTGGGGTCTCTTCTAGGGCAGCATCTGGAGGGGCTTGTCTTTCAAAAACCAAAGAAAGAACAGGGTCCTCATAGAGCAGAGTTCTCAGGCTGAGCTTGCCACCCATTAATGGGTCATGAAATCAATTTAGTTGGTCACCATCAGCATTTTAAAAGCAGGAAACAGAAAAGAAAATAGCAGAATTGAATAAGATGGAATGCAATGGGAGAGAAAATACCTCGTGCCTGTATGTGGGAAAGGCGCTGTTTTTTCATGCAGTGTGAGTGTGTGTGTGAGTGCACACGTGTGCTTGCACTGTGTCTGAGAAAATATGCATCTCTAACTGTGGGTCGCTGCCTTGGTCAGCTCGGCTGCCAAAACAAAATACCACAGACATTTATTTTCTCACGGGTCTGGAGCCTGGAAGTGCAAAATCAAGGTGCCAGCAGGGTTGGTGTCTGGTGAGTGATCTCCTCTTGGGTTGCAGATGGCCGCCTTCTTGTTGTGTGTGTTCGTTCCCATGGCCTTTCCTCCACACATGCAGGTGGAGAGAAAAAGAACAAGCCTTCTGGTATATCTTTTTATGAGGCCACCATCTTGTCAGATCAGGACTCCACCCTTATGACCTCATTTTACCATAATTACTTTCCTTAATGACCCCATCTCCAGATCCAACCACACTGGAAGTTAGGGCTTCAACCTAGAAATTTTGGGAGGACACAAACACTGAATCCACAACACAGTCAAAAAAGAGTGAAAGAGCCTGCTCTAGAGAATTTGCCCACCCATCTTTCCCAAAGTCAAAAGGACCACCGCTTGCAAACTCCTCTGACTCAGCTATCATGGATATCTTGGTCAAGGCGTTCTATCTGATTCACTGGGACCAGGACACTTTTCCCTCTCTGCAGGCGACAATGAGGGGCTTGTGTGTTTTCAGGGAGCAGATGCTTGTATGGAAAGTATGACAGGCCTCCTCTGCCCCTCCGCCGAGTATTAAATATGATGGCACCGAAGTCCACGCCACCCACCTGCCCTGACTTTAGAGGGAGAAATGCTTACATAAAGGGGCATTGATCCTTTTGCATTTTTGTAGCCAGAGTCATGTCTGAGAAAGCCAGGGGTCTGCAAAAACCACCTTAAAAATCCCACTGCAGCAAAGGTAGGAGGCAGAAGAGACATGTATTGATAGCAGAGTTGAAGTTTGGAATGTCAGAGCAAAGTCAGTAATTATAGTACAGATGAGGTCACTAAATGTGCATGATTATGCAGATCCAGGTGGAATGCAGAATGCTAATTATGTCAGCTTCTCCAGCTCAGAGGGAGGCTGTCAGAATGAGAGCCCTGAACTGAGGAAGCAGGAGGGATGGGTCAGGCCAGAAGAGACAGGAGCCCCAGGAGTTGGATATGGTCCCAAGTGGGCTTAGCCTCAGGCAGTGAGGGGTCCTGTGCCCAGAAACAGCCGGGTGGGGAGGGCAAGTCCCGAGATGGAAATAAGGCCCTGCTAGCATGGGCAGGTCCACCGAGGCGAACAGCAGGAGGGATCTGGGGCAGGGACGATGCTTCCAAAATTGTGACCTGCTTGCCACTGGTGCTTGGAGAAGTGAGTTAGGTGGCACGTGGAAATTTTTCTACGTGGCAGTTACATTTATGGCTATGTTTGTATGGTGACACATTCCAGGAGCAAGTGTCCCGATTCTGTCCATTGAGCTTCTGTGCCATGCAAGGCACCAGGGATTCACAATGAGCATAGCCCCGCCCTCATGCAGTTTTCATTCTAGTGCAGGGAGACAGATCGATACCTGCTTACACTTATTCTACTTAGATGTAGCCAAGTCTGCCTCTTGATGGAAACAAGCCTCGCGCTTTTTTTGCCTCTGGTGCCAGGAAAATCACACCCCCCGAGGGGTGACACACTTTAACGTTTATGTGAAAAGGAATTACAGCCTGTGTAATTCCAATCTTCTCTGTCACGGTTGTCTCTTTGGTCTCGTGGGGTATTTTTAAGCAATAATAGGAAAAAGAAGGAGAAAATCCAAAGAGACCACCCCCAAAGTCTGCAATCCCGTTAAACCTCAGACAAAACCAAACCCACCAGGGCTTGACGGAGTAAGCTCATAAGCAGAAAAGACTTAGTGGTGAGATTCCGTGTGTTCCTTTGTAACCCCAATTCCTTCCATCCGGACAGCAGGGGACAGGGCAATTTTCTTATTTTCTAGATATTCTGATTGAGCTACTTGGAACAGAAGGGACCCTTCTTTGATCTTCGGATTTTGTTCTTATTTTATTTTATTTATTTATTTTTTTGCAGTATGCGGGCCTCTCACTGCTGTGGCCTCTCCCGTTGCGGAGCACAGGCTCCGGACGCCCAGGCTCAGCAGCCATGGCTCACGGGCCCAGCCGCTCCGCGGCATGTGGGATCCTCCCGGACTGGGGCACGAACCCGCGTCCCCTGCGTCGGCAGACGGACTCTCAACCACTGCGCCACCAGGGAAGCCCTGTTCTTATTTTAAAGTTACATAACGAAATGTATTATTTTTTGTATAGCCCTGGTCCTTTTAAAAGGTAGGGGCAGAAATTATTACGTAAGGTATGTAGTAGAGCTAGAAATAGGGCTTGAAAATATTTTATTCTCTACTATTTAAAGTGAACATCCTGACAAATTGGGGGCTTGCCACCAGGAAGTAGAGGAGGGAAGGAGATATCCTCCCTAAAATCCTAAGATCTTAATCAATGCAGGACATTTTTCTAATATAGAGCAGAGCTTCTGTCTATAGCACTTTCCTGAAGGCATTGTAATATCCAGAGGACGATTGCTATGAAATTCTCAAAAATAACACACAGATGCAAAATCCCAAAGCTGGGAACAGCCCGAATGTTCTCCAATGTGTACACAGATAAACAAACCCACCATGGAGTACGATGCATCTGTACAAAGGGAGGAAATATTGATACACACTACAATTTAGATGAGCCTTATAGGCTCTGTGCTGGGGACAGAGCCAGTCCCCCAAATTTACGTACTTCGTGATGATCCCATTTATTTGACATTCCCAGAAAGACAATATGGTAGTGATGGGAAACAGATCAACACTTGTCAGGGATTTCTTAAAGGTACAGCATGAGGGAATTATGAGAGATGATGCAACTGTTTTGGATCCTGATGGAGGTGGTGGTTGTATGAATCTCTACATGTGTTAAAATTATTAGAAATATACACATAGAAAAGAAAAAAATCAATGTTCCTGGATAATTTTTAAAAAATATTTTTAAAATTTATTTTAATAATTTTTAAACTTTAAAACTGTCAGGAGTGAAGTTTGAATTCACAGTGGTGTATAACTCACCTGTTAGTCGCCCTGTGTGATGTACGTGCTGTATGTGGACCTCTCTGTGCTCCCCTGGGACCCCTCTTGGACTTCATCAGCTTCCATTTCCAGAAATGCTCGTCCCACTCAGCCACCCTGGGCCCTGTTCCTCCTTCAACAAGCCAAGCTTGCTCACCTCTGATTTTTTCTACTCGCCATTCCCTCCTCCGGAATGCTCTTCCATCAGGGAGTCCTGGTTTGTTTGAGACTTTCAGTGCTGAAAAATCCCTGGGAAACTGTGATGTATTAGTCGGTCACCTTCAGCCAGATTTACACCTCACTTCATTCAGATCTCTGCTTAAATGTCTCCTTTTCAAATTGAGTTTCCCCCAACCACTATGTAAAATCACACCCCTCACATCCCCCTCGATCCTTGAACCCCACTTGATTTCACTCCATCCTACTTCTTATGTCCTGTCCCTATGCAGCATGTCTATTTTTATTTGCTTATTACACGTAGATCCAGTGGAATGCTTTATGGTAGTTAGGTTTAAACAAAAAAGCAAGCTGCAGAAAGCCACATGGCATTCACACACCATTTGAAGCATACAAACCGTGCTGTATAATATTTGCAGACACACAGATATGGTAAGTCATGAAGCTCTGCAGGGGAAGCACCAGGTGGAGCCTTGTGGGCAGACAGAGAAGGAGCTGGGGTGAGGGGGCACAAGGGGCTTTAATCAAGGTGTATGTTTCATTTTAGAAGAAAAACATCTGAAGCAAATACAGTATGATAAGATTTCACAGAGCTGGCTGATGAGATCATAGTCATTCATTTTATTCTTCTTTATATTTTTTGACTGGCTTGAAATATTCGTGATGGAAAAAAAGACAAGACCAAAGATCTGTTGCTGAAGGAAAAGTGATCGCTCTGTTTAGGATACCCCCAGAGTGACCACACTTTCTAGATGATGACTGTCAGCTCTTCATGTCCCTTACAAATCACTTCACATCACATCTGAGACATCTGCTGAGCTCCTGCCTCAGGAGAGGGAGACGCAAAGATACTCAAACACAGCCCTTGCCTTCAGGGGGCTCTCCATGGAGCAAAGGCATGAAAAGAGAAACCAGAGTAAACGATCTTTGTTCATTCAAGGCATCACTAGGTGATCGCTGAGCACATGTACTTGGGATTTGGTGCCCAATGACTCGTTTGGTAAAGAAAAGTAGAAAACACCACCAGGGCCTTTCTAGGCACCAGAGACAATACTGGGAAAATTTTCCATTTTCTTGGATTTGTGGAGGAGATGACCTTTCAGTCCTGGTATAAAGAGGGCTATAGTTGCATGGAGGGAAAGAAGGGACAGCTTGATTTCGTCACCTAAGATTGAATCTGCCCAAAGCTAAGACATCCAGGCAAAGAGAGGTGGGCATGTTTCCATAAATCTTCCCATCACCTGGGCGCCTGACTTCAGCGTCCAGTTTGCTATGGGGGCTCTGTTGGTGCCAACGGGGTCAAATGACAAGTGAGATGGGGGTTCACACAGGCTGAGAAGAAAAACGCTCAACAATTCTAGGGCAAAGTGATTCAGCCACAAATGCTTACTGAGGAGCTAGTGACCAAGTCATTCATTCATTCATTCACTCATGCATTCAATCCACTCATTCACCTAACAGGGATTTATGTATTGAGCACTTATGTATATTATGTCCCTGGCACATTCTAGGTGTTTGGGAGAGAGAGGTAAATAAGAAAGGTGAGATCCTTGTTCTCCTGGAGCTCACACTGAAGATACACTCAGAATATTTAAAATGGTGACAGGGCTACGAGGAAATCCAGCAGGGTGGTGGACCGGCAGAGGGCGGGGGCAGCATCGGGGCCCCTAAGACACTGTGTCCCTCCGAGCCGCTGTTAGAGCCGAGGCAGAGAGTGGAGGTGGAGGCCGGTGAGTGAAGGTGGGGTGGAGGGAGCATCAAGGACAGAGTCTGGGGAGGGGACATCACCTGGCTGTGTCTCGGGGAACAGCAGGACCTGCGTGCGTGGCAGCAGGGCGCGCAGAGTAAGACAGGGAGGCGGCAGGGCCGGGGTCAGGCTCGCAGCCCTGGTGGGGAGACACTCTGTCCCCCAAGGGAAAACAAAGGACCGAATCCTTCGTTTTCAACTCACCGCTGGGAGGTGCCCACTCCTCCTCTGACTGGAAACTTCTCACAAGAAGAAAGCACTCCCTGCATTTAATTTAATTTGGGCCCTTGGAGCCTATCAAGGTATTCTGTTCCCATCCCCTCGGGTCCTTCTCCTTCCTGCCCTTGACCCTCCGTCTTCCACCTGGCCTGTCCACACGGTGACGGCGCGCCCCCTGACGCCGCATCCCTAAGCCACCAATTTCCTGTGCGTTGTTAAAACTGTGAAAACACAAGATCCAGGTGCAGCTGTTATCTTACTGTTGATCCGGACAGGAAAGGAACAGGCAAAGGAAAGAAAAGAATAAAATCCCTTGACGTCGGGTCATGTCAGCCCAGTGCAGGGAGACAAAGGCTGGTGAGTCTCTGGTTGTGACCGTTCACTGGGCTTTTGGAGCCAGGACGCTGTGAAACAATGATACCAGCGTGACTCTCCTTCAGGAAGGCAGGCAGTGGAGTCGGGGAGGGGCCCGCTTATCCTTGGGGCAATAATTATATCAGCCAGCAGGTATTGAGCACCTACTGTGTGCCAGGCCTGGCTCTAGCCACTCACGGTGTCACCTCATTTAATCCTCACAACAGCCCTTGTGGGGAGGATGCTCATTAGTCCCATTTCACAGGTGAGGACACCGAGCAAGCAAGTTAACACTTTGAGAAAAGCCCTGACCTCCAGCCCGTTCAGAGCATCACCAGTAGGATCTGTAAGCTTGCTTTGCGCTGATGGGGCCTGACTGGATTTCAGCTCTTCGGTTTATAATCACATACGAGCAGGGACTAGGGTAGCACAGAGTCCTGAAGTCCACCGTTTCAACAATTGATTATCTGCTTTATTCTGCTCCCCGTGGGGAGGCTCCACAGTAACCCGACTGGGATTAAATTCCGGTTCTCAGTTGCTGTGTGATCAGCAGCAGAGCCCTTCAGCCCTTGCGACTTAGTTCCCTTGTCTCCTGTGTGCACACCTTACATACACGCAAGTGTGTGTGTACGCTAACATGTATGCGCGCACACTCGTGTGTGTATGTACAACAGTTATGAGCAGGGTCTCTGGAGTCAGATCGGCCTGGACTGAAATCCGGGCTCAGTCCTTCCCAGCCCACAGCCTCTCTGTGCCTCAGTTTCCTCCTCCATCACACGGTGACCATCACCCCTACCTTATGGGGGTTGATGTGAGGATCAGATGAATTAGTCCGTGTGAAGTGCATAGAAGGGGCCTGGCACAGGGTCAGTGCTGGACACAGGTCGCTGTTAGTACTGCTGTTCACTCGTTGCCAAGTCTCTGAGCAGGGCCCCTGGGGGAGTGCAAAGTGAACCCCCTCCCCTCAGACCTTTCCCATCATGAGCAGAGGGGAGGAACATCCTGGCCCCCCCAGTAACCAGCTGGATGACCTTGGATGGGGGGTGGGGCTTCACCTCCCTGTGCCTTGGTTTCCTCCTCCAGAAAATGGGGCAATAAGGGCAGATGCCTATGAGGCTGTTAGGAGGGCACAGCAAAAGTGCTTAGGACAATGCCAGGCCTACAGTCAGCGCCTTGTGTGCATCGGCTGCTATTATTATCATCATCACGTATCCTGTTTAGGTTCATTCTGCAGGAGTATTGGCCAATATGCTGATCCTGTTCCTGCCTCAGGGCCTTTGCACTTGCAGACCCTCAGCCTGGAACGCCCCTCCCCCAGACCTTCACCCTGCAGCTTCCACTCGCCTTGGGGACAGCCCTCTCTGACAGAGCTCCTCACTCACCCAGCTGACTCTCTATCTTGTTATCCCAGGTTCCCATTTGATCTCTATGTGGCTTCAGTTGGGTTTCCCAGAAGCAGACCTCTAGACGGGGGTTCTAGTGCAAGTTGTTCCTGTGAGGGGTGGTCCCAGGAAGCACACTAGGGAAGGGGAAGGAGCCGGGGCATTCCTCCTAGGGCAGCTGGAGCCCACTTCTGATCACTTATCCCCCGATTCCCATGTGCCACTGGCTGAGGGTCCTCAGAACCACCAACTGTCTGCACCCCTGGCCACAGGCCAAGAGAAAGCTCTCAGGTGGATGGTCCCGGGATGCCCATGATGGCAGGATCATGTCTATTTTTTCACACCAGCTTCTGGGACGTTGCTTCGCATACAGGAGGCATCCCACAAATGTTTGTAGAAGGAAGGAAAAAAGGAAGAAATGATGGGAGGGAGGGAGGGAGGGAAGGTGTTGGGGGCATAAGAGAGGGCTGTATCAGATTTAACCAAATGGACATAGGTCATCATCGGAGCAGGAATCCGTTATGACCACTAGTACTTTAGACTCCAGAAAACTATCATATACATGGTTCTCATTTAATCATAGAAACTTCACAAAAGGAAGGCGTTTAAAGGGTCATCTAGTCCAACTACTTAATTTGATAAGGGAACTGGAGCCCAGAGAGGGAAAGGACTCACCCAAGGTCACCCAGAGAGTGAACTGCAGACAATGAGCCAGAATCTGGCTCTTCTGATTTCCAAACAATGTGCTGTTTCCTCCATGGAATTGATTTGGAAGACTTTTTCTTTGTGGGTTTCTTTCTCTTACTGCACAGTGGGGTTCTGTCACCTGTCTTAGGGACTACCCTCCCCAGCCCACCCACCTTCCTTATCCTTCAAAAACTGCCTCAGATGCCTCCTCCACCACGAATCCTGTCTTGTCCTGCCCCTGGCAGAATTCACCACTCCATCACCTCTGATTTCAACACACGCATATGTTTCCACCCAGCGGATCCTAGTTTTAGGAGTGTATCCCATAGAAACAAACGTTCCCCGGTACAAGGCCATGTATTCCGAGATATTCATCACAGTGCTCATCATAGTTGACTACAGTTGACCCCAGACTCTGAAAACAACCTATTTAAAATGCAGCAGACGCACACTGTGAGCTGGTGGACAGCTGGTTCAGGATGTCGAGTTGGATCTTGATCTGTTGATCCAGAAAAGGTCCATAATATATTGAGGGCTGAGAAAGCACAGTGCCGAGTAATTTATGTAGTAAAATCGTATTTTGGGGGGAACCCCGCCCCCCGCCCAGATCCTTACGAAGAGAGGTCGGGAAATCCCTATCAGTGTGTCTAAGTTTGGATGTGAGTCTGGGAGTGTGTAGGAAGTTGCGGAAGGATGCACGTTTTATTCAGCTTTTCACTGGGAGTGGGGCAGGGAGGGGGAAGGAGACAGGGAGTAGGGGGTGAACACTGGAGCAGACTTGGAAAGGAGGGAGGCGTGGCGGAATATTGGGAGAAGACGGTGGACAATCAGAGCCCGCCTGTATGTGAAAATGGACCACGATCACGGAGATGCGCCCTGTTGGTTAGCGTGTGGCTGGGTTGACCATCCATATCTTGACTTATGCAGTTATCGTGATAGAGTTTCAGTAATAAAGATAATGGGTAAACAAAGAAACTGATAAATAATTAGAGGCCACTTGGTAGAGACCCTCAGGACCCACATGACAGGCACAATTGGTGTTGAGGGGTTTCCCAAGTCAGTGTTACGGGGGGAGGAGGTTTTCAGGCCCCTGGGGAGCTGGGAACGGAGGTGCCGTCGGCCCCTCCGAACCTGTGAGTTCAACCAACCTTGGATAGAACCCGTGGATGTGGAGGACGGTCTGCAGAAACTTGAGCATCCTGGGATTCTGCGGAGGGTCCTGGAACAAATGCCCCGAAGATACTGAGGGATGTCTGTATCGGAACCCTCAAACACCAGGAGGCCAGTCCCCTCTGCAGGGAGACGGTTTGAGGACTCTGCCCTTTTTTGCCTGCGGTGGGGCTGGGGGCAGGGGCGGGGGAGGCCTGAGGTAGTTGAGGTGTCCTTGGGCTGCCTGTCTCCTTCTGGGCGGGGTGGGCAGCCAGCCAGGCAAAGGCCACATGCAAGGGGAACTTCAGGTGCGACAACAGTAGGCTTCAGCCTCTGACACGTGTGTGCTGACTTGTGGGGCCGTGCTTACCAAACGGGGGTGTTGTCCCCTAAGAGGTGATGTCGGTGGCACAATGATGGGCTGTGTGCTACTGGTGTTCAGTGGGTGGAGGCTGGGGACACCAGGTGACCACAATACACAGGCCAGGCCCACACCCTGCAGAACTGTCTTGCATCTTGCATCAGTTTCAAAGGTTCCACTGGATGTTCGTGTGGAAAAAACCCTATTTACAATGCTCTGAGTCCCCAAAGGAGAATCCATTCTATGTGGAAGCAACAATAATGCTTTTTGCATTGTTTTAATATTCCCCGAGTTTCCTGGGGCAGCAACCATGGTGTAAATCAAGGGAAGCTTGTACTCGTTTTGTTGAGAAAGTTTGCCAGTGGTGGTTCATCCCTTTGAACCACCACATCCCTAAATCTGACATTTCAGATGTTAACGCTGCACGCTAGACCCCAGTCTGCATCTACCGCTTCCTCGGTTCTTCTAGTGTGGTCATAACAGGGCATTTGCATGTTGAAATATGCATTGCTTTATTGCAAATTACTGTACGTAAATTACTTTTCTTATAGTTCTTTTTATATTACAGTTAGGGCATTAAGTTGAATTTCTAAAAAACATGTAGGTAGGGTTATATTATCTATGAATTTCGTTTCAAAATACCAATGTGGAAATTATAAAATATTTGTTTAAAAAAGGTGACATGGGGGCTGAGAGACTTGAGACCCACATTTTGAAAAATCAGCAAGTCTTCTCTTTCCCCAGGGAAGCTGCAGCCTCATTTAAAGACAATTTTGAGCTTTTTGTTAAATTTAGCTAGATTTTTTTTAACCACAGAAGAGGATCTTTTCTTTCCTTCCTATCCATCAAGGCTTCCTTTGCTAAGATCCCCCTTCATGAGTCAGCTGGAGACCAATGTAATTCTGATCCTTACATCCCTGGAAATCCTCCTCCTGGAATTGCCTCGACCAGGACAAGCAGGGCTGTCGGGCTCCAGTTTGCTGCAGTCACGGCTGAGCCTTCTGCCAAAGTTAGGCCACTGCCCGGTGGGCAAATAATTTGTTCCTCTGTACGAGACACATCAATAATCCACAAACAAACACATTAAAAGAAAAAGCAGAAAGCTTAGTCATGCAAATCAGGGCGGAGGAGGGAGGGTAAAGGAAAGGACCTCATTCTTATTCTGCAGCTTCAGCAGGGCCCTGGCCCATCCGCTGTTTCTATTAAAGCACTGGGCCCAGGACAGCCAACGCGCTGGCAAACCAACGCACAGTAATGAGGGTTTGTCCCAATCAGAGTAAACACCACCCGTTCCCAGGACACCGAGAAGCAGAAAATGAACCAGAGGTTAACGGGGTCATTGGCTGCGGCACAATGTGGGTCATTCTAGATGTAATTTAGTTCCCTTCAACGGGAGGCCCCAATACGGCCACCGGTTCTCACAGCGGGGATGGTGACTTAGCAGCAAGCCGAGGTCTCTTGGATACCAGGTCCGGAGCCGTTGCTGTGATTCATGGTGCCTCTGACATCACTGGGTGTTTTTGTCATGCAGAGTGACATGTTGTCCAAACACACAAGGGGCCCAGTGAGTCTCTGTGGTGCTTGCTGTATGGGTGTGCCCACCAGTGGGACACGCGGATGCACACAGGACTGAATGAGTAACTCGGTGTCTTTACAGTGTCTTCCACTCCTGTGAGCCGTGGTCCTATCACCACTGTTCCCGAGAGCGTCTCGTGCAAAGGTGCTCTTTAACTGCGTGGATATTTCAGAAATTGCAGGGATGAAGTTAAACAAATCCACGTGTCATAATTATGCCTTATGCATGTGTTCTGCCTTTACATCTTGTTTGGAAGGTATAAAAACCAAACAGAGAACAGGAGGCTCAAACAGCCTGATTTCGCATGGGCGGAACCAGAAGTGGTTTAAAAGGGAGGGAAGCCCCGTGTCAGTGTCACCGCCAGTGGCACAGGGAAGCCGGTCACAGGCCGCCTCCTGAGTCAGGAGATTTGGAGGCAGGTGTTCGCAGTGACAGTCACACTTCCTGCTCCTCATTCTGAGGTGCCCCAACCAGACGGCGGAGGCCTGATGAGGAAGGACCCAGCCTGGGCTGAGGCGGGCGGCTTGGGCGGCCTGGGCTTCCCCCAGGGTCATCAGAGGCATGTCCTCTATGTCCCGCACTCCCTCCCCGTCCACACAGGGCGCCCTCCCTGCCCCACGTGGGAGTGATCTCTGCCTGGAAAATATGCTTGAAGACACAGAGATGCTTCCAGAAGCGCAGGCCCTGAGGTCGAAGCGCGGGGGGGGCTGTCCACCCTCCCCCACTCCTTCTCCTGGACTCACTGCCCTTCCTTCTGTGCCACTTACATGGCAGGTTCATCCCCACCCAGGGCCTTTGTCCCGGCTGTTTGTCCTGCTGGGATGCTGTCGCTGGGCGAGCCCCTCCCGACCACCCTGCCCACAGCAGCCCCCTCCCCACTGGAGTGTGAGCTCCAAGGAGGCAGGGACCTGCCTGTCCTAAGCCCCGTGTGCCCAGCACCTCCAGCTGCCCCTGGCACGGGGCTCTGCCCAGCAAGTGACTGGGGACGACTCAGTGGGTGAGCCTGGCCTCCGAAGTCCTGAGCTCACATCCTGGCCTGGTGGTTTACTGACCGCTTGACTGTGGGACAGGGACGCCTCCTCTCTGGGTCAAGGTTTCCTCCTCTGTGAGATGGGGCTGGTGCCAGAGTACTCACCTCTCACAACAGTCGCAAGGCTCAGAGACCTACATCAAAGTGCTTTGCCGCTCAGAGAGCTACAGAAATGGAATGGACTGCATCACAGTTATTGCTCATACCGGATGGGGTCAGGGCTTAGGAAAGCCCAGGGCGGCTGCCCCTGGGAGTGCTGTGTGCCCTGACCGTTGTTCAATTCTGAGTACTCTCTCCCTAGCTACGTGGATGAGTGCTTACTGACTCTGGGCCAGGTTCTGTTCTGAATGTTTCACATAAATTAATTCACTTAATGCTCATAGCCATAACCACCTGTGGTTATCATCTCCATTCTACAGATAAGGAAACTGAGGCACAGAGAGGCTAGGTTACCTTCCTGTGGTCACACAGCAGCCAGTGGTGGAGACCTGGCTTCTGTGTAAGTGTGGCCCCAGCTGGAAGCAGACAAGGAAGGGGCTTGACCCTCTACAGGATATCTGTTTTAATTTCCCTTAAGCTGGGCCAGGCTTAGGTGGTCCTGTGGTGAGATCATCTATCTTGCCAAAGGCTTCTGAGCAGGATGGCTTCTGCTTCTCGATGTCCCTGCTCCCTTCTTTTATAGGGACAAAACCTCAGATGCTTACCTGGACACAGGGCTGCCCAGAACAGTCCCTCAGCTTGGGGTGGTGAGGGTCCAAGTTCTGGCCAATGGGATGAAAGAAACACCGGGTCTGACTTCCAGGCTGTGCCCCTCAGTGAATCTTGCCCGTCTTTCTCTTCCCCTCCCCACTGGCTGGAAGGTGGACCTGGTGCTGAGCCATCTTGGCCATGGGCCTGAGAGCACCAGCCCAGGAAGATGTGACAACAAGATGGGCAGAGCCTGGTCCCCAACCCTGGGAGCTGCCAGCTTTCAGGTACCAAGGTGGAAAGGGGTGACATGGAGGGTTGGGCAGGATTCTGTTCAGGGCTTTCAATTTGGTCTCTGTACCTGGTTCACCGTCTGGACTGAGCCTCTTCCTCCCTCCTCCCTGGCATCCTCCCCTGCCGGCCCTGCCCCAGGGTTAAAGCCCTGCCTCCTGCCCCCCTCCCCGCCATTTGTCCTCTGAACCACCACGGTCCCTGCTCCAGGGGACTGTCCAGCCTGTGTGCAGCCTGTGGCCTGAGAGCCCTAGAAGAAGCCTGGGTGTTCCCTCCCTGCCCCTTCCCTGGCCATGCCCGTGGTCCCCAATCTGGGACAGGAACCCAAAAGGGACCTTCGTTCCAATCAGCAGGAGCCCGCACCTCACCCTCCAGGGGTCTGGGGTGGAGAAACTCCTGAGGGTCCAGGCAGCGCCCCCCCCGGCACCCCCGGCCTGAGCACAGTGCCCATGCCCCCAAGGGTGGCTCTCAGGCCTCCCCGGGGCAGGTTTGTAAGGTTCGCTGCCCACTTCGATGAGGACATGATTCGTGGGGGACACGACAGGCAGACCTGCTGCAAACCACCCAGCAGCCGCGCGTGGGAAGCCGGGCTGCACGGTGGGGGAAGGGGTGACCCCGAGGGCAGACGTGGCTCCACGCAGAGGAGGGTGGGCTCCGCGAAGGCAGCGGGCTCGGCTCCTGTCTGCGCCCCGCTCTCCTGGCCAACCGACCGGGGCCCATCGGCTAATGACCGCCCGGGGCACGGGGCCCCCGAGGCAGCGGGTGGCTGCCCTCGAGTTCTGCGTAAGGGATGGAGGGTTGCCTGTCCTTTTCAGGGCCGATGGGCTCGGGGGTTGGCACCAGTCCGGGGGTCACAGTTCTCGGAGCCCAGATGATGCCCGGAAGCTGCGGGCAGTGCAGCTCCAGGATTTCTCTAGGGCTGGGGCTGGGGGCGGGCAGTCCCACAGGAGGGGGGGCCCGGGGGTCCTGCAGAGGCTGCCCCCATAGCAAGCCCCCTGTTTGACAAGGATTCCAGGCTCATCTGGGTGGCCGAGAAGGGGAGTAGAGATCATGACTGTGCCTAAAACGCGCTCCCACACCTTGGTCCGTCCCTGGTATAGGGAGTGGCCAGGGGGGAGGACTTGAAAGTCCCTGTAACCTGGGTGTCTGGGGTCCATTCACCATGAGGTGGCCTCCAAGATGGCAAAGCCCCCAAAGAAAGATCCACTCCTACCCATTTTGCCCACCACACAGGGCTCAGTGCAATGCACACAGCAGTCACTCGATAAATGCTTGTGCAGGACAGGACAGTGTTTCCCTGCGGCCCCGTTTGTCCCGTCAGACACCACGGTGCTCACATTGGTCTTGGTGAGGGGGGTGACACTGGGGCAGTGGGGATTAGACTCAGCAGAGCCGGGAATTACCCACTTCCTGTGCTTCCAGACCCCTCTCCGCGTTTACAAAGAACACGTACCACTTTTAGTTTTGTTCAATTATAAAACTAACATGCAAATAAATGACTGTAAAAAACCGCCCAGCAGAGCACGGTGTAAAGGAAAAGTGAAATTCTTCCTTTCCCAAAGGCTGTTTATTTCCTCATAACTTCTGCTGTTTCGGGGCTGCCTGGCGGTTATTACCACTATTCTAGATGACACGTACACCGATTTCTAGGGTTGTCATCGCTAGGTAATATATATTGGCTCTCCTGCTATGAAAAATGGAAATTTCCATTCCTTTGTGGCAGCTCACCTTTCTTTCAGCATCCTGAGATGTATTAAGTGCACTTTTATTCTAAATTCTTCTGTTGACCAACTTTACAACCTCGGTAAACGGAACCCCCTCTTTCCCCTTCCATTAAGCTTAGACGTGAGGACCATCTGCCCACAGCTCTCGGTGGAGAAACTGGCATCTCCACGCTGTTCTTGGTCTTTCCTCAAATCCTTCCTCCGTGCCCCGCCCCCACCACTGTCGGCTACATGTTACTGTTAAGTCCCCCAGGTTTATAAAATGCACACAACACAGGGTGTCTCTGTGCTCTGAACATGGGCTCCACGAAGGGAAAACCAGAAAGTGCATCGATGGGGCCAGGATCATCTGGGCGTGGGGCCCCCGCTCACCTCCCTCCCTCCACTGCGAGCCTGGAGAGGTTAAGGCCGTGCTGTCGCTCACTTCCCCATCTCCAGGGCCACTGCAGCCCAGCAGCAGCTCAATAAATACCTGTGGAAGGAGTGGGAGGACACAGGAGGGGTTTAGAGAAGTGAGGGAGGTCATGTCAGGCGTACCATGTAAAGGCGCCCACGTTTGACCACTCTGACCTTCAAAGTCCATCTGCTGTAAGTAAAGCCTGGAGCACAGAACTTGGCCCTCGGAGGCCCCAGACACATGAACACCCCTGCTTCTCACTCTCACCTGGGCTGTGAAGTGACCGGGGTCTCAGATTGGCTTGGACATAAACACGCTGCATCCTGAGAACTGTTAGGATCCGACCATCTTTCTCCCAACAGGTGGCAAGAACCCCCCGTGAGCTGTGAGCAGAAGCGCCTTTGGTGGAAACGTCCTCATGGCTGCACCCTCCTTGTGTCGTCTGTGGTCAGGACGACGGCGCCAGTCCTACGGAGCGAGGGCAGGGGGGCAGGAGATGGAGAACGGGGGGGGAGCGCTGTTTCCATCAGGAGGCGGGTCTGTGAGCCCAGCTTGTCTGATCTGCGTCAGTCCCAGGGCTTTCGCTGGAATACTGGGAAAGAGGCCTTTCTTTTTACTGTCCTTGCTGGACCAGTGGGATGGGACTCGGTTGTGCTGGGGCATCTTTGCCCCGTCACGAGAAACATGTGACCAAGAATGGAGCCGACCCAGGAGGAAGGGGCCTGAAGGATGGGAGAGCCACTTCCCAATGACGTCATTTCGCCCCAGGATCCGGCCGCGCCTGCAGCCAGGTAGCGCTGGACCATGCCGTGCCTGCAGTGAGCGGATTTTTATTTCAGCTCATGTCAGTTTGCACGGTGTTCTGTCCCTTGTGATCCAGAGTCTTGGCTGACACACCTCAGCCCCCCTTTTAGTCTCAGAGATTTCTAGAGCTTTTGCGGTCTTTTGTGGGGAAGCCCAGACTGGCAGATGGAGGTTCCTATGTGTCCTGTATTCTTGGGAAACCTCTGACCTGAGTCCAGACTGAGATGGCCTCGGAGGTTCTCATCAGCTTGGGGCCTGGGCACCTGAACCGGCCCTGAACCACAGGCGAATGAGGGGCCCGCCTGGCAGGAGGCTGGCGACCCCCAGGCTGAGGATGGGGGATGAGAGCTGGGAGTCTGGAGGGGCCAGGCAGGCAGACAGAAGGACAAGATCTAGAGAACACGGCCAGGAATGACCCCAAGGATGGAGTCCTGTGCCATCCTCCACGGTAGCCACTGGCCACTTGTAGCTATTTAAGTTCATATGAATAAAACGAAATAAATTTAAAAATTCAGCTCCTAAGTCACACAGGCCACATTTCAAGCGCCCTTAGTCATATGTGATTAATGGTTACCATATTGGACAGCACGGATATGCAGCATTTTCATCATCACAGAAAGTTCTCATGGACAGCACTGGCCAGACAGAGTAGGTTTTGAGTCCAGCAAGTTATCAGGTTGGAAGGAGTCACCAGGCAAGAAGGAAATGAGAAATAAACACCAGAGCTTTGACCAAAGGTCCGCTCTCACTCACTCATGTGTTCACTCCTTCTGTCAGTCGTCTGAGTCATCCCACATTCGCTGAGCTCCTTCTGGGTACCGACCGCTGCCGTGGGCTCCAGGGAAACAAGAGAGAAGGAGGCAGAGGCAGCCCGACCCCAGGGAGCTCGTGTTCTAGTCTGGGAGGCGGACAATAGAGAAGGAGGTAAATACATCAATACACAAGACAATTGCAGAAAATAACAAATGCCACAAGCAAAGAGAGCAGGTAATGTAACAGTCGCGGGGTCTGCAGGGGGAGCGCCAGGCCTTAGTTCAGGGAAACATGTCATCTTTGGGCGACCATAAATTATAGGGCCTGGAATAAGGTGAGGCTGCTCAAAGGGGAGGAGTGTGATGCTCTAGGGACCCCTTGCTCCCAGGCTGGGAGAGGCCTGTTGCCCGTGAAGCACGGAGTTCTAGAATTAGAACGTGGACCCTGCCCCAAGGCCTGAAGTGGACAGGGGCCCCCAGAAAGCAGAGAAGCAGCGACTGCAGAAGCGGCCACGGGCCGTCAGCGGAGGTTATTCCGTGGACAGAAACAGAGGGGCTGTTAGGAGTAAGCCCACCCAGCCTCGGCCGGGACCTGACACTCGCGGTTTGTGAGGGTCGATCCTTGAGGCAAGTCCCAGAGGCGTTTGCATCTCTCCTGTTGGCGCCTCTGCAGGGACCATGTCTGGGCTCTCGGCTCATTTTGCCCCTTTAGGGAGGCAGCGGCTTCCATTTAACAAAGAGACAACCAAGACCCCTGCTCCTCGGAGCTCTGCAGACAGAGCTGCCCCGTCATCCCCGCCTTTTTAATCCCCAGAAATACAGCCTTTGGTGGTGGCGCAGGGGGAGCTGAGAGACCCGGGGAAGGGACGGGGCAGAGCCCTGGATGCTGGGATGCAGGGAAGGGCCCCACGGAGCAGCTGCGACCACAGCCTCTGGCCTCCTGGCACAGGGGTCCACGGTAGGCTTGCTTGCTTACAAACCTCAAAAGTCAAGGTGCCTACAATTCCCTCTTCTAGTAAGAACACTCCATTTCCGCACACAGAGGGCACGATGATATTATTCAGGTTCTAAAACAGACCCAAGTGTGTTCTCCTGGCAAGAAGTGGGCAGAGCCAACCCCAGTTACGGTTCCCTGACAGTTCCCTGAATTCAGCCGGAGAAGCTGACTCCACGTGGCAGAGGGCAAGCCTCGCAGAGGAAAAGACTGAGCAGGTGTAAATGTCCTCCTGGTTTCTGGGCAGATTGGAGGTTTCCCAAGCGGCCAGGGAAGTCCCTGCCCCGCACGGAATCTTTTCCTGCAGGATTCTCGGTGACAAGGGACAGAGACCTGACTCGGGTGGCTCAGGCCAAGGGCATCAACAGGCTGGTGCATGGTGCTTGGTCTTCAGGCAGAGCCGGGTCTGCGTGTCACACGCCGCCCCCTGGACTCGGCTGAGTGGCCCCGACCCCCAACATGGCGCCGGCTCCCGCCAGGCTCCGCTGGGGCCCGGGGGCTGCAGGTGCCCCGTGCGGCTCCAACACAGCTCCTGCCCTGCACTCGCTCAGGTTCAAGTCCAGGGACAAGAGCAGGTGCCACGAGAGCCCCAAGTCACTGGCCAGCTTAGGTCCCATCACTGAGGGCCGCTGGCCAGGCCTGGGGTCCTGCATCAGCCCACCCCAAACACACAGTCTGAGGTGAGAAGGCGAATTCTCAAGTGATGATCAGGTTCTGTTCATTCAAGAAGGGGAAGTGGATGCTGGAGGATGCACGGGGGACGTTCTCTCCACGAAGGGAACGTGCAGGTATCACACTTCCAGAGAGTCCGGAAGGATTCAGATGGCGGGCGCAGAAAAAGTTTCCCTAATTCTGGGTTTATTTTTGAAAGCTTCGGCTGACCTGGGAAGTTATGCCCGTGAAGGGGGTCGCTGGGTGTCCCGTGATGCTGCATTCTGTCTCCATCCTAGGACAAATGAGTTTGGGGACCCCCACTGCTGTGAACCCAGTTCACAGGTGAGCGGACCTCAGGGCCGCCGTTCTCAAGGGCCAGCTGTGACCGCTTCCAGCCAGGACTGCGCTCGGCTCGAATCCACCAGTTCCAGTGGCTTAACCCAGGGTGACTGGCCTGTTTCGGGGTCAGTGAGGCCAGGGGGCGGCGGTCCAGGCCTGGTGCAGGGCTGCACGATACGCCAAGCGCGTCTCCTTCCGTCGTTCTGCCTCCGCCCTCGGCTTGCGCCTTTCCTGCAGGGTCCCTGTGGCTGCGGGTGCCGCTGCTCCTCGGCGTCGTGTCTGCCCCCCGCCAGGAGGGAAGCAGGAGCGGCGAGAGGAGGAGGGGGCTGAATCGGGGCAGCCGCGCTTTCCCAGGATCGCCAGCGGCCGCCTGCCTCCACCTCGGGGCGAGAACGGGGTCACACGGGCACAGCGGCTGGGGGGCTGGCCATGGCTGGAGCGCGTGGCCATCAGGGTCCTGTTAGTGAGAAAGAAGGGCCCTGGGTGGACACCTGGCGGTGTCGGCACAGGCCAGTTAACTGGCGCAAAAGGCTTGCGCTTGCGTGCAGCTGTTTTCAATCAAAGGTACATCACGTGCATCTTCGCAAGCACACATTCCTGCTCCAGAGAAATGAAGGCGCCCAAACCACGTGATTCTGCCTGCAGACGTTCCACCTGGACTCTGAGTCACCCAGTTCAGCATCATGCGGTTCCAATTCAACAGAAATTTCCCAAATCTCCGCCCTCCGTGGGGTGCGTTTCTCTGCCGGGCGCAGGTCACCCCAACTCCCGGTCACCCTGGCAGGCGGAGCCTCGCTGTCCCCCCTCTGCAGACAGGCCGCCGAGGCATGAACAACGCCCCCCCCCCCCCCCCCCCCCGGCCAGAGCCTGGGATTGTCCTCCAGCAGCTCCGGCCTGGATGCCGTCCCGGAGATAAATCACGTCTCTTTAAAAAGCTGCAGCGGCCCATTATTTCTGCTTGCAAATACCCCTGGATCTTCACTTGAGAGCTGGGTGACAGGCCCCGGCTGTCGTGCTCAGGTCTGCATAAAATCGCCGTCGGAGTGGTTGAGAGTTCGCCTGCCGATGCAGGGGACGCAGGTTCGTGCCCCGGTCCGGGAAGATCCCACATGCCGCGGAGCGGCTGGGCCCGTGAGCCATGGCCGCCGAGCCTGCGCGTCCGGAGCCTGTGCTCCGCAACGGGAGAGGCCACAGCGGTGAGAGGCCCGCGTACCGCAAAAAAAAAAAAAAAAAAAAAAAATCGCCGTCAGCCGGTGGACTTCTGTGATGAGCAAGCTGCTAGCTTCAGATGGAGGGTAAATAAAATCCCTCCTCGGCGGGCGGGGCTTGGTCGAAGGTTCCAGAGTCCTGTCTGCGGAAGGAGCGGGAACGTGTACAGTCACGGCTCAGGCCCGGGGGAAATGCCCTGTTCTCACGAGTTCACGTGGGGAGGAGCCGAAATGACAGAACGGAGATCCCTGTTGTGCGTTTTGCAGTGTCGTGCAATTCTTCCCCAAGTAAACAGCAATCACATAATAAACTGAGTACAATCAATTATTATGGATATTTCAACCAGAATATGATGAACCGCCACGTACCCATCACCCAGGTTCCACAATTACCGGGACCCGCCCCACCCTCTCCAGCTCTCCCCTCTTTCCCGAAATGTATTGAAAGCAAATCCCGGACGTCATGTGGATGTTTTCTAAGGCGGCTGCAATTTCCTCATCACCTCTGAAGTTCAAGTCCCTCCAGTTGTCTCACAGACGCCGTTTTCTCATTGCTTTTCCAGAATCAGGATTTAAACAAGGGCTGCCCGGCATGTGGTGAAGTCTGTAAAGCCTCTTGGTTGACGTGACCCCCTTCCTTCAGTTGACTTTTCATGCCCCTCCCTTGCTGATTCCAGGATCAGTGGTCCCGTGGGTGCCCCCCTTTCTGGATTTGTCTGTCTGCTGCCTCACGTGTCACATCCGAATTCCCTCCACCCGGAAGGAGAAGTGGCTGCCACTGGGCGGCCTTTGTGGGGGGGTCAGGTTTCAACTAAACCCAGCCTGGGGTGTGGGAGCAACGGAGCCAGCTTCAAGCAATTGCTTGAGAAAGTGAATGTGTGTGATTTAAGAACATTTCATGGATTATTGTTGAACTAGCAAAGCAGGTGTTTGTTCCCAAGCATTACCACCTCGTTTGACATCAGCTCTGTTCCGGATTGAGTCACATGAATTAGCTGCCTGCCTTTCCCAGGTGAGAGGTGGATTAGGACTCCTTGTCTAGCTTGGCCTCTGTTCCCCTCTTTAACCCACAGTTTATTTCCTGTAGAGCAGTTTCACCCTCTTTATCAATCTTGTTTTTTATTAACGTATTTATTGTGTCTCACTTATTTGAAGGTTCTCTCTCTGAGGCCAAGGACCAGGTCGGGGCTATCTTGCAGGACCTAGAACAGTGCCTGGCATGATATTTGCTCAGAAAACAATTAACAGGGACTTCCCTGGTGGTCCAGTGGTTAAGGCTCTATGCTTCCACTGCAGGGGGCATGGGTTCAATTCCTGGTTGGGGAACTAAGATCCCACATGCCACTTGGCATGGCCAAAAAAAAAAGAAAGAAAATAATGAACAAATGAATGAAACAGAGGCTGGTCTTAGATGAAGCCTCATGTACTGAGCCCTCAAAGGGCACCTGGGTCCTTGGCTGTTTGTATTTCCCTTGTGGTTAAATCCCAAATGGCCCCGGAAGAATCCTTATTTTCTTTCTATCCCTTTCTCACCACTGCCTACCTGAGGAGATGTTCTCAGGACTAATGAAACCACCGAGGGCTGAGGAGCAAAGCCTTTCCCCGTCAGCAGGGAGCTGAGGCCCGTGTGTCTGTTTCCTGCCTCACCTGTGTATCAGACCAAGGAGAGGCAGCTTTACCTTCTGACTGAACCAGTTTCCTACGGCAGCTGTAACCACCTCAGTGCCTGAGAGAAAAGAAAGCATTTCCTTTTTCCAACCTCAGCAAAGCTGCAGCCTCTCGCCTGGCTCCTGGCTTCTTTGCCCCCAAGTGCTGCACAGTGACCACGCCCCACAGAATCCAATTTGGGGTCTGCCTCTCACGGTCACCAAGAGAGTAAACGTCAGTCCACATGTCCCTGCCTTAGGAGAAATTAGGAGAGAGGCGATCACCAAAACAGATAACAACAACGGAAACAAGCTCTGGGCTGACACCCTCCTAGCTCCTCGGGGATTGAGGGTCCTCAGATGTGTGTCAAGAACTGTGACCCATCACTGGGGAGAGAAGGATCTGGAACCAGCTCTTCCCTCTGCCTGCAACACCCTGTCCCCACAAACCCCAGGCAGCCCCCTCCCCTCCTTCCAGCTTCAGCTCAGATGTCACCTCACCAGCCAGGCCTTCCCTGGCCTCCTGGCCCACCTGGAACCCACCCCTGCGCCCCCTCTCCCGTTATTCTGCTTCATCGTCTCCATGGCATCGACCTGCATCGGGTGTGGTGCCTGTTCCCCCGTGATCTGTCATTGTCCCTCATCCTGCCACAGTGTCAGCTCCACGGGACCAGGGCCACCTGCTCTGCTCAGGGCTGAGTCCCCAGTGCTCAGAGTAGGCACCAGGTGCATACGTGCTGCGTGTTTGGGTGAATGAATGAATGAGATCGTGTGCTCACAGCAGGGCCATACTGCTCCCAGGGGGGCAAACTCGGTTCTTGGGCATGATAGGATCTTACTCTCTTATATAAACACACAGATGTACCTACAGTACATAAACCATTGTCTGGTAGTTCTGTAGTATTAAAATTTCATGAGGGGCAATTAGGAGAAAAATGTCTGAAATGGCTCCTTAGGGGGTGATAATGAAGTAGAGTTTGAGGAACACTGAATTAAAGGAAAATCAGTTAAAACTGCAGCCTTTTCCTCCCACATTTTGCCAAGGCCGTGGTAGGAACTCAAGATAAGTGAAAGTCTGTGAAACAGTCCCGGGCGTTTTCCTGGGGGGGAAAGGAATAGAAGGGCCTCCTTGCTTTGGGGAAACATTTTTTTTTCCTGCCAAGGGACAGACTCACAAAGGATGATATTTACATTTTCCTGAAGCGTCTAATTTCCTCATTTATCATGTGTCAGCGCCGGAGGCCCCTCCACAGCACGTGGAACACTTGCACACATCTATTGATCCCTCTACCAAACAATGTCTGGGTCACCGGGAGAAACTCGTTACTGTTGCTGAGGCTGCTAATTTCATCCATGAAAGCCACACTGCGCTGTCCTCGCAGGTGGGATCTGGGGGCGTCTCCTACCACCCTGAGCTCTGCGCCCCCAAGCTCGGGCTCCTGTAAGACAAGGGAACCGTGGAAACCTTCCCGCAGCCCGTTCCTGAGAACGTGAGCCGAGCGGCTTGCATGAGGGTGGGTGTGGACCAGGGCTTCGGGAGTGAGGCCGGGGCTTCTGGAACTCCTGACCCCGCTTGCTGGACTCACCCAATGGGGACCTTTACGGAGGGGCTTTAGCCAGCCAGAGGGAAGGCAGAGCGGGCTGGTGCCTCTGCCCCTAGGAGAGGTCTCAGGGCGCCAGGGAGGGCTTCCCCAGGGTCCCTGAGAACCCTCTTCCCTTTCCTCACCATCAGCTCACCCCAAGCCGCTGACAAACACCAGCCTCTTTAGAGAAATTCAGTTCAACCCTCAGGGCAGTGGTTCCCGGGTTCCAGCTGCCCCTGTGGCACTGTCCCCACTTCACAGGTGAAGGACACGAGTGAGAGAACCCCCTGAGGTCACGTGGAGCCGGATGTGACGCACCTTGGAAACCAAAGGCCAGTGTGCATCTGAGTCAGGCGCTAGGGGACAATGAAGCTTTTGTGCGGATGCAACTGGGGGAGGGGCCAGGGCGGGGGTGGGGTGGGACAGGGCCTCCCTGCAGGGTCTGTAGCACAGGCCTTAGTGAGCAGGTTCAGAAAGGGACACCGGAATGTTGGGCCACAGCACAGCAAAGTGGGTGCTGCAATAAGCACCTACCTAATGCGGCAGGTGATCAGAGACGCTGCTCTAAGCCAGCCCAGCAGCTGGTGGCTCGTGCTGTGCCCCCCACAGTGTCAGGAGCTGGGACAGCGCCTGCGGAGGCCTCAGTGCTTCCTGGGCTGATGTAGGTTGACTCGTGCTGTCCTGAGAGGACGTCTGTGCTCTGACCCCTCACCCGGCTGCTCTGCTTCTCCCAGGTCCCTCACGTCACCTTTCCCAAGTGGATGTGGATTCCAGGGACAGGCCACCTAAGGAGCCACCAAACAGAAGTCAGTTCCTGTCGGGCACTGTGCTTCCAAAGCTTGGGTCACTCAAGGGCACCTTCACAGTCATTGCTCATTGCGGCATCCACGCTGTTATCTTATTTAATATTCACCTTTAAGCCGGACCAACTCCTAGTTTTCTTAAATAAATCCATTCTTATGGTGCGACCTACTTCAACCTCTTGACCAATTTTAATGGAATTACAGGTTTGATGAACAAGCTGGAATATTTTCTGCCCCTTCTGTGGGCTCCTAAGATCATCTCCTCTACCACCAGGGGCATGCACCCCGCAGGTTTTGAAAACCAGCCTTTTAGGAGAGCGTCCTTTCTGACACTGCTATGGGGGTGGGGATCAGCAGTCCCGTGAATCGTGGCTACAGGACCTCACTCAGCATGGGGAGCAGAGGCTGCCCACGATTCCACCAGCACCGATGGAACCCACACATATTTCCTGACGCCTGCTCTGTGCCTCGTGCGCATGGCGTCGACATTACCTGACATAGAGACAAGGCGAGTCATGCTCAGCATCCCGGGCTACTTCACAGCAAGACGCAGACCACCGGGCTGAAGGAGAGGTCGACATAATTCGGTCCGACCTCTGTTTTAGAGACTGCTCACCTGGAGTCAAAAGCTGGGAAGGGACGGGCTTGAGGTTACACAGCTGTAAGTGATGGAACCAAAGCCACTTCAATCCTCGGACTCGTTTCAGAGACCCCATCACACCCTCACTGGTCCTGTTCCCCTGCCTGTGAGCCCCCTTTTTAAGTAAATGGATACATGATGACCAAATCAAACACTGTTGAATCTGTCTGTTCCCCGCCCGTCTCTTTCCAGAGACATCTACAGTATTCCTTTAGCCGTTTCTGCAAGTTTCTTCCAGGTCTTGTAAGAGTGAGCTATTGGTGGAGCTTTCAAGCTGTGCTGGTCTCTTTCAAATGTCTGCACCCTTAATGAGGGGTCAGCGTCCCTCCTCCACCCACACCCCACCTCCCACCACCCTCCACAGGCTAATCATGATTTTAATTACGTCATAACCAGCGTTTATGTCACGTGACCAGGTAGATGTTATTCACTGCAGAGCCCTTTTTTTTTTAAGATTTTTTTGATGTGGACCATATTTTTTAAAAATTTTGAATTTTATTTATTTTTTTATACAGCAGGTTCTTATTAGTTATCCATTTTATACATATTAGTGTATACATGTCAATCCCAATCTCCCAGTTCATCCCACCACCAGCCCCCCCACCCCCCGCCTCTTTACCCCCTTGGTGTCCATACGTTTGTTCTCTACATCTGTGTCTCTATTTCTGCCCTGAAAACCGGCTCATCTGTAGATGTGGACCATTTTTAAAGTCTTTATTGAATTTGTTACAATATTGCTTCTGTTTTATGTTTTGGGTTGTTTTTCTTTTTGGCTGCGAGGCTTGTGGGATCTTAGCTCGCTGACCAGGGGTTGAAACTGCATCCCCTGCATTGGAAGGCAAAGTCTTAACCACTGGACTGCCAGGGAAGTCCCATGCAGAGCCCATTTTCTTTTTTATGCATCTTTTGCTCTCCCAGAGTTAATAATTTCCTTGTTCTTTTTACTTGCAAAATTGCTTACATATACTTTGTTCTCTTCAAATTCTCCAACATTTTTCATCCAGTCCAGTGTTTTCCAAGCTGTTTTGACTGCAGCCGATCATAAGAAATATATTTTACAACAAGGCCTGGTATATGCACACACACACAATATAGGAAGCTAAAATTTCACAAAACAATATTCACTTTCATGGTAAGTGATGCCCTTTGATAGTTTCTACTTAATTCTGTTATTGCATGTTTTAAAATGCTGGTCGAGGCTCATGGAATTGATGTCAGGCCCTGCTAAGGTGGCTCGATCTGCCCTTTGGGAAGCTTTGCACTAGCCCAGCTCAGCCCCGCTCTCCCCGGGCCGCCAGCTCCTCTCTGGCAGGGGTGACTCTCATGTGACTGGGCAGCTCTCATTTGGAGACTTCTTTTTTCCTCTTCAGGGATGATCAACATTTTCATAAACTCCATGTCTTGTCTTTCATTGATTTTCTGCTTTCTGTGACTCACTTCCAAATTTTTCTTTTTCACTGAGGAAATTTGTAGTGACTCTCCAGCCTATTTGATTTGGTCACCTTTTCTCCAGTAACAGAAAAATAAAAGTGGGAAGGAGACAGTTACAATAGGAAGAAGCCAGAGAGCAAATAGGAGAATTGATTTATGCATGGTTTTGGTTCTGCACGAAGCCAACGATACTGAAAAGCCAGGCCTCCAGCCATGTATCATTTCTGGCGACACCCAGATGATGGAATGAAATGTTCACTGTGGCTGTAAAATCAGTGTCTCACCCTCAGCAAGCTTGACTTTCTGGGCAGGATAAGTCTTTTTTTTTTTTTGCAGTACGCGGGCCTCTCACTGCTGTGGCCTCTCCCGTTGCGGAGCACAGGCTCCGGACGCGCAGGCCCAGTGGCCATGGCTCACGGGCCCAGCTGCTCCACGGCATGTGAGATCTTCCTGGACCGGGGCACAAACCTGTGTGCCCTGCATTGGCAGGCGGACTCTCAACCACTGCGCCACCAGGGAAGCCCAGGATAAGTCTTTGTGGTGGAGACTGTCCTGAGTGTTGTGGGATGTTTACCAGCATCCCTGACCTCTACCCATGAGATCCCAGTAGCCTCCCTCCCTTAGTTCTGACAACCAAAAGTATTTCCAGAAACTGCCCGATACGCCCTGAGGGCAAAATCACCCCTGGCTGGAATCTCTGCTCTGAAGGTCTGGGCTCTGCCTGCGCCTGTGATTCCAGGCAGCATCATGGCCTATTGACGATGCATCGGGCGGAGGCTGAGTTGGTCGAGCGCATCCTCCAGAAGCCGCAGCAGGTGTAACGAGCAGACGCCTGTCCTTGCCTGCCTTGCTTGTGTGTGGGCCGCCACGGGGGCTCGTGCAAACCGGCAGCCCAGGGACTGCTCCAGGACAGCGCTCCACTGACTCGGTGCTCCTGAAGACTGATCTCGGCCTCCTCTGAGTTCTTATAAAGTCATTAAAAACTAAAATCACTGATGGCCCGGAACTGACTCTGCCTCTTCTTTATAGGCTCACTAGCAAATTACAATAAAAATAACCTGGGGCTTATGAAGCTATTAGTAAAATGGGCCGTTTACCGTCACCTGGGGACGTGTTACTGTACTGTTTCAGCATCAATATCTAAGATGAGGTCCATGGGAAAAGGTGACCAGAGCTGCCACTGAGACAGTTAATTGGCCAAGATGTGTCACTCGCCGAGCTGAAGCCAAAGTCACAACTACGGGTCTAACGTTGACCTAGGAATTCCTTGCAAAAGAGGCAGGAGTGGTTTACTGCAGGGCTGACTGTCCCCTGGGTTCAGAGCAGGCCTGTCCCCGCCCAACAGGCTGAGGCGCGGGGAGAGCGGCCGGTCTCTCATCAAGCCAGTGCTGCCGAGTCTGAGTCTGGAACACCAGCGGAGGGACCAAGTCACTCACTCTAATGACTGGGATTTCACCACCATAAACCAGCAGGAGGGCTGATCCGGCACAGATCAGCGAAAGTGGCATAAAAACGTCGGGCAGCTGCTTCGCAGGGATGCACGGGTGTTTGTTTCCTCCTCCTGAGAACTGCCTCTCAGCCTCCTCCAAACAGTGTTCCTGCATTTCCTTTGTCAGCCCGGGGCTGGGTCCCTGGGCTGGAGGCCAGCTTTGGGCCCCTCCACGTGTCACAGTCCCGCTGCCCCTGCTCGGTAATCCCGGGTAAATCCCGAGTCTTCCCGGGTCAGGAAACACACCCGAGACCTGATTACATAAGATGCAGGAGGAACCCTGAGCAGAGGTGAAATGTGGGGATCGTCCACGTTGTCATTCGTCATCCTGTCTCAGCAAGTTCGTTTTCAGAGAGTAACTTGACAGTCCTTTCAGAATCTGGAACAGCTCAACATCATGTGCCTAGAGGGAGGTATTAACGGATGAGGCGGCAGCCCCGTGGCTCATTTAATTAACATCACTTGCTCCTGCAATACTCATGGGTTGAGCACTCATCTTGCGATTCCCGCGCCCAGGGCAGGGCTGGAGGGGGTCCTGGGCTCTCTCTGCAGGAGCTGTTTCACACCTGGGCTCCCCACATACTCGGGACACGTGGTGCTTCAAGTCTCCGTGTTCACGCCTGCACGTGAGTGCGTTGTGCCGCTGGGAGAGGCTTCACAGGTGCGTGCCGGCAGGCGGGTGCTGGCAGGGGGCTGGGCGGCGGGCGGGCTGAGTTCACGTGGTTCTCAGCTCTTAAGCCCTGAGGCTGGGAGACGATAACGTTCCTTCTCTGCCATCGAGCAGAGCTCAAAGCCAGGCCCACGGACCTGCTCGTTCAGCTCTCCAGTCCTTCCCTGTCCGGATTGGCAGAGAGAAGTCCGTTCACAGAGGCCGCACGAGGAAGTCCGTTTGTGGCCCCAGGTCAAGCTGCCTTGTCCAAAGCAGCCTCGGGAGAGACACCGTGTGTCCTCGGCCCCCATGCGATCCTCGCATCTCTCCTTCTGGCTTCTGGACCAGGAGCGGGGAGGCACGTGATTCATTAGCATCCACAGACCCCAACACACATTTTAAAAAGTTAAAGACGATTCCCAGGTTCTTCTTAGAAGAGTTATTTATGTGATCAGTCCGAGTGCAGTCTAGTGAGTGTCCGTGGTTTTCACAGTGTGGGTGGTGGGGTCTGGGAGGAGAGGTGTCTTACAGAGACGGTCCTCGCTGGGGAGGCGGAGCCCCGGGGCGGCGGAGCCCAGCTCTGGGGCAGGAGAGCCTTTCTGGCGGGGCTGGGAGGAGCCACCGCTGCCTGGCCGGCTCCGCTGCCCGTCCCGGGTGGGATGTGGGGTCCTTGGGGACGTCACTCAGGGGAGGGCAGCCCCCACGCGACAGGACAGAGAAACAGAGGCTGCACCACAGCTGAGCTTGACCCTCCCGTTTGTTCTCTGAGAGGCCCTTGCAGGCAGAGGTCTAAACGCCCGCCTGCAGGCGGAGAGAGGGAGGCGCTCAGTGAAGAGAGAAACCCCTTGGAAATGTTGCCTGTGAAACTCAGCCTTTGTTGCAGAAATGCGTCCAGGCCTGAGCTAAACGTGGCCGCCCCTGGCCCCTGGGGGAGCTTGGCCCCAGCCCAGCATCTGTCCTTCACTGAACACAGTGGGCCGTGCCCAGATCACGGAATAAGAGGCCACAGGAGAGATGCAGGACATCCGACTGGTCCAGCCACCTCCTTGCATGTGGGGCAGGTGAGGCTCAGGGGGCAGAGGGACCTCTCCAGGCCCGCGGGTGACGGGTACAGAGCCGAGGCCTGAGGTCCCAGCCCCAGCTCCTCCCTCAGCGCTCTCTCTGCCGCCAGCATCACTCATCGCAGGCCAGGCCTGCGCTGAGCACTTTCTACCTCAGCGAGTTTCATCCTGACACAGGAGCCCGAGATGACCCCCATTCTACAGACGAGGAAGCGAGGCTCTGAGCGGGCCCGTGACTTGCTGAGATCCACAGCTGCTCGTGGCAGGGGTGGGACTGCGACCCAGGACTGTGTGACTCCACAGGGCCCCGCCTTCTTCTGCACCCTCCTCAGAGGGAGTATTCCACCCCGTAACAATCAGGTTTTCCTCACATTAAAGAAAGGAAAATGTAAATTGTCAGGAGAGTGATTCTCTAATGAGATGCTCAAGGGAATTTCTACAACTTTGAGCATTAACAGAAATGCTAATAGCTAATATTAACACCTGCCCCTCTGCTGTAAGCACTTTGCTGGGATTCACTGTTAAACTTTACACAAACTTATGTGATGTGATTTTATGTGACATCATTACCCCTCTTTTACAGATGTGGAAATTTCATCAGGGAGAAAAGAAATCACTTGCTCCAAAACCCCACGTCCAGAATTCTGTTCCCTGGAAATATGCCCAGGATGGGGATTTTCACACCTATGGGAAGTTGCATTGTTGGGCATCATGGTCCTAATTCTTCACCCTCCCTTCCCTGGATCCTTGCCCTTTGTCACGTGACTTTGTAGGTTTCCCCTCTAGATGTGGAGCCTCTTGTCTCGTTGAGGTTGGATTTGGTTATGTGATTTGCTCTGCCTGATGGGATGTGGGCAGAGGGTTGAATGTGCTTGCCCAGCTGGTCCTGACCTCCTGTGCTCCGCCTTCTCTACGAGAAGAGTATGCCTCTGGTGTCACTGGTCCTGGGAAGATGAGAGACTCGTGGACAGACCCGGACTCAACCCTTAGCTTGAAGCCAAGTAAAGCCAGGCCCGGCAGACGTGTAGACATGAGAATGAGAAATAAATGCTTATTGTTGTTTGCAACTGAGTTTGGGGGGCGGTTTCTTATGCAGCTTAGTTGGGACGATAGCTAACGGATACAAACCCCTGTGAGTGAACACGCTGCAGCCCTCGGAGCATCCACACCACTTGCCCTCAGCACCAGGGAAGGAGCCCATCTTCTCCCCCCACGCCACATGTCCCACTGCCCCCGAGCATCTTCACGTTAGACGGCACGTCCCTGACTGCTGTCTTGTGTTGGCACGCATTGCAGGGGACAGGCACCGGCACCTTCTTGTCTGTGTTCATGGAGCTTTACCATCATGTGCCCCATTTGTTTGTTTCATTTTTCTCTGATCAGATATTCAAGGGCTCATCAAATCCCACTAATGCTGAAAAAGCCTTTCAGACATCATGATGTCAGTTCGTTTTCTACTTTACCAACCATTTTTCACTAAGCCTTTGTCAGTCCTAGAGGCAGCCAGCAACCAGCCAACAGCAGGGGTGGTCTGCCCCCTCCGCTCATACATCACTCTGTTTTCTCATTCACCCTGAGGTCTTTGCTGGAGGGAATCCAGCTGTGACCCCTCCTGATGACTCTACTCGCCGTGGAGTTTATTATTAAGGAATCAGCAGCAGCAGCATCACTGCTCATCTTTGGGGGCAGAAGGCGGGGGGCAAAGCTCCTGCCTGTTAGGATCAGGAAAGACATGGCAGAAGTTGCCCACCACCAAGTGCTTCCCCCAGTGGTGCTATGGGGTTGGCTTCTCAGTGTCATGAAACCAATGCATTTCTTAAAAACTTTTTTCCTTAAAGCTAAGCTGAATTTTATTTCTACTGTTTGCAAAGATTCCTGACTCATACTCACCTGAACTTTTAGGAGTCATGGATTAAAGAAAATGGTGTCATGTCCAGTCAAAATGGCTCATCCACCCAGGATCCATGACAAGGGGCCTAAGGACTATAAAGCCATGGGGAAACTTTTTTTTCTTTTTTTCCAGAAGTAGAAATTGTGGCAAAGATGGTGCATTTTTCTCCTTAGATGCAGAGCCAGGGCCAGAGCAGCTTATGAAAGAGGAAAAGACAACTTGTGAAAAGTCATTCATGGACAATTCCATAAAAGGGACAATTCAGTATTAAGCTCTCAGGCTGAAAGTTCAAGCTTTCATATTAAATCAAAATAAGCTTCAAAATATATATGAGCTGGTTTCATAGAACAAAGAACCTTGCTGACATGTCAGTTTTAAACTGGAGATGTCCAATATTCCACCATTCTTCTGTCTGCTATGAGTAAGTGGGAGAGAGAAGTGTCCCCGGTGAGGCCGACTCCCCACTAGCGGCTCTGAGGAGGCCCCTGTCCCCTCCATCCTCTCTCAGTGGAGACACAAGAGCCAGAGGCTTGTTTCTGCCTCAGTGGAGCTTCTGTTCTTGGGTGGAGCTCAGAGCCTCGTTGGTCTGCCCCCAAACAGACACTCTCTTATATTGAACTAGAAAATAAGAAGAACACCCCGAGGTGCTCCATTTTAAAAACAAATTTGCACCAGATAATTTAGAGTTTCCCATGGCCCAGTGATTTGTGGACTGAAAGGTCAGGTCCAGCAGACACCCGCACCCTGTGCTGGGCTTGCACTTGAGAAGCAGCCCCGGATGATGTCCTGGGGGAGAACCCGGTGCCCAAGTGTGGCTCCTGGGTGGCCACAAGCATTTTCACACCCACCTTCCCCTCTGCTGACGGAGCCCTGAGAGTACCTGGGATTTATGTCCAGTGTGGGCTTCGGTTTTCCTTCTTCCCCATTTGGAACTTAAATTATCTCAAGAATGACTCAAGATTCTTAACTAAGGATGTTCACAGCCATGTTAGTTATACTAACCCCAAACAAAAAAGATAATGGAAATGCAAAAACCAACCTTACAGTCCAGCAATAGAGGAATCATTGTATATCTATGTGATGGAATATTTCATAGCTATTAACATTGATGTCTCTAAAGATGATTTTATGGTGCAGAGAAATGTATACAATATACGGTGAGGTAAGTCAAGGGAGGATCTGAAGACTGCATATTCAAACTAAATTCTAAATTTATAAACCAAGTAGACTTATGTGCAGAAAATACTGGAGTTGAGTTTTATTTTTTCTCTATAGGAGTATTTTATAAACTTTCTATTACCTTTTATATCAGAAAATAAAAGGACATCATCAAAAATAAAGGTATAATAAAAGCATAGAGCAGGCTTGAGTCATAATATGTCACTGTCTTTTCAGCTGGAACATTTTGAAATCGTGCTGTGATGATTAGTCAAATCCATTTCACCTGCCTTCACTAATCCAGGTCATTTTAAGACTGGCATGTCCTCCAAGCAGCATGTATCCTAAATAAGATGTTTGCCTGAGTTGTTTTCCAGGAACTTGGAGTCAGCTCTGCATATTTTAAGCTGAGCTTGTTAAGACTGGATAGAACCACCGATCCACCAACTGGGCATGCCCCTATGTCCGTGCTCCGTGACCATTTAAAAAAAAAATAAATTTATTTATTTAGTTTTGGCTGCGTTGGGTCTTCGTTGCTGTGCACGGGCTTTCTCTAGCTGTGGCGAGCAGGGGCTACTCTTTGTTGCAGTGCGAGGGCTTCTCATTGCAGTGGCTTCTCTTGCTGCAGAGCACGGTCAGTAGTTGTGGCGCACGGGCTCAGTAGTTGTGGCGCACGGTCTTAGTTGCTCCGTGGCATGTGGGATCTTCCCAGACCAGGGCTCGAACCCGTGTCCCCTGCATTGGCAGGCGGATTCTTAACCACTGCGCCACCAGGGAAGTCCCCCCATGACCTTTTGATGTCAGAGGGCTGAAAACTCCACCCTTGGGTGGTGCAGAGGCCGGTAGCTTAGTTACACCTGCACAGAATGATAATTGCTGCACCTTTTTCCAGTCACCTTTCCCCACGCTCCCCATGCTCAGACCGCCCTCCTGCTTTATTCATTACCCCATAAACACCTCAAGCTCCTAGCCCTTGGGGAGGCAGATCTGAGATTTGTTCTCCCGTCTCTGTGCTTGCCTGCCTTGTGACTGAACTCTCTCCGCTGCAGACCTCAGTGTCTTAGCATTTTGGCTTGCTGTGCATCGCGCAAAACGAACCTGTTTCAATAATAATTTTTTTTAGCCCCACAAACTGTCCCTTCCCCCTGGCAAGCACCCAGGGCAGGGACCCTGTCTCCTTTCTGTCTTGGTGGTGCTGGGAACATAATCAGGGCTCAGTAAATAATTGATAATCACAAAGACCCCAAAAGGAGCCCCATTCTCTTCCCCTGGGTGGTCTGCTAACCTTTCAAGGCATTCTCTTAAGTGCATTTCATTTCTTTTTAATTTTTCTGCAACTTAAGTGGATGGAAATGAAAGTCAGGAGAGAGCGGCTGGCTTGCTGAGAGCCAGAAAAGGGAAGAATAAATGAATGAGAGCAATCACTGCAGGGCCCTGCGTGGAGCCTGAACCCCAGGCAACTGCAGGGCTGAATGTCCCTTCTCAGGTGGGGGAGGGGCCTTTCATACCCTTCCCCACACAAGGGAAGCCACCATCTAATTTCCTTTTTGAAAACGAGAGTTTTTTGCCCAGCAGTTTTCCGAGGCTCTGTGATCTAAGAATCAATAAAGAAGTGGGTGATGTAGGAAACACCATTCAAAATCAACAAGAGAAAGAGCGACCTATGAAATTAGAGGGAAGGGCTCTGTCCTGAGTCACTTACTAGTAGGTATCTACTGAGCACCCGTCCCTGCTGGGCACTGCTCTGGGTGCCGGGACAGGGCAGGGAACCAAAGTCCCCACTCTCACGGAGGTCACTTTCTAGTCTGGAGGACAAGCAATAGCCATTGGACCAACCATTGTCTGACATGTAGGGAGGTGATAGTTGCTAGACAGGAAATAGAACTGATGGACAAAGTCATATAAGTGGGCAGGGATGGCCTCTCGGAGGAGGTGAGCAAGCCCTGGGAAGAGCACCCCAAGCGGAGGGAACAGCAGGTGCAAAGGGCCTGAGGCAGGAGGGGGTCCTGAGTGAGGCAGAGAGGGACTCATGCCCCTGTCTCAGGTGGACAGGCTTAGTGGAGAGCTGTGGTTCTCGGGATGTCATTCCAAGGTTAGCAGCATCAGCCTCCCGGGACCCTGTTAGAATTGCAATTCTCTCACGTCACCCCAGACCCGCTGAATCAGAACCTCTGAGCTGGGACCGGCGTCTGAGTTTTAACAAGCCCTCCAGAGTCTCACTAGAGTCTGAGAAGCCCCAGTAGTGCTGGACCCCTGGCTCCAGTCTTCCCCCAGGAGACCGGGGGAGTTAGTGCTGAACCGCAGGAGGGCCCGAGGGTCACCCATGAGCAGGATGGAAAACGGTCCCAGGAAAACAGTCAGGTGGAGGCTGCGCATTTGCTTGTCCTGGAATCTCCTTTAGGGGTTTCTCGGGTGGGAAGTGATGCTCTGGGCGGGGGGGCCTGATTAGAGTTTCTTAGTGACCGAAACTTGGAAAATCAACACACAGCGACCCCCTGCCCAGGGCTGAGGGGCAGGACGAACGAGGGGTTGGAGCCCAGGCATGTCCTGTGGGGCCCCTGTCATCACTCCCCCGGCCGAGGGCCGTGTCCCCACCCCTCCATCCTCGGTCCCTCAGCTTGGACCCCGCCCCGAGCCCTGCCATGTACCAGGTGTGGGCAACACAGTGGGGAAGGGGCCCCATCCCCTGGGTTTGTTCACAATGGAGCGTGACCCAGGGTGATGGTCCGGAGGCCCCAGGACGGTGTCCCCAGCCCTGAGGAGCCCGAGAAGGGGTCTCTGAGGAGGTGACATCTGAGCTGAGACCTGATGGATGAGTAGCGATGAGCTGGGGACTTCAGGGGCTCTGGGACAGGAAATAAAGACCCAATCAAAGGAGCCATTGTCCTGGGTCAGAAGTTCCAATGCAGGAGGTGCCGGCTTGGTTGTCTGGGCAGCTTGGGGCCCAGGACCAACTTCCCAGCCTCGCCTTCAGTTTCCACCTCCTGGTCACAGACACAGCCTTAGCCTCAGGCACTGGGCGTCCTGTGGGACCCTCTCACCAGGAAGGGGGGCCTGCATGGGTGAACCAGTGGACACCCACGTATGCCATGACCCTGCAGTAGTGACAGCCACCACAGCTGTCCTCTCTGTGACACAGACACAGCTCTCAGCAGCTCTGGACATGCACTGTCTCACTACAAATTAGTCTGAGTGCCCAGTTATGGGAGATCAGGAAACGAAGGGACAGAATGTTTCTATGTCCTGTGCATGTTCACAGGGGGCAGAGCCGGCTTTGTCCCGAGGGCTCTGAACCCAGGGGCAGTGTTCACCCCACGATTCTCACACCGGGACCCCAGTCTCCTTGAGTCAACTTGCAGGAAATGAAGGCGTTTCCCACCTTCACCTGCGTCCAACGCTACCTCATCTCCTAATTAGCACAAAGCCTTTATTAGAGGTGCCTAGTGGATGCACTACTTTGCTGCATCATCCCTACAGAGATCAGATCTGCGTGTGTCTCAGAGTCTACAGGGTTCTCGATCTTCTAGCAGGAACTCGCCATTATTTGCCGCATTTCATGGAATCACATTATATTTCTTTGCACACGTCATCACACCTAACAGTGTTTTGCAGAGTAGTTGTTCAAAAAAATACTTACGTGGTTAAATCTTTGATCGATCAATAGGTTTTCAACTGAGCACTTACCTTTGTCCCTACAAATGCATAAAATAAAATGACTGCAAAAGATCTTTTATTTCCATACAACCGTTATCCCAATTAAATGCTTCTCTAAGCTTCGGAGAGCCAGATAATTTGGTTCTTTTGATTTTAAGCTCAGATCTTTTCAGTTTTGATCAATGCAGGTCTGGAAACCTGTGAAATTTGTCATGGGGTGGCTGTGAAAATGTGATGCTGGTGGCCAATTTAAAAATTTCGTAAGGAGGTTTTTACGCTTTAGAAATGATGGCAAGTTCTGGAATGGGACTCAACAGAGTCAGTTTTAGGGAATTTGTTTCAGGGAACTAACTGAAGAGCAGGCAGCCAAGCAGCCAACTTGGATGTTACACCCAAGAGACAAAGCTCGCCCTGATGAATGGTGCCAAGCTCGACATAGTGCAGAGTTCCCGTCCCGGAGGGGCCGCCTATTTTCTGGCAATCCGCAGCTCTATCCGTTAGCTCCCCATGTGCTGTGGGACAAGGAAGAAAATTGTCTTCAGCCCTCAGACAATATGGCAGTTGTCCTCTTGATTTCCACACAGTCCTGTTTCTAAGTGATCTTTTGGGATTCATCAGTGGTGAGATTCTAATCACAGGCTGATTTGTTCTGAAACGAGGACTCTATGGGAAATAGAGCTGAGGCAGGCGAATATGGAGGATCACTTCTTCCCCGAGCCCGTTCTCCAAAAACGATGCCTTTGTGACAGTGTTTTGAAGGTGATACGTTGATGCGAGTGTGGGTAAGGCAGTGATGAAAGGGCTTTAGAGAGGGCAGCGTGAAATAAGCATCCCTGGCACCGTGCTAGAGATGGAGGTGGTGGCTTTCTGTGTGCTCAGTCATTCACCAGCCTCCAAAGATGCAGGCACTACCCTGACCTCCCCCAGCTCACTCAGCCTCCGTTAGAATCAACCTGTGCGTCTGGATCTGATATAAACCAGAGCGAAAGACTGGGAGAATTCATGCCCCTTTCAGAGCAGGAAGATTTAGGGCTGTGAGGAACCCCTCCCCTCTGTCTTCAGTGATGGGTGTGGTTAACATCACAGCCCCTGTGGTGACTTTCAGAGCCCAAGCTCAGGACTCCATACGTCAGTCACTGGAGCTGCTTCCGAGCCAGGGATTCGCCTCTCCTGCTGGGGGGCGGTGGGGGGCCGGGTGCGGGCTACGGCACACCTACACTGTCCCTGGGCAGGGACTGAGAGGACCAGAAGAACTGCTCCTGCAAATCGTTCTGCAAAATCAACGACCAAGACGTAGGTCTTTGAAATGGGACCAATGACATTCCTGCATCACCGAGAAACTTTTTAGCTGTCGCACCTCGGCACCCGAGAGATCAGCCAATGCTGATGAATGCTTGTGGCCGTCTCATTCCACACCAGGTGACAGCCATGCTCTAAAGCCAGCCTCACACTCTTGTGGAGGGGGCAGCTGAGTTTTAGTTTTCAAAATCTCTCATTAAGGGGCTTAGTACTGTCCACCGATTGACGAATGAACAAACAAATGTGGAATATCCATTCGATATAATATTCAGCCATGAAAAGGAATGAAGTGTTACAACATAAATTAAAATTATGAATTTTATGGTGTATGAATTCTACCTCAATTAAAAGAAATTACATGAGAAAAAGTAATCTAATGGCCCACAGTCAAGGCAGATATATTAAGTTAAAACAGAGAAAAAAAAGCCCCAGTTTCAGGCACTCATTGAAAAATGGTAATATTGTAGAATGCAGGCCCGGGTTCTTCCAGAGCAACAGTGGGCTGGAGCTGAGTGGCAAGTGCTCCTTTAGAGGGGGCCCGGGCCCCCCAGTTTGCCTCAGTCCCCTCCTCTCTCTGTATTCATTTGTTCATGTGGTCACCTGGTCCCTGAGGGCACTGAGTTTCGTGGGGTAACCATGTTGGAGGGCTCCAGCTGTACCACCGACATGGTACTCCGTGGGAGCAGTGCCCATGGAGCTGTCCAAAAGGTGGTTACCCCTACTTTTTACCCTTCCTTGTCCCACCCCTAGAATCTCTTACAAGAGTGCACACAGGAGGTCCGAGGACGGCCAGGAAGACCCAGCGATGGGGCCAGCCCGGATCTGTGTCCAGCTGGGAACCTATTTGTACTTTCTTGTCTTCCTTCCCTGCTTCATTGTCCTTTCCCCTCCCTCCTGCATCCTGGGATCGCCCTCCCCTATGCTTTAGCACATAAAGTTTTTCCTCATCTCTGTCTGTTTCCTGGGGAAGTTGGGCTAAGACAATCATTACTAAGACAGTTATTATTGTTGGTTATTATTGTTGTTACAAGCAGACCTCAGAGATATTGTGGGTTTGGTTCCAGACCACCCTCAATAAAGTGAACGTTGCAATAAAGCGAGTCACGTGAGTTTTTTGGTTTCCCAGTGCTTATAAAACTTGTGTTTACACTATATTGTAGTCTATTAAGTGTGCAATAGCGTTATGTCTAAACATAAGTACGTGCCTTAATTAAAAACTACTTTATTGCTAAAAAATGCCAACCATCATCTGAGCTTTCAGTAAGTCGTAATCTTTTCCCTGGTGGAGGGTTTGAAATATTGTGAGAATTACCAAAATGTGGCGCAGAGACAGGAAGTAGCAATGCTCTTGGAAAAATGGTGCCAATAGACTTGCTGTACGCAGCGTTGCCACAAAACTTCAGTTAGTAAAAAAAAAAAAATGCAATATCTGAGACGCACAGTAAAAAGACGTATGCCTGTATTAACCAGGACCTTCTGTCTACATTGAAGCGGCATGATTGAAGAGACTCTAGCCCTGAAGTTTGGTGCATAGCCACGGTTTATTGGAAACAGCCCTGGGCTGAGATTCAAAGGATGGGCAAGAGGTTCCCGTTTCTCCACTTAGTGGCTGTCTGTTTTGAAGGACGAATAGAGGTGATCTCACCAAGTGGCTCTGACTCCGGGATGCAGCCGGGGCTCCGGGGGTTTCACACTCTGCACCTGCATCACGACTCCTCTGTGAACCCCACTCCCCAGACCTCAAGATTCCTTCAACTGTTCTTTGATATAACCCAAGGGATGGATGGTAATCTACCCATTTGTTTGATAGGAAGACTGAGCTCCAGGGACAGGAGAAAGCTTGAGCCAACCCCAAGCGGGGGCTGAGCTGCAGGTCCTGAGCACCAGGACGTCGGCAATCATCCAGTGCCTCCGTGCCCACCTGACCACTGGGCCAGTCCTTGCCCCCATCTGAGGGGAGGGCCCCTGACAGGCCTAGGAAGACCCCAGGCCCGGATTTCAGCAGGTCCTTGGAGCAGTCAGAGCCACACCAGGGCACTAAAGGCAGCTCACGTTAATCCCTCCGGAGCTGGGGCTCTGAGTCCCAGCACATCAGCCGGAGGAGAAATCAATACCCATCGCCTCCAGGACTTGAGTGACTAGTATGTTTTTGAAGAGGCCCTGGGCTCGGCTGACTTTTGGGCCTCTCCCCGCTCCTCTCCACGGCACAATCATCTCTTCATAATCCAGTCAAGACTGGAGAAGATGGAGAGAGAAGCAGCGAGCATTTTTCTCTCTGATTGGGCTGCCTGGCCGTGACCTGCTTCAGAAAGGCAGCATCTCCCCCTTTCTGGAGCGTTGCCTTGAGAGAAACATCCACAGGTTGAGACATTTGCTCAGATGCCCCCAACTCATTAAATCATTTTCAATTTTGACAGGATTGGATGATGACATCGGGCTGTGGTCACAGTTCGCTCAGCCATGTGCCCCCTGAGTGTCCCGCCTGCATTTCTTTTCTGTCCGGTTTTCGAAGCTGCCTTTAGATATTTATTTTCACCATGATTAGAAGGAAGCAGTCAATGTGGACATGGCAGGGGCTGACCCCATTGGTCACTTGGTCAAATGTGTGGTGACGGTGAGCTGGGGGACGTGGCGGGGGGGTGGGGGACTCGGAGAACGTGACCTGCAGTCCTTTTCCTCGAGCTCTCGATCCAGCTGGGGAGAGAAGACAGATGAAATAACTCCTCTATACCAAACAAACGTTTGCTGAGGCCCACCCACCACGTGACTAGCACTGTCCTGGGCAATGGACCAGGTGGCCACCATCCTTTGCTATGGCAACAAAGAAAGTGACCAGCAGTGGCCCCTGGGGGGTCCTGTGTGTTTGGGGAGCAGGACGGGGAGACATCACCCAGTAAAGTCTTCCAGGGGGCGAGATGGCTGAGCTGGAACCTCTCTGGTGAGTAAAGGTTTCAGTCTGGTGAAAAGAGCGAGAGAAAGGAATTCCAGGCAGGGGGCACAACACATGCAAAGGCCCAGAGGCCAAGACGGTACAGCAAGTTTAAGAAAGGGAATGAAGTTCACTGTGACTGAAGCAAAGGATTGGGGACGAGGATGGTGAGGGAAGAAGGTGGGGGCTGGGGCTGGGGTGCAGACGGAGGCCAGGTCACGCAGGTCCTGGTGAGCCAGTGAGGGAGCTGGGAGGGTCTGGGGGAGCGGCGGGGAGGTCTCAGTGAGGGCTAAACAGAGATGTTACCAGGCCCCTCTGCCCGTGGTGTGGGGGATGGGTGGCAGTGGGGGACAGGGGTGAGATGGTCCTGTGGGTGACAGAGGACAGTCCCCTGAGCCGGAGGGTGACGGCAGATGTAGAGGGAATGCAGCAGAGTTGACGGCAGAGTTTGAGACGCGAGGAAGAAAGAGGAGAGAGGAGACACAGCCAGGATCCTGCCAGGACCTGGGGGCTGGAGTCACCGCTCCCTGAGGTGGGGACGTCCAAGAGGCCGCGTTTGGCGTGAGCTCATTGAATTGGGTTGGAGGCGCCTGTGCGGCCCCCGTGTGGACATGTAGGTCCGCAGCAGGGGAGCCGTCTGGGCTGGGTGTGGGTAGGGTCCCCTGCGTGGATGGGGGCCCTGAGGTCATGGGGGGCTGAGACCCCCCCCCACCTAGAAGGGGAGCAGAGGAAGATGAGAAGACAGGCTAGACCTGCACTGTCCGCTATGGCGGCTACAAGCCCCACGTATGCGCGGGAGTGTGGGTGTGCATGTGCGCGTGTCCTCTGCCGGGAAGAAGCCTGCAGCATGTGTGCAGTGAAGGCTGGAAGAAACGAGGCCTGAGCCGTCCAGGGTGAGCCCCAGACACAAGGGAATAACCAGAGCTTGGGTTACAGAGCTGGTCCTGACGCAGGCCCAGAACCGAGCACTGTGCCTGAAACATCTCAGTTAAGCCTCGCCGTCATGATACCCACGTTACAGAGGAGGAGACTGAGGCCACAGAGGGCAGTGATGGCCACACAGTCACACAGTGTGGGTGTCGAGCCCGAGCCCCTCACCACTACTCTCCAGATGGTTCAACTGCAGGAGCACAGCCCCGGGGCCGACCGTGGCTCTGGGTGTCCCAGGGCTTGGGGTGCACAGGGCCAAGGAGGCCCAGGGCTGGCACGTGGAGGCC